>NC_041383.1:356668890-356881565 GCF_002162155.2 Triticum dicoccoides
AGGGGTGGGTCGGCCTGGGGAGTGGGGGGGGGAGTGGATAAGGGAGAGGAGTGGGGGGGCCGACCTGGGCCGGCCTGGTTGGCCCGATGGCCAGCTAGGCCGCGGTCCAGCAGGGGGGCTTCTCCGCCTTTTGTTTTTTTGTTTTTTTTGTTCTGTTTTCTTTTCTATTTTCTTTCTGTTTTAAATCATTCTAAACTATTTAGGCCTTTTATAAAAATGTGTTTACCTCACCACAATTACCTTTGTAATATTTGACAATCACCGAACATTTTAGTCTTAATTTTTGGAAACTTTTATTGTTATCATTAACTTGCATTTGAATTTCAAAACAGTTTTGAATTAACCTGAGATTAACTACAGTGACAGAGGTGATGTGGCACCATCAACGTGAGTTTACTGTAGCATGATTATCCGGGCGTTACAGTCACTAAGGAACTGACACGTGTTCCAACGGTCAGATTTCAAACACACACGGTAACTTTACTTGGGCTACAAGCAAAGCTGACTCATCCAGCTCTGGATAAGATTTGCTCTCATTGTCTTCGCTCGAAGACATAGGATTTGGGTTGAGCATCACTTCAGTCACTCTGACTTAGTTCACTTGGACCCCACTTAACAGTACGGTGGTTCCTATGACTCAACAAAGAAGAAAAGGAAACAACGAAACCACACAGTCTTCGTGCTCCATAGTCTTCACGCAATGTCTTCTCATGTCATAGTCTTTAATATGAATATCTTCTCATACCACCATTGTCTTCAATGTCTTCATACATCTTTAGGGGTCATCTCCGGTAGGTAAACCGAATCAATGAGGGACACTGCCTGCGTTATCCTGCAATTCTCACAAACGCATTAGTCCCTCAACCAACTTTGTCGTCAATACTCCAAAACCAACTAGGGGTGGCACTAGATGCACTTACAATCTCCCCCTTTTTGGTGATTGATGACAAACTGGTTGAAGTTTTCAACGGGGATAAAGTATGTGAAATTGTAAAGGATAGGAATTATCTTCATAAGTAGCAAGGGCTCCCCCTGAAGATGTGCATATAAGTAATTTTGCTTTTGGAATGCAAATGCACATGGCAGGTTGTACTTGTGGAGATCCACTTCAACTTATGAAGATAATTCATCATGCATGAAATGATATAGCAAATAGGATGACATGCATAATGAAAAATGGACGTCTGCAGGATGATCTAAGTGAGGAATTTATCATCGCACATGCGGAATTTATCATCGCATCACAGTAAAGCAAATAAGTAGCAGACGACCATCAAGTTTAGGTGTTACAACTCAAAGAACCAAATGTTTTAAAAAGCAAGAGTTGTAAGCACGAGGCAAAATATAATGCAACCGCCCATATGAACCCACGTGAAGACTGTCAACTCATACGCTTCTCCCCCTTTTGTCAGTAAGGACCAAAAATGTTTGAAGACATAGAGCATCTACTCGTCCTCATGAGTAGGTGAAGCAGCAGGGTTATCGTCGTTGGTTGGCGGTGCAGACGAACTTGGTGCAGTGTCGATGCGAGCAGAAGTAGGGGGCGGTGAAGTTGCATCGTCTTGATCATCGATGACATTGGCATTGGCAGTTGCATCGGAGGAAGAATAATCAGAGTCTTCAAGAGATGGAGTTCTTCGTAGGACAGCATTCCGTGGAGGAGTGGAGTCAAACTTGAATCTTTCAGTGAAGCCATCATCTTGAAGATCTGCTTCAGCACTAAGCAGGGTCAAGCTCTTCCATGATCGCCGACAAGTTTCATGAGCAACAAAGGCATTCTTGGTGGCAAGGTTACGAATGCGATTGACATCCACCAAGAGGCTTTGCATCTGACACTTCAGCCAAAAATGATGCTTATCTTGCTTCTGATGTAGGGCCACAAGAAGTTCTCGGTCATTGAGAACGCGAGAACGCTTCCGAGGCCTTTGGGCAATGGTGCTTTCAGTGGCTTCAGTAGGTGCTCGATGAGGCAGACGAGTATTTCCAGCCAATGGATAGATTCGTGTTGCTGCTTGAACACATTCAATGGGTTGAGTGAAGCTTTGGTGCTCGGCATTCTGAAGACAAAGAGGCTTCTTGGCAGGGTCGGAGTATATGGCTTCAACTGACATATCAACCTCTGGTAAAAAGATCAGATGATTTCGAGCAGATGGTTGATAGTTGACAGATGAGTGTCGCTTGATGAGGCGCATGACCCATGGAGCATAAAACTTCAGACCAAACAGATTAGATCCAGAAGCAGCAAGTTGCCTGATGAAGAAATCATGTGCATTGAAGCTGATGCCATTGAGGATGTAAAAGACCAATGTCTTCATGGCTCCTTCGAGTTTTGCAGCTGATGAATGTCCTTTGATAGGCCATAGAGTCCGCCTGATGATGTGATATATGGTGCGCGGAAGATACTCAAGGTCATCAACAAAGAACTCCTTTGGATATTCAGCATCACGTGGCAAAGGCTTCATCATGCTCAGCAGCTGGCTCATATTGGGTTCAGGCTTATGGAAGATGCTCTCCAGTGCATTGCGGTGGTTTTGACAACCAGGTTCATAGAGCTCTCCGAGAGTGGATAGGCCTGTAAGCTCAATGATGTCAAGAGCTTTGGCTTCATGATAAACATTTCCGGTCATCCACTCGAGAACCCATGTCTTCGTATCTCTGTTGTAACCGCGAATGTGGAGTTTAGCATAGAATTGAAGCAATAGCTCTTCATTCCAGTGTTCTTTGTCTGTCACAAAGTTGAGCAGACCAGCATCACGAAAGCAATCAAGTGCTTCTTCTAAGCATGGCAGTCCAGCAATGGCTTCAGTGTCGAGGCGCATATGAGGGATGATGCGCCCTTGATCATACAGAACACATGAGTAATAGCTTCGCTGCTGATGACTCCAGAACCGATCTGATGATATTCTTGGCTTCGTGTAGGGGTTCTTTGAGCTGTCAAAGAATGTGTTGTGGCTCTTGAAGCCATTTGCATTGAAAGACCTGACAGATGTGGTAGTGCCAGGAAACCTTGGCAGTCTTGGCTTGGGCTTCTGGACCTGAGGCCTATGCTCAATGTGATAGTCAAATTGAGGACCAGAGACAATAGGCGGAGGGATCAGAACGGGCCATCTTACTGTGATTAGCTCGCCATGGTTGTATGCTTGCTCGATTGTATAGGGCCTTGGTGGCGGAACAGGAGCAGTGGCAGCAGCTGAGGCTTTAGGCTGCACAACAGGTGCTTCAGGAGCAGGTGCCTCATTAGCTTCAGGTGCAGTGGCCTCATTAGCTTCAGGCACACTGGTTGGTTCAAGCTCCACATTAGCGTCAGCCATGACAACGTCATCGGCTTCACTTGCGTTGGTAGTGGCAGCTTCAGGATTTTCAACCTCCACTTGAGGAGCTGGAGGGTCAGGCACAGACATGTTCACTTCATGAACTGTTTCTTCAGGCATGGGGGAGTTTGGACACGTTCTTCTTGACGTTCCTCATCGGCTGATGCAACCGGATTGTCTTCAGCAGCTTGTGCTTCAGACACAGAGACATTCACAGTTGGAGTGGCTTCAGAGAACACTTGACGTGCAACAGGTTGACGGTGCACTTCTCCTTCTGGAACGCTCGGAAGAGGGACTTGAGGCCTTGGTCCTTTGCGAAGCCTTTGTAGTATGTGCGACGCCTTTGGAGATGGAGTGGGCAGGTCCTCATCCTCTTCAACTTGTACGGATGGTGTGGTTTGTTGTTGTTGGGGAGTACTTGGGGAGTCTTGTTGCTGTGGGTGATCAGCCCACGATGCATCCTGAGCAATTGGCGTCAGAGGACGACCAATGCTGATGATTTTGCTGTTCGTACGAACAGGCGATGATACCACATTATATTCGATCTGAGGAAGAACTTCATCATCTTCAATATTGTCATCATGACCAATGTCTTCAGCAGCGGTGGGTTTAGCTGCTGGTATATCTTCAGCTTCAGGAGCCTCTGTGGAAGCAGGCTCATGAACAGTCATGCGAAGTTCTTGGGATGCAGATGCAGGACGAACCACTGAGATGGGTTCAACAACAAGGGGCTCTATGGGAGCAGCCCGACTCTTCTTGGTCTTGCGCTTCTTCTTGGAGGGAGCGGCATCAGAGGCTTCAGTATTCTTCCTCTTTCTGGCTTCAGCCTCGGCAACCCTCTTCTTCTTCTGTTCTGAAGCGGTTGTGGTGACCTTTGGCTTCGAGCCAGTCATGCTGCTTGGGAACATAATGCGAGGGGCTTCTTGGCTTGAAGGTGCAGGCTGGTCAGCAGGAAGCTTCTTCTTTTTCTTTGCAGCCATCCTGAGGTCAATGCCAGGACGGCCAAGTGACTTGCGCTTCTCAGCCTCATTGTAGGCAAGCATACACTTATCAGCCAAACTCTTGATTCGCTCACGAGAGCCTTGAGCTTCTTGGCACTTCTTCAGAAAAGCTTCTTTAAGCTCATGCAACATGACCTTGAAGTTTCTGACGTCTTGAACACTGAGCTTCGCCACATGCTTCTTGAATTGAGCCTTCTCATAATCAATTTTGTTCTTCAGCTCAACGATGCGCTGAGCAAGAGCCAGCTCAGAAGCAATGGCGCCATTGAAAGAGACGCTGGGGCCAATGGGAAGCTGCAAATCTTCAAAGCTTAGATTGGGGGTGTCGAACCACTCATCAATGAAGTTATGGATGATGGCCACGTCAAAGAGAGGCAAGTTGTTGAAGATTTCTGCTTCTTCCTTGCTCTTTATCAGTTGCTCAAGGGCATCATCAGCAAGATCTTCATCACTTGACAGATCAATGGGTTCTTCACG
Source organism: Triticum dicoccoides (assembly GCF_002162155.2). NCBI lineage: Eukaryota > Viridiplantae > Streptophyta > Magnoliopsida > Poales > Poaceae > Triticum > Triticum dicoccoides. The sequence continues at coordinate 356,673,680 of NC_041383.1, forward strand.
CAGAATGGCGGCAGGAGTCAAGGCTTGATCAGTATGCCTGACAAGTTGCTTTTTCTTCTCCGTCTTCTTGGAGATGCGGGATTGATCTTCAGACTGCACACTGGCTTCAGGAGGTGCAGTGGCCAATGGCTTCACACGAGAAGCTTTTGGAGGAGCAGCTGATGATGAAGCCTTAATCTTCTTTGGCTTCTGCGGCCTTGGAGGAGGAGCTGGGGCTTCATCAGAATCAGCCTCATTGTCAGAATGATCCACTTTGGCACCTTGTACCAAGATGTAGGAGATGAGGCCATCAAGGTTTGCAAAGGGGCCGATTCTGTTTTCTTCAGCTTCACGTGTGCCATCATCACGGGGAGCAGAGGGACCAGGATTGAAGTCTAATCCCCGTGACTTCTTGTTTTCCTTTGCCGAAGCCTTAGCAAACTAGAAGTTGCGCTTGGATAGATTGTCGTCACGACACCAGAGCAATGATGATGGGTCGGCTTCTTCAGCTGTGGTCCATGGACCATGCAAGGATAGAAATCTTGTGCAATAGCTTCAGCTCTGTTCTTGGGTTGAATACCTCGATAGAGAATATCGCCCCAAGGACTCTTGATTGCATTCTTCTCTGCATATTCCTTGGTTACGAACTTGTACTTGAACCACTCTTCAGCCCAATAGCGTCGAATTCATTGGATTCGTGTCTTGCGCTGATGATATGTCTCTTCAGGATCTGTCTTGTAGAGCTCTGCTAGGTCATCAGGCAGATCTTTGGATGTTCCTTCTCGGCACTGTCTGCCACCCTTCCTTGCTGATTTTTCTGCATCCATGAACTTCAGACTGAATGGCTTCAATACGTTCAATGGCTTCAGAGACTTTCGCTTGCTGGTCAAGCAGGAACTGGCTTTAGGAGAATTGATATGATGTTGTAAGTATTCTGCAAACGAATGCATACTATGAGAACCAAGGGATTCTCCCATGGACATGTACCTGTGACAGCATTAGAGATGCGAGGGAAGGGGAAGAGGTCATATGCATTCTCAGAATATTTTGAAGATAAATCAGTTTGAAGACATTGACCTCATGATGCGAAGACATTCACTTATATGAGGTGAGTTGGTTCCAGATTTGTACCAATCCGTGAATAAGTACAAGTGAGGAATCAAACTAGATAGGAAATCTAAGTGAATAGACTAGGCATTATGAGATGCAGGCAGAATAGATCTAACATTGAGTAGGTAGAAACCACTTTCGGTAGATAGGATGAATCTATGAAGATCAAAAAGGTGGTAAAAATAGAGTTATAATTACCGCACAAAGAACTGCTAGATGGGATGAATAGGAGACCGAGCAGTTCAGCCCACCGTGCCCTAACTTGGCGACGGAGGACACCTACGGCGACGGCGGAGAGGATGATGTCCGCGGCCGGCGTGAGGACGGCGTCGGAGAAGTCGCGGTAGCTAAGCGCTTCGTCGCCGGCGTCGTCGAGAGCTAGTGGTGGCGCTAGGGTTTTGACGAGGTGGAGAGGTGGAAGAAGGTTTTCTTGACCGCAGGGGACACGTATTTATAAGTAGGTGTGCGACACTGCGCAATTACGCAGGTGCCCCTGTCTGTTCACATCCGTGGGACACATGGCAAACATGCAACATACTCAGAGTTGTCCCACGTTCCCACGCCCGCCAGGCATGTCGGAGAGTTGTTCCGGCTTCTCCGGATATCGACAATAAAGATGAATCATTTAAATAGGACTTGATGTTTGTCTCTGTGTCTTCTGCTGACTAGGACGCAGAGAAGACATTCGACAGTTTCAATAGAATGCATATGATTTGGACAGATAGAGTTTGAGATAGAAATCATAGAGAGGTTAGGGTCCGATCACATTCACTTAGTTCAAAAGATTCAACTTGAAGACATAGCAATAAGTGAATGTTGTAGAGGATAGAACACTAGTATATATATATATGCAATCAAATCATCATAGTGCAGAAAATCATGAAGATAAGTTGAAATTGAAGACAAACCAAATGCGAAGTCTTTGCAAAAGTAACGCCATGAGTGAAACACTTCAAACAGAGAAATTTGGTGGTGGCGTTACCCACCGTATAGGAAGTATTAGACCCAGACACGGCGCACAATTATCGTGGCGCTCCGAAGTCAAATTCCATGTTAATGTATTCACACCCAGAGTGTAAATCTTCATTGATTGAAGATATACATTACTTTGTGTGTTGCACATCTAAGTCATCAACATGCATAAGTGTTAGGATGTGTGCCTGATCACAGGACATTAGAGGATTCCAAGATATTTAGCTCACACCGTAACTTGCAAAACCTTTTCTCATCCAAGGGCTTTGTGAAGATATCTGCAAGTTGCTCTTCAGTGTTGACGTGAATGATATCGATATCTTTCTTCATAACATGATCTCTGAGAAAGTGAAGACGAATTTCAATGTGCTTTGTCTTCGAGTGTTGGACTGGATTGTTGGCTATCTTGATGGCACTCTCGTTGTCGCAGAAGAGAGGTACTTGTTTCAGGTTGATGCCATAGTCCTTGAGAGTTTGCTTCATCCATAGAAGCTGAGCACAACAGGATCCAACAGCAATGTATTCAGATTCAGCAGTTGAGAGTGATACACAATTCTGCTTCTTTGAAGACCAACAGACAAGTGATCGACCAAGAAAATGACATGTGCCTGATGTAGACTTGCGATCCACCTTGTCACCAGCATAATCAGCATCCGAGAATCCAACCAAATCAAACTTTGAGCCCTTGGGATACCATAATCCGAGTGTTGGGGTGTAAGCCAAATATCGAAGAATTCACTTCACAGCTAAGTGATGCGATTCCTTTGGTGTCGCTTGGAATCGAGCACACATGCAAACACTAAGCATAATATCTGGCCAGATGCACATAGATAAAGTAAAGAACCAATCATGGAGCGGTATACCTTTTGATCGAACTCTTTACCATTGTCGTTGGGACCAAGGTGGTGTTTGGCTGGCATTGGCGTCGTATAACCTTTGCAGTCTTCCATTCCAAACTTCTTCAGACAATCTTTGAGGTATTTTTTTTGAGATATGAAGATGCCATTGCTTTGCTGACGAATTTGAAGACCAAGGAAGAACTTCAGTTCTCCCATCATGGACATCTGATATTGCTCTTGCATCATGTATCCAAACTCATCACTATACTTCTGGTTGATGCAGCCGAAGATAATGTCATCCACATATATTTGGCACACAAATAGTTCGCCATCATATGTCTTCGTGAAGAGTGTGGGATCGAGGGATCCTGGTTTGAAGCCTTTGCTCTTCAGGAAGTCTTTGATCGTATCATACCATGCGCGAGGAGCTTGTTTGAGGCCATACAGTGCTTTGTTTAGTTTGTACACCATATCAGGATGTTTTGGATCTTTAAAACCAGGTGGTTGAGCAACATACACTTCTTCTTCAATCTTGCCATTGAGGAAAGCACTCTTCACATCCATTTGATATAGCAAGATGTTGTGATGATTAGCATAGGCTAGCAGTATGCGAATAGCTTCAAGCCTAGCAACATGAGCAAATGTTTCATCGAAGTCGATTCCTTCAACTTGAGTATATCCTTGAGCCACAAGACGTGCTTTGTTTCTGACGACTTGACCATGCTCATCTTGCTTGTTTTGATATATCCATGTCGTTCCAATAATGATATGCTTGTGAGGGTCAGGTCGCTTGACAAGTTCCCAAACATTATTCATCTTGAACTGTTGAAGTTCTTCTTGCATGGCTTGAATCCATTCAGGTTCCATAAAAGCTTCAGCAACTTTCTTGGGTTCTGATATTGACACAAATGAAAAGTGCCCACAGAAGTTTGCTAACTGTGTTGCTCTTGAGCGAGTAAGCGGACCAGGCGCATTGATGCTGTCAATTATCTTCTCGATTTGTACTTCATTTGCAACACGAGAATGAACTGGACGAAAACCTTGCTCATGCTGATCATTGTCATCATTGGGAGGATTGTCTTCGGTCTGAGCATTGTCTTCAGGTTGGTTTGGTGCAGAAATGATAAGTTCCTCTTCAGGCTGTGCTTCAGAGGGCATGATTTCACCAGTTCCCATCAGCTTGATAGATTCACTGGAAGGAGCTTCATCTAGTGTGCTTGGCAGGAGCTCTCGTTGTGAACCATTGGTTTCATCAAATCGCACATCCACTGTTTCAACGATTTTGTAGTGGAAGAGGTTGAAGACTCTGTAGGAGTGTGAATCCTTTTCATAGCCAAGCATGAAGCCTTCATGAGCTTTGGGTTCAAATTTTGACTTGTGATGGGGATCCTTGATCCAACACCTAGCACCAAAGACTCTGAAGTAGCTGACATTTTGCTTCTTGCCAGTAAGGAGCTCATAGGATGTTTTGCCCAGAAGCTTGTGGATGTAAACACGGTTGATGATGTGACATGCAGTATCAATAGCTTTAGGCCAGAACTTTCTTGGTGTCTTGTACTCGTCGAGCATTGTTCGAGCCATCTCAATGAGGGTTCTGTTCTTGCGCTCAATAATTCCATTTTGCTGAGGTGTGTAAGGAGCAGAAAATTCATAAGTGATTCCCATTGTATCCAGATAAAGATCAAGGCCGGTGTTCTTGAATTTAGTGCCGTTATCACTTCTGATATGCTTGATCTTGACGCCATAGTTGTTCATTGCTCGATTGGCGAATCGTCTGAAGACATCTTGTACTTTAGTCTTGTAGAGAATTATGTGCACCCATGTGTATCTTGAGTAGTCATCAACAATGACGAAGCCATAGAGACACGCCATTGTTGTAAGGGTGGAGTAGTGAGTAGGACCAAATAAGTCCATGTGCAACAGCTCAAAGGGTTGAGATGTCGTCATGATTGTCTTCGAGGGGTGCTTGGCCCTCGTCATCTTCCCAGCTTCGCAAGCACCACACAAATGATCTTTCTTGAACTTGACACCTTCGATGCCTATGACATGCTTCTTCTTGACGAGAGTGTGCAAGTTCCTCATGCCAGCATGCCCCAGCCTTCGATGCCAAAGCCAACATTCTGAAGCTTTTGCAAGAAGACATACGGCAAGCTGTGGACCTACTGAGAAATCTACCATGTATAGATCACCTTTCTTATACCCTTCAAAGACTAGAGACTTGTCAGATTCCATTAGTACAAGGCAACGATATTTTCCAAATATCACAATCATGTTTAAGTCACAAAGCATTGAGACAGACATTAAGTTGAATCCAAGGGATTCAACAAGCATCACTTTATCCATGTGTTGATCCTTTGAGATTGCAACTCTACCTAGACCCAATACCTTGCCTTTACCAGTGTCAGCAAATGTGATTTGACTCTTGTTGGATGGACGTAAGGTTGAGTCCATGAGAAGACTTCGATCACCAGTCATATGATTAGTGCATCCGCTGTCAACAATCCATTCTGAAGCTTTTAGTGACATGCCCTACAGTGCAGTTAGGAGGATAGGCTTCACAAGGTATGTTGTGAAGCATAAGCATTTGATGCACACTACAATTATCACAATTTAGATCAAAGTTAGCACACAGTATGACAGGTAAGCGATTCATATGTGGAGTACATAGTAAGTCATTTTATCATGCGTCCCTTTGTGTTTTAGGTCGCCAGCAATTATATCGGACGCCTTTGATTGCTAGCTGGAGACCACATTCTGCAAAAAAGAGTTAATTCTTCTTCACCACCCACATTTTCAGGGGTGGCTTAGAAGCAATGAGTCTAAGTGCAACATCTGAGTATTTCGGCTTTGGAGCCCTAGCAAATAGCCTTGCAGGAGATGAATGGTACTCATATGAATAAGCAGAAAAGTTCTTAGTACTATGAACATAGCGGTTTTAAGACACACGCTCATATTCATAAGTTTGAGTATGATTTCCCTGCAAAACATTGGCGTTAGGGTGACTCGGGTGAGTCCTGTTTCCGTATGAAGCCGTTGGACCATGTGACGCCTTTGGTCTGGGGTTTGTCTTCTTCCCTGGTGGTGTCATGACCACATTCACAGGAAGATTCTCAAGACAGCTTTTGGGAACCCAGATCTTCTTCATTGGCGGTCCATTCCTGCAGTTAGTACCAATATACCTGGCAAACACTTCACCGTTCTGATTTTTGAACAGTTTATAGTTTGCATCAAAGGATTCATCAATGATAATAGGATTAGCACAGGTAAAGCCAGATAAAGTGGATGGATCCACTGAAGGTTCCTTTGCAGCAACCCATGTGGTTTTGGGATACTGCTCAGGCTTCCAGTAGGAACCATCAACATTCATTTTCCTCTCGAACCCAACACCCTCTTTCCTAGGGTTTCGGTTCAGAATCTGCTTTTTGAGGACATCACAAAGTGTATGATGCCCTTTCAGACTTTTATACATCCCTGTTTCAAGCAATGTCTTCAACCTAGCATTTTCATTAGCAATAGTAGTGGTATCCTCAGATGAGGGGTTAGTTACCATATCAGAAGTTGAAGACAGAGCAACAGTAGCAGCAGTGGAACATTCAGCAACAGAAGCAGCGTTATCACACTCAATGCATTTTAAGCATGGTGGTTCAAATTCATCCTGAGCGGGACTGATCTATTGAGCGTGAAATGACTCATTCTCTTTTTGAAGATCTTCATGAGTCGCTTTCAATTTCTCAAGCTCTTGCTTCTTTTGAAGATAATCATAGGAGAGCTTTTCATAAGTGGTTGAGAGCGTCTCATGAAGACTTTCAAGTTCTTGATACTTAGCATGAAGATTTTTTATGTCTTCAACTAAGGACTGTGAACGTGTCATTTCCGCGTCCAACAGGTCATCGCTTTTGTCTAACAGTTTTTGAGTATGTTCCATAGCCCTTTGTTGTTCAGTAGCAATTTGAGCAAGTGTTTTGTAGCTGGGTTTAGATTCACAATCAGAGTCATCTTCACTTGATGTTTGAAAGTAAGCATCACACGATTTTACCTTGACACCGCGTGCCATGAAGTAGTAGATGGGAGCAGGATCGTCCTTGTCATCATCAGCGTTGGTGTGGGAGTTATTGTCTTCAGTGTTGAAGATGGACTTTGCAACGTAGGCTGTGGCCAGAGCCAGACTTGCAACGCCAGAGTCAGACTCAGCTTCAGATTCCACCTCTGCCTCCTGAGACGCAGATTCCTCCTCTGAATCCATTTCCTTGCCAACAAAGGCATGAGCCTTGCCAGATGAGCTCTTCTTATGAGATGAGGACTTTGATGTGGACTTGGAAGAAGACTTTGATGATTTCTTCTTCTTCTTGTCATCAGAGTCATATTCCTTGCTCTTCTTCTTCTTCTTCTTCTCGTTGTCCCATTGAGGACACTCAAAGATGTAGTGCCCAGGCTTCTTACACTTGTGACATGTTCTCTTCTTGTTGTCTTGAGTGGAAGCTTCATCATTTCTTGAACTGGATCGTGAAGACTTTCTGAAGCCCTTCTTCTTGGTGAATTTCTGGAACTTCTTCACAAGCATAGCAAGCTCCCTTCCAATCTCTTCAGGATCATCAGAACTGCAGTCAGATTCTTCTTCTTCAGATGAGGAAACAACTTTTGCCTTCAAAGCACGAGTTCGGCCATAGTTGGGGCCATAGATATCTCTTTTCTCAGAAAGCTGGAACTCATGTGTGTTGAGCCTCTCAAGTATATCAGACGGATCGAGAGTCTTGAAGTCAGGATGTTCTTGTGTCAAGAGGGCAAGGGTGTCAAAGGAGGTGTCAAGTGATCTCAGCAGTGTCTTGACAATTTCATGCTTGGTGATCTCAGTGGCGCCAAGAGCTTGAAGCTCATTTGTGATGTCAGTCAGACGATCAAACGTGAGCTGGACATTTTCATTGTCGTTTTCTTGAAGCGCTTGAAGAGGTTGCGAAGAACACTGATCCTTTGATCTCTCTGTGTTGAGACGCCTTCATTGACCTTGGATAGCCAGTCCCAGACTAGCTTCGACGTTTCCAGAGCACTCACACGGCCATACTGTCCTTTGGTCAGATGACCACAGATGATGTTCTTTGCAGTAGAGTCCAGTTGAATGAACTTCTTGACATCAGTGGGGGTGACACCTTCACCAGTTTTGGGAACGCCATTCTTGACGACATACCAGAGGTCGACATCAATGGCTTCAAGATGCATGCGCATCTTATTCTTCCAGTAGGGATATTCAGTTCCATCGAACACGGGGCAGGCAGCGGAGAGTTTGATTATCCCTGCAGTCAACATAGCTAAACTCCAGGTGGTTAAACCGAATCAAACAGAACAAGGGAGTACCTTGCTCTGATACCAATTGAAAGTGCTAGTTATCGACTAGAGGGGGGGTGAATAGGCGATTTTTATCAAAGTCTTCAGAACGTGAGAGTTTCGAAGACAAACAATAGAAATGACCTAATTGATATGCAGCGGAAGATAAACTACAACAAGCAAGCCAAAGTCAAGTATGCAATAGCGTTAACGTACGAAGACTAATAGCAGCTAGGTAGTAGGATCAGGATGGAAGATAGTATGAAGCCGATCAACAATAGTAGTCAAGCAATGAAGTCAATCAGATAAGACAAATAAGCAACGACTTCACGAAGACAAACTTAAAGTAAAGGAGGGAAGAGATAGAACCAGTCACTTGTTGAAGACACATGATTTGTTGGACCAGTTCCAGTTGCTGTGACAACTATACGTCTGGTTAGGGAGGCTGAGATTCAACTCAGAAGACCGTGTCTTCACCTTATTCCCCTTGAGCTAAGGACACTTAGTCCTCGCCCAATCACTCTGGTAAGTCTTCAAGGTAGACTTCCAAACCTTCACAGACTTCGTTCACCCGGCAATCCACAATGACTCTTGGATGCTCAGAACGCGACGCCTAACCGGCTGGAGGATACACAGTCCTCAAGTGTAATAAGTCTTCAGGTCACACAGACAGAAAGACTTCAGTGATGCCTAACACTCTTTGGCTCTGGGTGTTTGGGCTTTGTCCTCGCAAGGATTTCTCTCTCAAAGGCTTCGAGGTGGGTTGCTCTCAAAACGACAAAAGCCGTAAACTAACTCTAAGCAGCCACCAATTTATGGTGTAGGGGGCGGGCTATTTATAGCCACAAGGCAACCCGACCTGATTTGTCCGAAATGACCCTGGGTCACTAAGGAACTGACACGTGTTCCAACGGTCAGATTTCAAACACACACGACAACTTTACTTGGGCTACAAGCAAAGCTGACTCATCCAGCTCTGGATAAGATTTGCTCTCATTGTCTTCGCTCGAAGACATAGGATTTGGGTTGAGCATCACTTCAGTCACTCTGACTTTGTTCACTTGGACCCCACTTAACAGTACGGTGGTTCCTATGACTCAACAAAGAAGAAAAGGAAACAACGAAACCACACAGTCTTCGTGCTCCATAGTCTTCATGCAATGTCTTCTCATGTCATAGTCTTCAATATGAATATCTTCTCATACCACCATTGTCTTCAATGTATTCATACATTTTTAGAGGCCATCTCCGGTAGGTAAACCGAATCAATGAGGGACACTATCTGCGTTATCCTGCAATTCTCACAAACGCATTAGTCCCTCAACCAACTTTGTCATCAATACTCCAAAACCAACTAGGGGTGGCACTAGATGCACTTACAAGAAACGACAATGAAAATGTCCAGCTCACGTTTGATCGCCTCACCGACATCACAAATGAGCTTCAGGCTCTCGGCGCCACTGAGATCACTAAGCATGAAATCGTCAAGACGTTGCTGAGATCTCTTGATAGCTCCTTTGACACCCTTGCCCTCATGATACAAGAACGTCCTGACTTCAAGACTCTCGATCCGTCTGATATACTTGAGAGGCTCAACACACATGAGTTCCAGCTTTCTGAGAAAAGAGATATCTATGGCCCCAACTATGGTCGAACTCGTGCTTTGAAGGCAAAAGTTGTTTCCTCATCTGAAGAAGAAGAATCTGACTGCGGTTCTGATGATCCTGAAGACATTGGAAGGGAACTTGCTATGCTTGTGAAGAAGTTCCAGAAATTCACCAAGAAGAATGGCTTCAGAAAGTCTTCACGATCTAGTTCAAGAAATGATGAAGCTTCCATTCAAGACAACAAGAAGAGAACATGTCACAAGTGTAAGAAGTCTGGGCACTACATCTCTGAGTGTCCTTAGTGGGACAATGAAAAGAAGAAGAAGAAGAGCAAGGAATATGACTCTGATGACAAGAAGAAGAAGAAATCATCAAAGTCTTCTTCCAAGTCCTCATCAAAGTCTTCATCTCATAAGAAGAGCTCATCTGGCAAGGCTCATGCTTTTGTTGGCAAGGAAATGGATTCAGAGGAGGAGTCTGCTTCTGAGGAGGCAGAGGTGGAATCTGAAGCTAAGTCCGACTCTGGCGTTGCAAGTCTGGCTCTAGCCACAGCCTACGTTGCCAAGTCCATCTTCAACTCTGAAGACAATGACTCCCACACCAATGCTGATGATGACAAGGACGATCCTGCTCCCACCTACTGCTTCATGGCACGCGGTGCCAAGGTAAAATCACGCGATGCTTACTTTCAAACATCAAGTGAAGATGACTCTGATTGTGAATCTAAACCCAGCTACAAAACACTTGCTAAAATTGCTACTGAACAACAAAGGGCTATGGAACATACTCAAAAACTGTTAGAAAAAAGCGATGACCTGTTGGACACGGAAATGACACATTCACAGTCCTTAGTTGAAGACATAAAAAATCTTCATGCTAAGTATCAAGAACTTGAAAGTCTTCATGAGACGCTCTCAACCACCTATGAAAAGCTCTCCTATGATTATCTTCAAAGGAAGCAAGAGCTTGAGAAATTGAAAGTGACTCATGAAGATCTTCAAAAAGAGAATGAGTCATTTCGTGCTCAACAGATCAGTTCCGCTCAGGATGGATTTGAACCACCATGTTTAAAATGCATTGAGTGTGATAACGCTGCCTCTGTTGCTGAATGTTCCAATGCTGCTACTGTTGCTTTGTCTTCAACTACTGATGTGGAAACTAACCCCTCTACTGAGGATACCACTACTATTGCTGATGAAAATGCTAGGTTGAAGACATTTCTTGAAACAGGGATGTATAAAAGTCTGAAAGGGCATCAGACACTTTGTGATGTCCTCAAAAAGCAGATTCTGAACTGAAACCCTAGGAAAGAGGGTGTTGGGTTCGAGAGGAAAATGAATGCTGATGGTTCCTACTGGAAGCCTGAGCAGTATCCCAAAACCACATGGGTTGCTGCAAAGGAACCTTCAGTGGATCCATCCACTTGATCTGGCTTTACCTATGCTAATCCTATTATCATTGATGAATCCTTTGATGCAAACTATAAACTGTTTAAAAATCAGAATGGTGAAGTGTTTGCCAGGTATATCGGTACTAACTGCAGGAATGGACCACCTATGAAGAAGATCTGGGCTCCCAAAAGCTGTCTTAAGAATCTTCCAGTGAATGTCATCATGACACCACCTGGGAAGAAGACAAACCCCAGACCAAAGGCATCATATGGTCCAACGGCTTCATACGAATACAGGACTCACTTGAGTCACCCTAACGCCAATGTTTTGCAGGGAAATAGTACTCAAACTTATGAATATGAACGTGTGTCCTCAAACCGCCATGTTCATAGGACTAAGAACTTTTCTGCTTATTCATACGAGTATCGTTCATCTCCTGCAAGGCTATTTGCTAGGGCTTCAAAGCCGAAATTCTCAGATGTTGCACTTAGACTCATTGCTTCTAAGCCACCCCTGAAGATGTGGGTGGTGAAGAAGAATTAACTCTCTTTTGCAGAATATGGTCTCCAGCCAGCAATCAAAGGCGTCCGATATTATTTCTGGGGACCTAAATACAAAGGGAGGCATGATAAAATGACTTACTATGTATTCCACATACGAATCGCTTACCTATCATACTGTCTGCTAACATTCATCTAAGCTGTGATAATCCAAGTGTGCGTCAAATGCTTATGCTTCACAACATACCTTGTGAAGCCTATCCTCCTAACTGCACTGTAGGGTATGACACCTCGTGCTTCAGAATGAATTATGGACAGCGGATGCACTAATCATATGACTGGTGATCGAAGTCTTCTCATGGACTCAACCTTACGTCCATCCAACAAGAGTCAAATCACATTTGCTGACACTGGTAAAGGCAAGGTATTGGGTCTAGGTAGAGTTTCAATCTCAAAGGATCAACACATGGATAAAGTGATGCTTGTTGAATCCCTTGGATTCAACTTAATGTGTGTCTCAATCCTTTGTGACTTAAACGTGATTGTGATATTTGGAAAATATCGTTGCCTTGTACTAATGGAATCTGACAAGTCTCTAGTCTTTGAAGGGTATAGGAAAGGTGATCTATACATGGTAGATTTCTCAGCATGTCCACAACTTGCCGTATGTCTTCTTGTAAAAGCTTCAGAATGCTGGCTCTGGCATCGAAGGCTGGGGCATGCTGGCATGAGGAACTTACACACTCTCGTCAAGAAGAAGCATGTCATAGGCATCGAAGGTGTCAAGTTCAAGAAAGATCATTTGTGTGGTGCCTGCGAAGCTGGAAAGATGACGAGGGCCAAGCACCCCTCAAAGACAGTCATGACGACATCTCAACCCTTTGAGCTGTTGCACATGGACTTATTTGGCCCTACTCACTACTCTACCCTCACAACAACAACGTGTCTCTATGGCTTCGTCATTGTTGATGACTACTCAGGATATACATGGGTGCACATAATTCTCTACAAGACTGAAGTACAAGATGTCTTCAGACGATTCGCCAATCGAGCAATGAACAACTATGGCATCAAGATCAAGCATATCAGAAGTGAGAACGGCACTGAATTCAAGAACACCGGCCTTGATCTCTATCTGGATACAATGGGAATCACTCATGAGTTTTCTGCTCCATACACACCTCAGCAAAATGGCATTGTTGAGTGCAAGAACAGAACCCTCATTGAGATGGCTCGAACAATGCTCGACGAGTACAAGACACCAAGAAAGTTCTGGCCTGAAGCCATTGATACAGCATGTCACATCATCAACCATGTTTACATCCACAAGCTTCTAGGCAAAACATCCTATGAGCTCCTTACTGGCAAGAAGCCAAATGTCAGCTACTTCAGAGTCTTTGGTGCTAGGTGCTGGATCAAGGATCCCCATCACAAGTTAAAATTTGAACCAAAAGCTCACGAAGGCTTCATGCTCGGTTATGGAAAGGATTCGCACTCTTACAGAGTCTTCAACCTCTTCCACTACAAAATCGTTGAAACTGTGGACGTGCGATTTGATGAAACCAATGGTTCACAACGAGAGCTCCTGCCAAGCACATTAGATGAAGCTCCTTCCAGCGAATCTATCAAGCTGATGGGAACTGGTGAAATCATGCCCTCTGAAGCACAGCCTGAAGAGGAACTTATCATTTCTGCACCAAACCAACCTGAAGACAATGCTCAGACTGAAGACAATCCTCCCAATGATGACAATGATCAGCATGAGCAAGGGCTTCGTCTAGTTCATCCTCGTGTTGCAAATGAAGTACAAATTGAGAAGATAATTGATAGCATCAATGCACCTGGTCCGCTTACTCGCTCAAGAGCAACACAGTTAGCAAATTTCTATGGGCACTTTTCATTTGTATCAATAACTGAACCCAAGAAAGTTGCTGAAGCCTTTATGGAACCTGAATGGATTCAAGCCATGCAAGAACAACTTCAACAGTTCAAGCTGAATAATGTTTGGGAACTTGTCAAGCGCCCTGACCCTCGCAAACATAACATTATTGACACTAAATGGATATACCAGAACAAACAAGATGAGCATGGTCAAGTCGTCAGAAAAAAAGCACGTCTTGTGGCTCAAGGATATACTCAAGTTGAAGGAATCGACTTCGATGAAACATTTGCTCCGGTGGCTAGGCTTGAAGCTATTCGCATATTGCTAGCCTATGCTAATCACCACAACATCTTGCTATATCAAATGGATGTGAAGAGTGCTTTCCTCAATGGCAAGATTGAAGAAGAAGTGTATGTTGCTCAACCACCTGGTTTTAAAGATCCAAAACATCCTGATATGGTGTACAAACTAAACAAAGCACTGTATGGCCTCAAACAAGTTCCTCGCGCTTGGTATGATACAATCAAAGACTTCCTGAAGAGCAAAGGCTTAAAACCAGGATCCCTAGATCCCACACTCTTCACGAAGACATATGATGGTGAACTGTTTGTATGCCAAATATATGTGGATGACATAATCTTCGGCTGCACCAACCAGAAGTATAGTGATGAGTTTGGATACATGATGCAAGAGCAATATCAGATGTCCATGATGGGTGAGCTGAAGTTCTTCCTTGGTCTTCAAATTCGTCAGCAAAGAAATGGCATCTTCATTTCTCAAGAAAAATATCTCAAAGACTGTCTGAAGAAGTTCGGCATGCAAGATTGCAAAGGTTACATGACCCCAACGCCAGCCAAACATCATCTTGGTCCCGACGACAATGGTAAAGAGTTCGATCAAAAGGTATACGCTCCATGATTGGTTCTTTACTTTACCTATGTGCATCTAGGCCAGATATTATGCTTAGTGTTTGCATGTGTGCTCAATTTCAAGCGGCACCAAAGGAATCGCATTACTTAGCTGTGAAGCAAATTCTTAGATATTTGGCTTACACCCCAACACTCGGATTATGGTATCCAAAGGGCTCAAGATTTGATCTGCTTGGATTCTCGGATGCTGATTATGCTGGTGACAAGGTGGATCGCAAATCTACATCAGGAACATGTCACTTTCTGGGACGATCACTTGTCTGTTGGTCTTCAAAGAAGCAAAACTGTGTATCACTCTCAACTGCTGAATCTGAATACACTGCTGCTGGATCTTGCTGCGCTCAGCTTCTGTGGATGAAGCAAACTCTCAAGGACTATGGCATCAATCTGAAGCAAGTCTCTCTCTTCTGCGACAACGAAAGCGCCATCAAGATTGCCTACAATCCAGTTCAGCACTCGAAGACAAAGCACATTGAAATTCGTCATCATTTTCTTTGAGATCATGTCATGAAGAAAGATATTGACATCATTCACGTCAACACTGAATAGGAACTGGCAGATATCTTCACAAAGCCCTTGGATGAGAAAAGGTTTTGCAAGTTACGGTGTGAGCTAAATATCTTGGAATCCTCAAATGTCCTGTGACCAGGCACACATCCTAACACTTATGCATGTTGATGACTTAGATGTGCAACACACGAAGTAAAGTATATCTTCAATCAATGAAGACTTACATTCTAAGTGTGAATACATTAACATGGAATTTGACTTTGGAGCGCCACGATAATTGTGCACCGTGTCTGGGTCTAATACTTCCTATACGGTGGGTAACGCCACCACCAAATTTCTTGGTTTGAAGTGTTTCACTCATGGCGTTATTGTTGAATACATTCGCATTTGATTTGTCTTCAACTTTCAACTTATCTTCATGAATTACTTCACTATGTTGAGTTGATTGCTTTCCCATATATATATATATATATATATATATATATATATATATATATATATATATATATATATATATATATATATATATATATATACTAGTTTTCTGTCCTCTACAGCATTCACTTATGGCTATGTCTTCACTGTTGAATCTTTTGAACTAAGTGAATGTGATCGGACCCTAATCTTTCTATGCTTTCTATCTCAAACTCTATCTGTCCAAATCATATGCATTCTATTGAAACTGTCAAATGTCTTCTCTGCATCCTTGTCAGCAGAAGACATAAAGACAAACATCAAGTCCTTTTAAATGATTCATCTTTATTGTTGAAATCCAGAGAAGCCAGAACGACCATCCGATAAACTTGGCGGGCGTGGGAACGTGGGACAACTCTGAGTATGTTGCATGCTTGCCACGTGTCCCTTAGATGTGAACAGGCAGGAGCACCTGCGTAATTGCGCCGTGCCGCACACCTTCTTATAAATACGTGCCCCCTGCGGTCAAGAAAACCTTCTTCCACCTCTCCACCTCGTCAAAACCCTAGCGCCACCGCTAGCTCTCGACGACGCCGGCGACGAAGCGCTTAGCTGCCGCGACTTCTCCGACGCCGTCCTCACGCCGGCTGCGGGCATCGTCCTCTCCGCCGCCGCCGTAGGTGTCCTCCGTCGCCAAGTTAGGGCACGGTGGATTGAACTGCTCGGTCTCCTTTCATCCCATCTAGCAGTTCATTGTGTGGTAAACATAACTCTATTTTTACCATCTTTTTGATCCTCAATGATTCATCCAATTTACCAAAATTGGTTTCTGTTTATACAAAATTAGATCTACTCTGTCTGCATCTCATACTGCCTAGTATATTCACTTAAGCTTCATATCTAGTTAGATTCCTCACTTGTACTTATTCACGGATTCGTACAAATCTGGAACCGACTCTAACATATAAGTGAATGTCTTCGCAACATGAGGTCAATGTCTTCAAACTGATTTATCTTCAAACTCTTCTGAGAATGCATATGACCTCTTCCCTTCCCTCGCATCTCTAATGCTGTCACAGGTACATGTCCGTGGGAGAATCCCTAGGTTCTCATAGTCTGCATTCGTTTGCAGAATTCTTACAGCAACACATTGAATCTCCCGAAGCCAGTTCCTGTCTGACCAGCAAGCGAAAGCCTTTGAAGCCTTTGAACATATTGAAACCATTCGGTTTGAAGTTCATGGCTACGGAGAAATCTGTAAGGAAGGGTGGCAGACAGCATCGAGGGGGAACATCAAAGGATCTGCCTGATGATCTTGTAGAAATCTACAAAACAGATCCTGAAGAGGATTATAATCAGCGCAAGACACGAATCCAATGGATTCGACGCTATTGGGCTGAACAATGGTTCAAGTACAAATTCGTGACCCAAGAGTACGCTGAGAAGAATGCTATCAAGAGTCCTTGGGGTGATATTCTCTATCGAGGCCTTCCCCCCAAGAACAAAGCTAAAGCCATTGCACAAGAATTCTATCCTTGTATGGTCCGTGGACCACAGCCTGAAGATGCCGACCCATCATCATTGCTCTGGTGTTGTGATGATAATCTCTTCAAGTGCAACTTCTAGTATGCAAAGGCTTCGGCAAAGGAAAACAAGAAGTCATGGGGATTAGAATTCAATCCTGGTCCCTCTGCTCCCTGTGCTGATGGCACACGTGAAGCGAAAGAAAATAGAATTGGCCCCTTTTCAAACTTTGATGGCCTCATCTCTTACATCTTGGTGCAAGGTGCCAAAGTCGATCATTCTGATAATGATGCTGATTCTGATGAAGCCCCAGCTCCTCCTCCAAGGCCGCAGAAGCCAAAGAAAATTAAGGCTTATACATCAGCTGCACCTCCAAAAGCTTCTCGTGTGAAGCCACTGGCCACTGCAGCTCCTGAAGACAGTGTGCAGTCTGAAGATCTTTCACGCATCTCCAAGAAGACGGAGAAGAAAAAGAAAATCATCAAGAGTACTGATCAGACTTTGACTCCTGCTGCTATTCTGCGTGAAGAGCACATTGATCTGTCCAGCGATGACGATCTTGCAGATGATGCTCTTGAGCAACTGGTCAAGAGCAAGGAAGAAGCTGAGATCTTCAACAACTTGCCTCTTTTTGATGTGGCAATCATCCATAACTTCATTGATGAGTGGTTTGACACACCAAATCTCATCTTTGATGACTTGCAACTTCCAATTGGCCTCATCGTCGCCTTTAATGGCGCCATTGCTTCTGAGCTAGCTATTGCTCAGCGCATCGTCAAACTGAAGCACAAGATTGACTATGAAAAGGCTCAGTTCAAGAAGCATGTGGCCACGCTCAACGTGCAAGATGTCAAGAACTTCAAGATCATGCTGCACGAGCTCAAAGAAGCCTTTCACAAGAAGCGTGAAGAAGCTCGAGGCTCCAGAGAGCGCATGAAAAATCTGGCTGACAAGTGTGTGCTTGCCTACAATGAGGCTGAGAAGCGCAAGGCTCTTGGTCGTCCTGGCATCGACCCCAGGATGGCTGCAAAGAAGAAGAAATCGACTGTCCAATCTGCACCTTCAAGGCAAGATGAACCTCGCATTGTCTTCCCAAGCAGCATGACTGGCTCGAAGCCAAAAGTCACGTCAACCGCTTCAGAACAGAAGAAGACGAGGGCTGCAGAGGCTGAAGCCAAAAAACAGAAAACCTCAGAAGCCTCTGATGCTGCTCCCTTCAAGAAGAAGCGCAAGACCAAGAAAAATCGGGCTGCTCCCACAGAGCCCCTTGTTGTTGAACCCATCTCAGTGGTTCGTCCTGCATCTGCCACCCAAGAACTTCGAATGACTGTTCATGAGACTGCTTCCACAGAGGCTCCTGAAGCTGAAGAGATTCCAGCAGTTGATCCCATCCCTGGTGAAGACATTGGTCACCATGACAATGTTGAAGATGATGAAGTTCTTCCTCAAATTGAATAGAATGTGGTATCATCGCCTGTTCTTACGAACAGCGAAATCATCAGCATTGGTTGTCCTCTGACGCCAATTGCTTAGGATGCTTCATGGGCTGATCGCCCGCAACAACAAGACTCCCTCAGTACTCCCCAACAACAATAAGTCACACCATCCGTGCAAGTTGAAGAGGATGAGGACCTGCCTACTCCATCTCCAAAGGCGTCGCCTGTATTACAAAGGCTTCGCAAAGGACCAAGGCCTCAAGTCCCTCTTCCGAGCGTTCTAGAAGGAGAAGTGCACCATCAACCTGTTGCACGTCAAGTGTTTTCAGAAGCCACTCCAACTGTGAATGTCTCCATGTCTGAAGCCCCAGCTGCTGAAGACAATCCGGCTGCATCTGCCGATGACGAACTTCAAGAAGAACGTGTCCCTACTCCCCCCATTCCTGAAGAAGCTGTTCATGATGTGAACGTGTCTATGCCTTACCCTCCAGCTCATCAAGTGGAGGTTGAAAACCTTGAGGTTGCCACCACCAACACCAATGAAGCCGATGACATAGTCATGGATGAAGCTAATGTGGAGCCTGTCCCAAGCCCCATACCAGAAGTCAATGCTGAAAATGCTCCTGAAGCTTCTGTTGTGCAGCCCGAAGCCACTGTTGCTGCCACTGCTCCTGTTCCGCCACCAAGGCCCTATACAATTGAGCAAGCATACAACCATGGCGAGCTAATCACAGTAAGATAGCCCGTTCTGGTCCCTCCGCCTACTGTCTCTGGTCCTCAGTTTGATTATCACATTGAGCATAGGCCTCAGGTCCAGAAGCCAAAGCCAAGACTGCCAAGGTTTCCAGGTACTGCCACATCTGTCGGGTCCTTCATGCAAATGGATTCAAAAGCCACAACACATTCTTTGACAGTTCAAAGAACCCCTACACAAAGCCAAGAATATCATCAGATTGTTTTTGGAGTCATCAGCGGCGAAACTATTACTCCTATGTTCTGTTTGATCAAGGGCACATTTCCCCTCATATGCGCCTCGACACTGAAGCCATTGCTGGACTGCCATGCTTAGAAGAAGCACTTGACTGTTTTCGTGATGCTGGTCTGCTCAGCTTTGTGACAGATAAAGAACATTGGAATGAAGAACTATTGCTTCAATTCTATGCTACGCTCCACATTCGCGGTTATAACAGAGATACGAAGACATGGGTTCTCGAGTGGATGACAGGAAATGTTCATCATGAAGCCAAAGCTCTTGACATCATTGAGCTCACAGGCCTATCCACTCCCGGAGAGCTATATGAACCTGGTTGTCAAAACCACCGCAATGCACTGGAGAGCATCTTCCATAAGCCTGAACCCAATATGAGCCAGATGTTGAGCATGATGAAGCCATTGCCTCATGACGCTGAATACCCAAAGGAGTTCTTTGTTGATGACCTTGAGTATCTGCCGCGCACCATATATCACATCATCAGGCGGACTCTATGGCCTATCAAAGGACATTCATCAGCTGCAAAACTTGAAGGAGCCATGAAGACATTGGTCTTTTACATCCTCAATGGCATCAGCTTCAATGCGCAAGATTTCTTCATCAGGCAACTGGCTGCATCTGGATCTGACCTTTTTGGCTTGAAATTCTATGCTCCATGGGTCATGCGCCTCATTAAGCAACATTCTGCTGTCAACTATCAACCCTCTGCTCGCAATCATGTGATCTTTCTACCAGAGGTTGATATGTCAGTTGAAGCCATATACCCTGAACCTGCCAAGAAGCCTCTTTGTCTTCAAAATGCTGAACATCAAAGCTTCACTCAGCCTATGGAAGGAGTCCAAGCTGTCACGCGTGTCTATTCGATGGCTGGAAACATTCGTCTACCTCATCGTGCGCCAACTGAAGCTACTGCGAGCACAATTGCTCAAAGGCCTCGAAAGTGCTCTTGGGTCCTAAATGACCGAGAACCTCTTGTGGCCCTGCATCAGAAACAAGATAAGCATCATTTTTGGCTCAAGTGTCAGATGCAAAGCCTCTTGGTGGATGTAAATCGCATTCGAAACCTTGCCACCAAGAATGCATTTGTCACTCACGAAACTTGTCGTCGATCATGGAAGAGTTTGACCCTGCTCAGTGCTGAAGCAGATCTTCAAGACGATGGTTTCACTGAAAGATTCAAGTTTGACTCCACTCCTCCTCGGAATGCTGTCCTATGAAGAACTCCATCTCTTGAAGACTCTGACTATTCTTCCTCCGCGGCAACTGTAAATGCCAATATGATCGATGATGAAGACGATGCTACTTCACCACCCCCTATTTCTGTATGCATCGACACTGCACCAAGTTCGTCTGCACCGCCAAACGACAACGACAACCCTGCTGCTTCAACTACTCCTCATGAGGACGAGTAGATGCTCTATGTCTTCAAACCTTTTTGGTCATTACTGACAAAAGGGGGAGAAGCATATGAGTTTTATAGTCTTCAAGCGGGTTCATATGGGCGGTTGCTTTATATTTTGACTAGTGTTTACAACTCTTGCCTTTGATACATTTTGTTCTTTGAGTTGTAACACTTAAACTCGATGGTCGTCTGCTACTTATTTGCTCTTTCACGTGCGATGATAACTTCCGCACTTAGATCAATCTGCACTTAGATCATTTTGCAGACGTCCATTTTTTATTATGCATGTCATTCTCTTAGTTATATCATTTCGTGCATGATGAATTATCTTCATAAGTTGAAGTGGATCTCCACAAGTACAACCTGCCATGTGCATTTGCATTCCAAAAGCAAAATTACTTATATGCACATCTTCAGGGGGAGCCCTTGCTACTTATGAAGATAATTCCTATCCTTTACAATTTCACATACTTTATCCCCGTTGAAAACTTCAACCAGTTTGTCATCAATCACCAAAAAGGGGGAGATTGTAAGTGCATCTAGTGCCACCCCTAGTTGGTTTTGGAGTATTGACGACAAAGTTGGTTGAGGGACTAATGCGTTTGTGAGAATTGCAGGATAACGCAGGTAGTGTCCCTCATTGATTCGGTTTACCTACCGGAGATGACCCCTAAAGATGTATGAAGACATTGAAGACAATGGTGGTATGAGAAGATATTCAGATTGAAGACTATGACATGAGAAGACATTGCGTGAAGACTATGGAGCATGAAGACTGTGTGGTTTCGTTGTTTCCTTTTCTTCTTTGTTGAGTCATAGGAACCACCGTACTGTTAAGTGGGGTCCAAGTGAACTAAGTCAGAGTGACTGAAGTGATGCTCAACCCAAATCCTATGTCTTCGAGCGAAGACAATGAGAGCAAATCTTATCCAGAGCTGGATGAGTCAGCTTTGCTTGTAGCCCAAGTAAAGTTACCGTGTGTGTTTGAAATCTGACCTTTGGAACACGTGTCAGTTCCTTAGTGACCCAGGGTCATTTCGGACATATCAGGTCGGGTTGCCTTGTGGCTATAAATAGCCCACCCCCTACACCATAAATTGGTGGCTGCTCAGAGTTAGTTTACGTCTTTTGTCGTTTTGAGAGCAACCCACCTCGAAGCCTTTGAGAGAGAAATCCTTGCGAGGACAAAGCCCAAACACCCAGAGCCAAAGAGTGTTAGGCATCACTGAAGTCTTTCTGTCTGTGTGACCTGAAGACTTATTACACTTGAGGACTGTGTATCTTCCAGCCGGTTAGGCGTCGCGTTCTGAGCATCCAAGAGTCATTGTGGATTGCCGGTGAACAAAGTCTGTGAAGGTACGGAAGTCTACCTTGAAGACTTACCAGAGTGATTGGGCGAGGACTGTGTGTCCTTAGCTCAAGGGGAATAAGGTGAAGATGCAGTCTTCTGAGTTGAATCTCAGCCTCCCTAACCAGACGTACAGTTGTCACAGCAACTGGAACTGGTCGAACAAATCCTGTGTCTTCAACAAGTGACTGGTTCTATCTCTTCCCTCCTTTACTTTGAGTTTGTCTTCGTGAAGTCATTGCTTATTTGCCTTATCTGTTTGACTTCATTGCTTGACTACTATCGTTGATTGGCTTCGTACTATCTTCCATCCTGATCCTTACTACCTAGCTGCTAATAATCTTTGTACGTTCACATTATTGCATACTTGACTATGGCTTGCTTGTTGTAGTTTATCTTCCACTGCATATCAATTAGGTCATTTCTATTGTTTGTCTTCGAAACTTCCACATTTTGAAGACTTTGATAAAAATCGCCTATTCACCCCCCCCTCTAGTCGATAACTAGCACTTTCAACTACCAAAGACTTCCATATTTTTTTGTATATACTCCCTCCGTCCCAAAATAAGTTTGAGATATTTATTTTGGGGCGGAGGGAATATAACACATGCACCTTCTATGAAGACATTTTGTTTCGTATATACCTAAAGAGAATTGTTTTGTTTTCTGCTTCCGTGTATAAATTTTCGTTGTATACTTCACATGTCATCTAAGTATTTATGGTTCCCGCATGTGTGCTAACATGTGTATAATGTTAGTCCAGCAATGTGCAGTCCTATTTGGACTATGGATGGTGTTCATTTCTCTTTTGGCTTTATGTCGTACTCCCTCCGTTCCAAATTGCACGTCGTGGTTTTAGTTCAATTTTGAACTAAAACCACGACGTGTAATTTGGAATGGAGGGAGTAGTAGTTATTACCATGCTTCCCGTGAGTGTGCTAACATGTGTAAATATGTTAGTCCAAAAATGTCTTATCCAATTTGGACTATGGATAGTGTTCGTTTCCTTTCCGGCTTTTATGTCGGGTAGTACTCCCTCCGTTCGGAATTACTCGTCCAAGAAATGAATGTATCTAGATGTATTTTAGTTGTAGATATATCCATTTTTATCCATTTTTGTGACAAGTAATTCCGAACGAAGGGAGTAGTTAGTATCAGTCTGTGAAGGACACAAACAAACACCAAATCCAACATCAGTTAAAAAACGACCAGCACCAAAACCTCTTCATGTTTTTTCTTGAGACTTTCAAGCATGGAGTTGAGTTATTCTGGTTCCAACTTCAATTAAAAAAGATCAACACGATTCACACTTTTCTTTGTTGAGCCTTTCAACCTGGTGGCACATGCATGGTGAGTTTGAATTTTATTCACATCCTCTTTTCTTTGTCCCTCCTGCTATTTTTCGAGGGCATCACATGCAAACGTGAATCAACATGCATATTTGTCGTCCTTAAATTATTCACGTCCTCATGAATCCGTTTAAATTACTCTTTTCCTTCCTTAGCCTCTCTTCCTTCCATGTGTGTGTGTGTGTGTGAATCAATCTTATTTGTTTTTAACTGGCTATGCAGTTAAATTAGCCAGTCTTTCCTTCCATAGCCTCTCTTCCATCCACGTTTCTCTTCTCTGTCATAATCCCCTATACCTCTTCCTGACACTGAGGGAATTGAAAGATGTATATAAGTTGGGTATATTATACGTAAGGGCGCGAGGTGGGATAATTTAATACCAGAATCAACTTTGCTTCCTACACACAACAGGGGCTAGTTCAGTTGCCAACAACAGGGTTTACTAACCTAGAGGTTGTCAGTTCAATACCTTCACCAGCAAATATTTTTTGCAGATACATGGGCCAGAAATGTTGGACCATTGACGAACAGGGCAGATTTCCAATTGGGCCCAGGAGAGATGAGCACGTACGATAGCCACACCACGTACGAAGAAAAAACTAACGGAGACAAAAAAAAGTAATGTGGGTTCAATAAACAAAACTATAAGGACTTTTTCGCAAAAAAGGCGTGACGGTGAACCCGACAAACTCAATCCATGCTTTATTATTACTAGCACATATGCCCGTGCGTTGCAACGGGAGAGAAAATTGACATATCATCAAAACTACTGTTGTTACGACTAAATTATATGTAATTGTGCCTATGACACGGTCGTCGCTAGGCGTAAGCTGCAGTCGACTCCGAAGAAGTTTGTTGCAATAGTGGCATCCGACTTTACAACAACGGTGGTCAACAAATACGGTACAAGCGGGCCTCACCGACAATGATGTTGAGGAGGGGCTCAAGAGAGGGTCCATCGCCTTTGAACATGATGATGTTCCGGTGCTTCGAAAGAAGTCGGGCGCCAAGAAGTAGTAACCAGGAGAGGCCTTTGCGGGGCGGAGATGGCGCTGCAACGCAGGAGGTCATGCAGCAATCCTGGAACCAGCCGTCAAGTTGCGGAGACCCAGATGTGCATCGACACCAAGCAAGGAGCTCATGCGAGAGTTGCGTCAAGAAAGAGCGGCTGGCGAGGAGGTGGTGCATGCTCTCGGACTCTAGCCAGTGATCCGGCCAGAAACGACATCTCGAGCCATCACCCAGGACCCAAGATGTGGAGGCGCGCACGATCGCTAGAGCATCAGGGTCGTGCGGGATCGGGGGATAGGACTAATGGCGGACATTATCAGTCCGCTGAATCTAGATCCATCTGACACAAAGGCAACTATTCCACCTAAAAAAATGGTGGTCCAACTTTGCAGCATGCGGTCAGCCTTCCAACATTGTGTATTCCTTATAGCAGCATTAACCGGGCTTTTAGTGTCGCGTGTCCCATTTGTTGGAGCCGCGCTCAATCCAAACTACATGTAGATCAACCAGATTTTTTTGATGAATATGCAGCAAATTAGAAAAAAGTATACTGAAAGTATGGAAAAGCAGCACCGAAAAGATTAGGACTCAGTACACGCGCTAGTGGGGTCACACACACTGCAGCTTGATTCTCCTTTACCGAAAAAGGCTTTCGCCCCGCTTTATATATAAAGCACTTGCCCAAGCCAACAGTACAAAGGTTCACACACACACACAGGTCTACACCCAATAGGGGTACAAAGCAGGACCACACACAAATAAAGGGGTTCATGCTGAGGGCACAGCTCAACAAGCCCAAACACAAAAAGGAACGACATCATCTAGTCGGGCTCCGGCGGTGGCGGCGGAAGCGGAGGCGCCAGGCGGAAGGCGAGCGATCGAAGGTCGGCGAGGAGGGTGTTGATGACGTCCCGGTCCTGAGGGCGGCTAAGCGGCCGCCAAAGCTGCAAGTACCCACACATTTTAAAAATGGCGTCAGTAGCGCGACGAAGAGGGATTTTCTGGATGACGAGCTTATTGCGAACGGTCCAAAGCGTCCATGCGAGAACTCCAACGCAGAGCCAGCGAATGTGGCGGTGGCGGGGAGGGGAGTTGTGGATTTCCGCAAGGAGGTCGGGGAAGTTGGAGTTGCACCATTGTCCACCAACCGTCTCGCGGAAGCAGGACCAGAGAAACTGTGCCGCATGGCACGTGAAGAAGATGTGGTTAGCATCCTCCGCGGTGCCGCACAGAGGGCAGAGCCCATCTCCGGGTCCGTTGCGCTTGAGGACTTCGACACCCGAGGGGAGGCGGCCACGAATCCACTGCCAAAGGAAGATCCGAATCTTCACAGGCAACCGGATGTCCCAAATGAGCCCAAAGGGCTCGGGGGCGAGCGAAGGCGCGATGGCCGCATAGAGGGATCTCGTAGAGAAACGGCTGGAGGCCTCTAGGCGCCACGAGATGGCGTCCGGGGCGTCAGTAACGCGCATCGGGAGAAGGGCGATGTCCTGGAGAAGAGAATCCCAGGCGGCCACTTCAAGGGGCCCGAAAGGGCGACGGAATGCGAGGCGCCCTAAGTCAATAAGGGCTGTCTCAACGGAGACCCGAGGGTCAACAGCAATGGCGAAGAGAGCAGGAAAGCGGGCGGCCAGAGGGGCGTCACCGAGCCACCGATCGAACCAGAACAGGGTCGCGAACCCAGTTCCAACCGAGATGGACGTGCCGATACGAAGCACGGGGAGCAGCTGCACGACGGCCTGCCAGAACTGGGATCCGCCCGACTGTTGACAGAAAGCTAGGGGCTGACCACGAAGATATTTGCTGCGGATGATGGTGAGCCACAGGCCTCCGTCCCCATTGGCGATGCGCCACAGCCACCGGGTCAGGAGGGCGATGTTCATGCGGCGGGAGGACAGAATCCCAAGACCCCCCTGGTCTTTTGGTTTACAGATGTCCGGCCAACTCACCATGTGGTACTTCTGCCTGTCATCGTCGCCAGCCCAATAGAACCTGGATTGGTATTTGGCTATTTCTGTGTGCAGCGTTTCATGGAGGCTGTAAAAGCTCATGAGGAACCAAAGGAGGCTGGCGAGTGAGGAGTTGATGAGGATCACCCGAGCGGCCTTTGACAGCCAACGCCCTTTCCAAGGTTCGACACGGTGTTGCATACGGGTCATCGTAGGACGGAGGTCCGCCACGGTGAGGCGCGAGTCACTAATGGGGATCCCCAGGTAGGTCGTGGGGAAGGACCCCAGCCTACAGTTCAAGCGATCAGCAATAGATTGGGCCTCCGGCTGAGGGTAGCCAAGGACCATCACCTCGCTCTTGTCGAAGTTGATCGTAAGGCCCGACAGCTGCTGGAAGCAAAGGAGGAGGAACTTCAGGTTAGCCACGTCCTGATTTGAACCTTCTACCATTATTATGGTGTCGTCCGTGTATTGCAGAAGGGAGACCCCACCCCCTCCAGCTAGGTGGGGGACAATGCCGTGGATATGGCCAGCCCCCTTAGCCTTATCCAGGATGGCGGCCAGAGCGTCGACCACCATGTTGAACAGAAACGGCGAGAACGGGTCTCCCTGACGGACCCCACATAGGGTGGGGAAGTAGGGCCCAATCTCGCCATTAATGTTCACGGCCGTCCGCCCACAAGAGACTAATTGCATCACGCGGGTCACCCAGCGGTCATCAAATCCCTTACGTAACAGTACTTCCCGAAGGAAGGGCCAATGGACAGTATCATACGCTTTGTGGAAGTCGAGCTTCAGGAATACAGCCCGAAGATGCTTCATCCGGACCTCGTGGAGGACTTCATGGAAGACCAACACGCCATCAAGAATAAACCGGCCTTGAATGAAGGCCGATTGGTTCGGGTGAGTGATCGAGTCAGCCAGCAGGGTCACCCTATTGGCGTACCCTTTAGCCAGAATCCGAAAAATCACATTGATCACAGTGATGGGACGGAACTGACGGATATCCGAGGCGCCGGGAACTTAATTACAGCGAATCAGCATAAACTGTCAAAGCATAAAATATTCTGATTCTAGGCTTAATATAGAGGGGCAGAGGATAAGCTATATAGTGAAGATAATCTGAAGTTTAGCTGTGTGTTATGAAGAAACAACAGATAACACACAACATTCAAATTTCCCCACGTGAGAAACGTCATCTGATTTCATTGGCTCACACTACAATCAGCAACCATTAGATCAATTAAACTTAAAAAAGAGAGCCTCATGTAAACATCAAAGTAAGATGGAATCCAAATCGCTAAAGCCTCATGTAAACGATTAGCTGGCATCAAAGTGATCTTGTTGTAGTGTTTGACTCTCTGATGCAAGGTGTCCAATTTCAACACCGAAAACTCCGGTTCAATATGCGATCCAAGTATTTCAAAGCAACAGTTAATAATCAGTATGTGCACTGCCGAGGAAGACTGTACAATGTTGTCAATTCAAAAAAATAACCATACAAATACTATGTTCCCATTTTCCAGTATATATACACTTCCAAATCCATAATGTCCAGTCCCGGCCAATCTAGCTCATTACAAGCCGTTATAGTTGGTGTCCAGATGATCTTAACCTTGTAATAAGAGGGTTGTGCTTCTTTAGATAGCACTCAGTTTAAAAAGAGAACTTATGAAAGCATTAATTGGTTCCTGAAACTTGACCGTGTGTGCTCTGTTCTAACTGAATAGCGCTGCTTCAGTTTTCTCCCTTGGCCAAGCAGTTCGTGGGTGGGTGGACTCCAAGAGTGGAAAGGGGTCAGGTATGTACCTTATTTGGGACAACTCGATTAGCCCGAGCCTTCTTCAATAATAGTTGGGCGCTGAAGCTCTGGGTGCTCAGGCGATTGGTAAGCCAGCCATCTTCTTTTTCATCTACAAACGGAAGAAAATGTTTGTTTCTATTCATACAGTTGGACTGAAGATTTGAAGAAGGAAAGAAGAGGAGGGAAAACGAAACATGTCCTTGAACCACGCCAATGCAAGGGAATGCAAGTGCAGATTAGCATTTCTTTTAAGCACCATTATGCTGGCCTTTGGATATAAAGTTTGTTCAGATTTCAGTTTGGGACTTCTACAAAAAAAAACTATCTAAAATTCCAGTGTTATCCCTCAAAAAAATCCCAGTGTTATGAAAGTCTATATAAGAAAGGCTATGCTACTATAGAAACTACATGGCATGACAATACCAACGAAAGTAGGAAAAAATAGGCAAGAACGTCAAGCTTAATCACAAATTACACCAACTAACTTCCCATTAACAGTCTCTGATCTTGAGTGAAGTGAAGGACCAAGGTCAAGTCATACCAGATTTAGTGATCTGGTGCATCTAGGAACATGTAGCATCCCTTCTGAATAATCATTAGGCCCACAAATAAGAAGAGGATCAATAAGTAGATTTATAATTAAAAATGCTCTGACCGGATTTGAGCAACTGAATGGCGCTCTCTTCTCCTCTCACCCTCCTCTCTCCTGGGGCGTCGCCGTCCCGCGGCTCCCCCTCGTCGGCGTCCCAGCCTCGTGCGGCTTCCCTCTCTCCCTCCCCCTTGAGGTCTCCTCTGGGCCCCTCGTCAGCGGCGAGCCTCGTCCCCTCCCGCTCTTCGGCTCCCCCGTCCGGTGCCGCGGCCCCGGCTGCGCCCCGGGTTAACAGGATTTGGGCGCTCGATTCGGATGACTCTGGCTCGGATTCTGAGGCTCTTCCCCCTCCTCCCCTTTCGGCTCAGGTGGGTGGGTCGTCGGTTGCCCTGGCGGCGGGCCGCCGGCGCAAGTTCGCTCCGGGAGGTAGGGGGAGGCTGGTCGGGTCTGGAGTGGACGCGGATGGGTGGTGCCGCGTCGTTCGTGGTCGTGGTCGCCGGCGCGTTGTCTCCTAGTCTTTGGTTGGGTCGCTGGTGGGCTCTGGGGTGGCTGTGGTGGAGTCGCCGGCGTCCTCCCCTCCGGCGGCTGCCCTCCCTGGCTCGCCTTCGGCCGTGGTCCCCGCTTCCTCGGTGGCAGCGGCGCCGGTGCCAACCCTAGATCTAGGATCGGGGCTGGCGCTGGTGCCCCGGGCTGAGCCGCGGGCCCCTTTGGCTGCTGTTGGGCCGTGTGGGCCTGTTTCGATCCCTTCGTTGGCTTCTTCTTCTGACTCCCCCCCTTCTGGGTGTGGCTCCTGGGCCGCGGTTGGCCCAGATTTCGCCCAACCCTCCCCCGGCCCACCTTGGCGAGCCCGGCCTGGCTTGCTCTGGCTATATATGGGTTCGGAAGGGAGCGGTTCCCCCTCTTCTAGGGTTTCCTGCTTCCTCCTCTGACCTGCGTCGGCGCCGTCTCCCTGTCCGCTGTTTCGTCAGATCTCCTCCTCCACCTCCCCTCCTCCTTCCTTTCGCGACGGTGGCCGCGATGGATCGCTCCCGCGGGTCCTCCTGTGAGGCGGTCTCCGGCCATAAGCGGGGGCGCGATGGATCTGGCGACGCCGCCGCGGATCTGGAGTACGAGGCTTCGCTCCGTGCCAAGCTCCATGCCTCGCTCGCTCCGGGCGCGGGGGCTGCGTCGGAGACGGCTGGTGCGTCCCCTCGGGCTTCTGGATCTGGGTCGGCGGTCCCTCCGCCCCCTGCTTCTGGTGCTCCGGTGGCTGCGGTTGATCCCTGGGAGCAGGCGGCGCTGGGGAGTCGGGAGGGTTCCTCGGGGCCTTCCTCGTCGCCCCCTTTGCTGGTCCCCCGGGGTGGCGGGCCGCCGCGGGCGCCGGTGGTGGTTGGTGGTGGCCCGTCTCGCTTCGTTCCTCGTGGCGCGTCGGGGGTCCCTGCTCGGCGTTCTTTTGGGAGTGCTGCGGGGCGTGGCGCCGGTGCTAGTGCTGGTGCTCCTGGTAATGGTATCCTCCCTCCTCCTCCCTCTCGTGGCCCTGGTCGCATCCCCCCTCATTCCCAGGTCTCCAACCCTATCCTCACTTGCTTTGCGTGTCATCGCCCTGGCCACTTCCAGTTCCGATGTGAAAACCCTCCTTTTTGCCTCATCTGTAGGGAGGATGGCCACCTCACAGTGGATTGTCAAAACCGTGTCAAACCTCCATCCTTCGCTCACTATGGTGTCGGCCTCCCTGGTTGTTCTTTCTTTGCCCTTGATAGGGAGGTTCCTGTAGCTGCTCCTATCCCCTTGCTTTTTTCCAATGTGGGTGTCATATCTGTTCAGGACAAGCGCATTTCCTCCCAGGTCCTTCTTGATGAACTTCGGTTGTGGGATGAAGGCGGGTGGGATTGGCAGATTCGCCAGTTATCTGAATTTGAGTTCGCTGCTACATTCCCCTCTAAAGAGAGCCTTCGCATGATATCCTCCTGTACCAGCTTCACGCTCCCTCTGAATAAGCTAGTGGTTTCGGTTAAAGCTGCCTCCAACGGGTCAAAGGCCATCTCTTCCCTGTCTGATGTTTGGGTGCTAGTGGATGATGTTCCTCCTAACATGCGCACAACGGCCTTCCTTATGGCGTTTGGTGTGCTCCTCGGCAAACCCATCGAGGTCGACCATGCCTCGCTGTCTGTTCTTGGTCCAGCTCGTCTCCGTATCTGGTGTGTAGACCCTATTTGCATCCGTGGTGCTGTGGATGTCTTCCCGGCGGCGGGTGGCTTCAGGCTTCGGGTCCGGGTGGAGGGTGCTCCTGGCCCAGCCTTGCCTCCCCCTCCTCCCCTGCCTCTGGCCCCCGGCAATGATGACAAGAGCAAGGATGGTGAGGGATGCCCTGATGACTCGACGCATGGCACGGATCCTCACTTTACCCAGTCAGAATGGGATGGGATGTCTCCTGAAGATCAAGAGCTAATGAAGGATTGTGCTTCGGCGGGCGGTGGGGCACAGGCCTCCTTGCCTGGTATGGGTGGTGGGGTCGCGGCCTCTGGTGAGCCGAAGGGCACCCCTCTGTCGGCGGCGTGCTCTAATATTCCTGCTCGCCCCACCTCCCTCTGGCATTGAGGATCTGCCTCCGGTTGGCCCGTCGGCGTCCAAGAAGAGGAAGAAATCATTGGTCAAAAAGTTCTCAGCTAAGAGCAGGGCGTCCGGGGATTCCAGGCAGTCCGCGGCTGGGCTGTGCCGCAGGTTGGAGGCGGATTTGGGTGCGGCTTCGGGCCCGTCCTCGGCGGCTGCTTCCCCCGGCCGGGCTCCCCCCCGTGCCTGTGCGTTCTCCTGCCTCTACTGCTCGCAAGAGCGGTCGGGTCTCCAACAGCGGCGAGCGTGTGGCTGACCGGGTGGCTCGGCGTGCGGCGGCGCGGGATCTTCCTCATTCAGGTTCGCTCCCAGCTTTGTCTACTTCCTCTCCTAAGGTTCTGTCTCCTGTTCGTTTAGTCTTGCTGTCTCAGTCTGATGAACAGCTGTTTAAGATTCTAGATGATGTAGGGATTTGCTTAGACTCTAGTTTGGGTTCCCCTTCTTCCTTACTTAATGTGATTAGGGCTAACGAGCTAGCTCAAGCTGACATTGCTAAAGCCAAGGAGGCTGGGGTTGGTGTGTCTGCCCCTCTGGTTGTGGCCGGGGGGCTGTGGGGGAGGCTGACAGGTGTCAGGTCTCCCCGGTTCAGAAGCGAGGGCTGGGAAGCGCATTAAACCCTGCAAGGCTCCATGCAGGTCGAGCCTTAGAATTAAAAACCTCACCTTCAGATGAAGGCCTTATTTTGGAATATCAGAGGTTTCTGCGCTAGGGGGCGCAGGGATCAACTGAAAGACCTGGTGCGGTCTGAAAACGTTGATTTTATTGGCCTTGTTGAGACCCTCAAACCCTCCTTCTCCCCGAGTGAGCTTTCGGCTATTGCTGGGATTGATAGATTCAATTGGAATTTTGCGGCCTCTGTTGGTCAGTCGGGTGGCTTTCTTCTGGGCACTAATATTAATGTATTTGATTTTGTTGCTTTTGACCATGGTATCTACTGGGCTAGCACGGTAGTTTCCCACCGTTCCCTTAATTCTCTTCTCGAGATCATGGTGGTTTATGGCCCGGCAGACCACTCTCTCTCCTACTCTTTCTTGGACGAGATCTATAATAAAATTGACTCCTGTCAGCTTCCCCTTTTGATTGGGGGTGATTTTAACCTGTTGAGATATCCCTCTGATAAAGCTCCTCTAACTTCTCTTGGGCTCTGGCTGAGGCCTTCAATGCTTTCATCAGGGATACGGCCATTCGTGAAATCCCTAGGGTTGGGGCCCACTTCACCTGGACTAACCGACAAGCTTCCCCCATCCGCTCAGTCCTTGATAGGGTTTTCCTCTGCCCTGGTTGGGATGTTCTATTCCCCCGGGTTTGTCTTCGTGCCCTTCCGATTGTAGGATCTGATCATGCCCCCCTAATCCTTGATGATGGGACTCGTTCAGTTGGCTGCCATAGGTTTCAATTCGATGCGTCTTGGCTCTTAGTGGAGGGATTTTCCACCTTGTTGGCTCAGAAGATTACGACATTTCTTTCCTCTCGTCATCGCTCTTTTGGTCCAATGGATGATTGGCATCAAGTTTCCTACTGCCTGCGTAAATACCTTAGAGGATGGTCTAAGAATCACTTTGCTGAGTCAAGGCGTGACAAAGCGAGGCTGGTAGCCCAAATTGGCGATCTCGATATCCGTGCGGATACTTCTGGTCTCTCCGAGGCCGAATGGCAGCTTCGGTATGATCTAGAAAAGGCGCTCTTGGATATTCATCGGCAGGAGGAAGTCTATTGGAAGCAAAGGGGCACAATTAACTGGACCCTTAAGGGCGATGCGCCCACTGCCTATTTCTTCGCTATTGCTAATGGTAGACGCCGAAGATGCTTAATTGATAGTCTGCTGATTGATGGTGTTAGGGTCTCTGATCCTTCGATCATTCTTCACCATGTGTTCCAATTCTTCTCTAACCTGTTAGCGGCTAAACCTGAGCTGGGCTTTAAGCTTGCTCCGGCCTTCTGGCCTCCCCACGAGCAGCTGTCGAGCGCTGAGAATGAACTCCTGTTATCCCCCCTTCTGAAGAGGAAATCTTCGATACGATTAGGTCCACCAACTCTAATGCGGCTTCAGGCCCCGACGGATTCTCCATTCCTTTCTTTAGGCATTTCTGGACTTAGTTAAAAGGTCTTATTAAAGCAATTATCCAAGGATTTTGGCTGGGTACTATTGATATCTCGAGGCTCAACTACGCGGTTCTCACCCTTATCCCTAAAATCAAAGGTGCTAACTTGATTTCGCAATTTAGGCCCATTGCTTTAATTAACAACTTTGCGAAGTTGCCAGCTAAAGGCATGGCCAATAAAGTTTCCCCGATAGCGCATCGGGTCATTAGCCCTTTCCAATCTGCTTTCATTAAAGGGAGATACATCTTGGATGGGGTGCTTTGCTTGCACGAGATTATTCATGATTTGCGGATTAAGGGGACCAAGGCTGTGGTCCTTAAGCTTGATTTTGAGAAGGCTTACGACTCGGTGAGTTGGGATTTTCTTCGGCAAGTCTTACTGGCAAAGGGCTTCGAAGGTCCGGTGATGCATCGTCCGATGCAACTTGTGGCTGGTGGGCACACGGCTGTGGTTGTGAATGGCCAAACTAGTGATTTTTTTGCTAATGGTAGGGGCCTTAGACAAGGGGATTCGGTGTCCCCTTTGCTTTTCAATTTTGTTGCCGATGCTTTATCTCGTATCCTCTCTCGTGCCGCGTTGGCTGGGCACATTTCCCCGGTGAGCTCTCACCTTATTCCTCATGGCATTACTCATCTTCAATATGCGGACGACACCATCATTATGGTGGAGCTCAATGAGACCAGTCTTACTAATTTGAAATTTCTTTTGCTCTGCTTCGAAGCTCTTTTGGGACTTAAAATTAATTTTTCAAAGAGCGAGGTCATTGTGACTGGGGTTTCGGATCTGGAAGCCCAACGGGTGGCTCACCTTATGAACTGCTCCCTTGGCTCTTACCCTCTCAAATATTTGGGTTTACCTATTTCTCCGTTTAAGCTCTTGGCAAAAGATTTTGCCCCGGTGGTAGCGGAAGTTGGCAATAGAGTCCTTCCTTGGAGAGGACAGTATAACTCGCAGGCGGGCAAGGTTGCCCTTACCAATTCGTGCCTCTCTTCTCTCCCGATGTTCCTTATGGGTTTCTACCTTCTGTCTGGCGGAATTCATGCTGGTTTCGACAAGCATAGGGGAGCCTTTTACTGGAACTCTGCGACAACAAACACAAATATAGGTTGGTCAGATGGAACATCATTTGCCGCCCTAAGGACAAGGGTGGTCTAGGCATTATTAATACGAGAGTAATGAACAATTGCCTTTTGATAAAATGGTGGTGGAAGATAATGTCTCTTGAGGAGCGCCCAATATGGCTATCGATACTCAAATCTAAATATTTCCCCGCCTCGAGCCCCATGTTCGCCTCAACTTCTGGTGGTTCTCAATTTTGGCGTCAACTGGATTTTCCGGTCCCTTGTCAAATTTGTTGTCAGGAATGGTAAGTCCACTCGGTTTTGGTTAGACTGGTGGGTCGGGGACACCACGCTTGCGGTTGCCTTTCCGTCCCTGTTCTCCTATTGTGCCGATCCCGAGATCTCTATCTTTGAGCTCTCGGTTCAGGGTTGGGTTTTAGATTTCCGGTGCTCTCTTTCCCCTGTAGAGTTGGAAGACTGGCAGCGCCTTACTGCTTGCTTCCCCCTGCTCTCGGAGGAAGAGGATTCCGTGGTGTGGCCCCTTTCCTCTTCGGGGCGCTTCTTTGTTAAGTTGGCTTATTCGAAGCTTATTTCCGGTGGCCGCTCTATGAAGTTTAAGGATATTTGGTCAGCCCGAATCCCCCCTAAAATTAAAATATTTTTATGGCAAGCTGTCCGCTGTAAGCTTCCGGCGGCTGATCAAATTATGAAGAGGAACGGGCCGGGCACTGAGAGGTGCGTGTTATGTGGGGCTCTTGAGAATACTGAGCATATTTTCTTCCATTGCTCCTTAGCTAAACTCATGTGGAGTTGCATCAGACTTTGGCTTCACGTTACCTGGACTCCCTCCTCCTTTGAGGACCTGAGGCAATATTCTAATTCCTTATCAGGCCAGTCCAAGAGGGTCTTCTTAGTGGGCTGGGCTGCGATCGGTTGGGCGCTGTGGACTACTAGGAACAAGTTCTCGATTGAACACATTTTTCTGGCTAACCCTGTCAGTTGCTTATTTAAAGCCAATGTATTTTTGTAGCAGTGGAGATCATTGACTAAGGAAGGGGACCGTCAGGCGTTCGACGACATGCTATCAAAAATGAAATCTACGACGTCTTCCCTGCTTCCGCGCTCTTCGAGGACGGCTTCCTAATTCCTCTGCTGGCGTTCTTTGTTTTGCTGGCCTGCATGCCATGTTAGGCTGGAGGCCTTGTATTGTTATGTGGCCGTTAAAACTTGTGAGCTGTGTGGTACTGTGGTATAACTCTGCCTGGTGGCTTTATCTATAAAGTCGGGCTAACGCCTTTTCTCTAAAAAAAAGTAGATTTATGGCACGATCAGCAACGCCAAAAGAAAATCTGCACATAGTAAATAACCTGACAGTTAACCTGTATAATAAGAGAAGCTGGAACAATACAATTTCGCAAAATGTACAGCCTCTAGTGCAGGCTATAAAAAAATTATAATCTTTATATGTTCTCTTACTGAAGAGGCTCTACTATACTTCAGTTACCTGACTGAATTTCTTTTCTGAACTTTTGCTCCACTTCAACAACTCTCAAAAGTTCCATTTGCATCATCTTGATGCTTTCACCACTTCCCACAGGTCCTCTTTTCTAATTCAGCACTACATCCTTGCCTCAACCCATTTATTGGTTTTTCCTGCTTATTAGATGCTCCTTGTAACATTGAATCACATTGTGTAGTTCCCTACTGCTATCTATCTTGAGGTTTTCAACATTCTTGTATCTTGTCCCTTTCTTCTACAGATTTCTAAAACAATCATGCAACTCTACCGTGGATCTGTAAAGACTGGTGTGCTCGCCTTTAACTTTCTCAAGCTCATCATCCAAGTGTTTGTTTAGCAGTTCCAAACTTGTAATTCTGTTAGAAACTTTCTCAGGCTCACCAAGACTCTTTCACCATAATTACACACGGCAGCTCCGGCACCGCGGGCCCGGTTCCGCCCGGATATGGCACCACCAGGTGTGCGACGGTACAAGGCGGGGGTCACTTGACACCCGGGGCGCTGCTCCTCTGCACTGGTGCATCGACCTATGAGAGGGAGAAGAAGCAGAGTGTGGTCGCATGCCCCAGGTGCGTGAACTGGGGTCAGCACTTGCGGGTGAAACTCTTGATTGGGGGCGTTGAGCACATGACGGCAGTTCACCTCTTGATTGGGGGCGCTAACCTGTGACAGGAAGGAGCACTGGGCGTTGAGTGCGACAGGGGTGCGAGGTGGGGTCGCTTACACCCGGTGGCACTGCTCCTCTTTTTTTTTGAACAGAACAAGGCACCAAGTGGTGCCCAATATCA
The DNA here is from genome assembly GCF_002162155.2 of Triticum dicoccoides. NCBI lineage: Eukaryota > Viridiplantae > Streptophyta > Magnoliopsida > Poales > Poaceae > Triticum > Triticum dicoccoides. The sequence goes on from NC_041383.1 coordinate 356,710,595, forward strand.
TTAACAGCTCATAACAACAGTACAAGAGAGAGTACATATGGCTTGAAAAGAGAAAGGGAAAGGGGAAACAGCCAAAGAAAAGGAGCTGTTAAATGCTAGCAAAGATAGGTTGACCAAATGTCAACCAGATGAACTACATCTAGAAAAGATTAGATACACATAGACTGAGAAGCAAACAATAGAAGCAGCACCAGCCTAGCTTATCAGAAAACATGACTGATGCCCAGCAGCAAGCTAAGCTCAACTTAAAATTCAGTTATTGACGACTGTCTGATGTTGAGATGCAGGGCCTGAGCTAGTAGCAGAGAGGATAGAAGAACTGCCTGAACAAGAATCCATCCTGCTGCTAGAAACAATATACCTTGTGCACCTGGAAACCTGAAAAATTAAACTCACCCAAAATGGGAGACACTGGACAGTCATCAGATGCATGAGAGTTAGAGGAGCAATCCAGGATAGGACCACCAACAGACTGATAAACCTGTTGAGCAAGGTTGTGAGCAACTCCATTCAGGTTCCTGTAAATATGAAACACTTGAGAGTTAAAATGAGCAGTAGATTTAACAAAGGAAGCCAGTTCTTTTCTGATGTTCCAAGGGGCAGCCGAATGGGTTATATTCCTAGAAGCCACAGCTGAAACTAGAGAGAGACAATCAGTTAAAAATGTGGGTTGTCGCACACTAAGACTGGCTGCCAAATGAGCTGCATATGCAAGAGCAACCGCTTCTGCTTGGATAGGAGTAGAAGTGGGAGGCGCTGAAGCTTGAACCTGAATGTTAATTTCTCTCCGAGGAGAAGGAATGCAAAAATAAACTCCTACACCTGTCTTTACTTCCCCTTGGCTAGGACCTGGAATTTTTGAAGATCTAAAGGCTGCATCTGAAAAGATTTTAGTACCATTAATCAACATATCAGATTTAAGAGTCTGCCCTTGATTAGGAACAACCTGTGCCTCAAGATGGTTATTAGCACAAATCTGATTATTAGAAGGAAGGAAAGATTCTTCATGCAAAGTAAAGTCCATATTAGCAGCAGCAATATGCACTTGGTGGCACTGCTCCTCTTGACCGGGGCGGCAACCTGTGAGAGGGAGAAGGAGCAATGGCTGGGTCAGGTTGGTTGGGCTGGCGTCCTGTTGGGTGTGGTGGCTAGGGCGGCGTCCAATGGAGGGGGCGTCAATGCAATCTTGGAAGGTCGACGGGGTTATTTGGGTTGGCATGCTGGAGGTGGCAACCGGGCTGCCGTCGGCGTCAGCGCGCGACGGTGGGGCTGGGGCTGAGGCGCTGAGCGTGGCAGGGGGCGGCGACGCGCGACGGCGCACCCGAGGTGGAGACAGGATTGGGAGGAGGTCCTGGGTCATGCGGGTGGGTGCGTTATTTTTTTTCTCTCGCCCCTACCGGTCCGGTTCACTTATTAGATGGACTGCGGGTTCAACTGTAGAAAACGATAGGGGCTTTTTCATAAAAATGTCGCGACGGTGAACCCGAGAGACTCAATCCGGGAGAGATTGCAATATAATCATTTTTATGATTAGTCTACGACCCACCTGTGAATATTGAACATACAATTATATGATGAGGAAAACTCGGTTCTGTTTTAACACTTCCACCATTCCAGAGTTGCGTTCATGTGCTTATAATTTCATCCACTATCATCAACACTTGGTTCTTTTGTTTTTTTTTGTTAAAAAAACAAAAACAAAAAAACAAACAGGGAGCCGGTGTTGAGCTCCTAGGGTTGTGTTGGCGATGGCAATGGATTGAGGAGGTAAGTGTCACTATAGCAGAGTCGGAGTCGCCGTATGGGCCTTGATTGCCACAAGGTAAATGACTGTGGCTGGGCGACCGGCTGGCATTTCCGGTTGTACCCGCCATTGGATTACACTGAATCGAGATGCTGGATCGATGATCGACTGCTCCTATCCGCACACACGTTTCCAGTAGGACCCACCACCACTAGCTCTCCTTTATCTTTATCTCCAACAAATCGTTCTCTCCACTCCTTTTTCCCCTTCCCCAGGAGAGCGACGGAGGGAGTTATTTTCTGCCTCGCAGATAACCATCTTTCGTCACTCCATGCCTGCAAGCTTTCCTTCATCCTCCATGGCAGCAAGCCCCCGCCCACCCACTCCCCTCGACTTCCCCTACTGAGGTGTTGCAACCGCGGAGGAGCTAGAACCGTGGTGGTAATGTGCGACAAAAAAAAAGCTGCAACCGTTGACAAAATAGCTTGAACCGTAGATGGAAAAAGCTTCAACCGGGGCACTATGCGACAGAAAAAGCTACAACAGTTGACACAAATAGCTTCAACAATAGATGAAAAAGGCTTTAACCGGAACACCGTGCAACAGAAAAAGCTACAACCGTTAACAAAAATAGCTTCAACCATAGATGAAAAATGCTTCAACCGGCTCCAACCATCCATGTCCAAACCAGTGCCGCCAAGTGCTGCGACCATCGGCATGGGACCTACACCATGTTGCAACCATTTTGGCATGGAACTGGAACCGGCGCTGCGAGATGCTGCAACTGCGGTCCAATGGGAGCTGCGACGCAGTGTTGTTCTAGCCACCGGGGCGCTGCACAATGAGTCCGCCGATGCGCTGGCCGGAGGTGCTGCAATTGTGCGGGCGGGGCACAACGCACCGCCGTTAGACGCGGGACGCATGCAGCAAGCCACCGGCGGTGCAGGCTGTGGTAGACGCGCGGCGAGCCATGGGGCAACACATGCTGTGGCAGACGACGACGACGGCTAGAGTCAACAATGATGCGTTTTTTCCTCTATTTTTTCAACGAAGCGGTGGAGGAAGTTATAGATTGAACGGTTCCAACGGGCTAATCGTACGACATTGGTGCGACCGACCCAAATCCTGGGCGGGTAACCGACGCCTAGTAGGGGCCTTGCCACAATAAACATGAACATGGTTATTTTTGAGCCAAATGGCAAAATTTTGCCATATGAGTGTCGATCGGCATAATTTATGAAGCTTACTCCATAAACAACCTCGTAGCCACCAATACCCAAGCTCCATATTTGGAGGCTGGGAGGTCTAGCATGGAGCTCGCTCCATACCCAACCGCCAACACGAGAGGTAAGATTTAGCTATTCCTCCTCACATCATGGCCGAGATTGAAGTCGTGCAGTGCAAGTCACCCGTCCCTTATCACATATACTAGAACTTCATAGTCGAGAAGGTATCAAAGCAATGAAGATGCACCTTGGCGATTTCATGGTTCAACATAGATACTCAGACTACCATCTTGTGCCCTATCATATGTAATAAGTGTTCGCTAGCTAGCACCAATGCATATATGCTTTCCCAAATCTCTGGCATATATTCTTGCGTCGTACAAAGACTGACAATAGTTAGTGCTCTATTGTACTGTTTGCACAGCGATGGTCACTGGATCCTCTTTGTTCTATCCCGAAGGACTTGTAATTCTCATGTCTTGGATTCACATCAAAAGATAAGACAAACTACACCAAACCGAAGTCAATCTCGATGAAGCTCTCTTAGAGTTTTATACCAGGGATGAGCGATAAATCCAGATTACAGAAAGAAAAACAACACGGGCTTGGTACGCTCCGCCCACAACAAAATCTTCTGTTGCATGCAACAACAAACTGAGAGGAGTTTTATGTTTGTCTACTACGTCATGACAATTGGGGGGGGGGAGGTAAAACCCTTGCCAGGTTCGCACTTGATGAGTGTTGAGTACAGTTCTGACGGATCCAGAACACCCTTGCGAACACCATCAACAAAGATGTCGTCAGCAACAATGGGATGTACCATGACAACTCAAACAAACCCCTTGAGGAGTAGTGGGATCGACAAAAGAAAAAACAGAGCTAGCAAGTAGCTCGACTCCACCATCCATGAAATGAAGGACTGACAGTTGGACTCGTGTTTTTTATAACAACAGTGGTCATGTTGGAAACTTTGTTCTAAACTAGACTGTAGACTTGCCATACCTTTTGTGTTAATCAGAGCTTTAGCGTCTAACTCACTCAAATGCATGCTGAAAGTGACCTAGATTGTATGTTCACATCTTTAACGGTAGTTATTGCACGCATCAAAACATGATACTCTAGCACAACAGCAACATGAGATCTTTGGCTCATAGATGCTGCCATGGCAGAAAATGAGAACTTCGGTTCATAAATATTGCCATCGTTGCTATGTTATTTTTCTGTAGGTTGCCATGCATGTGATATGTTAATTGGGATAATTGGTTGTATGCCCCTAGTTGTGTCCGACTCGACATGATCGCCCCTAATTTTCAAAAGCCAGCGGTTCTGTCCAACCCACTTTGGTTGTCTTGTGATTTTGCCCTTTAACCGTTTGATCACTTAGAAAACTTCGTAACTAATTCATACTAAATCAGAAAAATGCAAATAAGATACCAAAATGTTCAGAAATACATCACCTGTATGTCAATGTCACTTGCATTCATGACAAAAGTGTTGGTAAGTGCCCATCCGAGTTTTAGCTCTTATCACACCACCATGAACAGTAAAATCTTAAAAAGGTTAAAAAATCCAAAAAAAATTGGTGTGAAAGAATGACAAATGTTTTAAGTGCTTGCAAAGTTTCATCAGGAAATGACATTTGTGGAAGTCATGGAAAAAAAACAATCAACTGAAAACATTTATCATTCTTTGGCACCAATTTTTTTGGATTTTATTAACTTTTTAAGATTTTACTATTCATGATGGTGTGATAAGAGCTAAAACTCGGATGGGCACTTACCAACACTTTTGTCATGAATGCAAGTGACGTTGACATACATGTGATGTTTTTTCGAACATTTTGATATCTTATTTGCATTTTTCTGATTTGGTATGAATTAGTTATGAAGTTTTCAAAGTGACGGTCGAATGGTCAAAGGGCAAGAGCACAAGACGATCAAAGTGGTTGGGCAGAACTGTTGGCTTTTGGAAATTAGGGGAAATCCTGTCGAGTGGGACACAACTAGGGGCATTTTTCTGATTTGGTATGAATTAGTTATGAAGTTTTCAAAGTGACGGTCGAACGGTCAAAGGGCAAGAGCACAAGACAATCGAAGTGGTTGGACAGAACCGCTGGCTTTTGGAAATTAGGGGCAATCCTGTCGAGTGGGACACAACTAGGGGCATAAAACCAATTATCCCATGTTAATTTGGTATCTATGCTCACATTTGTTCTTTTTAGATTTGTCTACCTCAACTTTAACAGTTCAGATCCCCTGCCTCACGACCGAGCCAACACTGTGAAATGCACAATTCTTTACAAATTTGGCATGTGAAACGAATATGCTTGTAATTTAACGATATCAGTGTGTTACGTGAGTTGAACGTGTTTACGCATATGTTCCATTCTAGATTGCTGTAAAATGTTACATAATAACATTCACTATTTAAAGCATAATACTTCTTATATTCGTATATATGTATCAAATGTGCAAATGGCGCCAAGGTAGCAAAAAACGTTGTTGTGGCAGTGTGCGTAGTGGGTAGCCGCTTTTGGGTTTATCACACATCACCAGTCTCAGACAAACTGCAGTGTGGGAGAGATTCGCACACCACGAGTTAGTGACACACTAGCCATGTGCGCGACACACACACTACTAGTCGTAAAATACTAGCCACATGTGAGCCACACCTTGTTAGTAGTACCTTACCAGTGGGTGTCATACTAGCGGAGTACCACCTGAACGTGGTAGTATACAAAGTTGCATGTGACTAGTAAGGGGTTAATGTACTAGTGCTTGGAAGGAAGTGAGAGTGAGTTGGTTACATGTCCATGGGTGGCTTCATATAGCCTAGAGGTCCTTGATAAACGACCAATGCTACCCTTGAAGTAGGGAGGTGGGAGGGTAGAACTATGTAATTTTTTGTCCTTTGGCCCATGTGCTCCTTGTTGGGCTAGGAGGTGGGTGGTAGCCCATTAGGAGGGAAATCCTACACTAGGAGAGGCCTTCTTGCTTGGGCTTGGGATCCTCTGCTCCCTTGTCTCCTTCTTTCACTTATTCTTTTATGTGGTCTTCTTTCTTTTACTTGCTTTGATTGGTGATGTGGCATTCCATGCAGGACATGGGGTCACTTATGTAGGATTAAAGCCCTCTACTACAATAAGAGTCCCCTTGAGGTGAAGTCACCAAAGTCTTTTTGTGGCTTTGGGTCAATAATCTTCTCTTGTTGAAGGTTTTTTGGAGGATGGATTGGGCTTTGCTTCTCGTTGACGTACTCGGCAAGGAGATGATGTCTTCATTATCCTTTTCGGCCTTCTCAATGATTGTCGACCTCTTCAGGAATCCCCTGGACCCATATGTGGTCTTCAAGAATTTTTCTAGATTTGGAAATGAATCCTGAAAGTCTTCAAGTGGTCTTGTTGGGGAGCACAACCTTTGAGGATTTTTTAGGAATTTCTAGATTTTTTATTATCCCTTGAGCTTCTACATGACATCCTGATCGTAACGAGGTATTTCAGGCATTTTTTCGACTACCAGGGGCTTCTTAGAAACAAATATGCCCCCTCCAAGGGATAATATATGAAAACACGGAGTCCCCATGATGCGACCTTTTTTTTAATTTTCTCATATTTGTAGGGGCAATTTATGCTCGGATTAATCTAACCATACAAATGCATCAACACGATAACTATATTCATTGACCAAAATGTGTCGCTTTACATATAATTAACAACTTACAAAATAAACAATGCCACTCAAGTGACTTAAAAATGCCGTTTAATGACATTTTCAAAATAAGCAATGTCCTTATTCGAGCAACATTGCTAGCTTGTACTGCCTACGCTACTCGGTGGTCGCGTCGCCTAGTCATCACCCTCGTCCTCTCCTCCGAGGAGATATCCTCCAAGTAGGTGTAGGGGTCAGACTCATGAGCAACAACTGCTCCTCCTCATCGATGAGCATGGGACCCCGGAGGATCCGCTCCTCGTTGCAAGCCTTGAGGGCGAGGAGCCACAACACGACAGCACCAGTTGGGTCCTTGGGCTCTGGCAAGGCCTTTGGTTAGGATGACATCGTTAACCGGGACGAAGGGGCTAGCAAGGGTGATGGGAATGACTTCCTCCTGCTTCACCTAGATGAAGGGACCAGCTCCTCGCAATCGTCGTTGGCGCCACAAGTAGCATTGGATCCTCCACGACCGCCAGACATATCGTCGCTTCAAGCAGAGGAGTTGGCGGCTGTTGAGGCTAGTGAGCCACAACGAGAGTTTGCACCGTTGCACTACGTCTGAGACGGTATATTTTGCTCCACTACCAAGTTGAGCCAATAGGCTACATTCTTCTCCTTATTCCTTCATCCATCGTGATCTCAGCCAAAACTTGAAACCTTCAGCACACAAAACTCAACAGAAACGTCGCGAGATCCGTTAGTATAATAGAGAAATCATAAGCTTTTGGTACTATTGTAAACTCATTCATAATTATTCTTGCATTATACCTATTGTATTCTAACTTCTCCATGACTTATACCCCCTGATATAATCCATAGCATCATTAAAACAAGCACACTATGCAATTAAAAACAGAATCGGTCTAAAATAGAACAATCTCTAATGATCTGAACATAAACTATACTTCTGTAACTTGAAAAAATCTGAAAGATTAGGAAAACACGGGTAATTTGTATATAAATCATGTGTAAAAATTTCAAAATTTTATCATGTTCCTGTGAATTATAGTAATTCGTTGACTGGGCTCGAAAGTTTCTGTTTTTTCACAGAATCAAGTCAACTATCAACCAAATCATCCCAAAGGCTTTACTTGGCACAAACACTAATTAAAAGATAAAAACAAAAATTTAAGATAACTATCAGGTTGCCTCCCAACAAGCGCTATTGTTTTATGCCCCTAGCTAGGCATAATGCATTGTTCACAAGTATTGTCATCTTCTGAATCCTTTTTGATCAAATCATCAAAAACCTTCCTCATTAATTCTCTACTCTCAAATTCTACTTTTTAGTAGGTGAGCTTAAATAGTTGAAGGGACTTTGTTTGGTAACTTTAACATTCATAATGTCAAACTCTGAATCATCACCATAGAGGTCCTCATATAAAACATGGATTTCATCATCAATAGGATCTCTAGTAGTGTTTTTAAACCATTCTTCACTGAATCTCTCATCAATTCCATTGGTGACCCATTCAAATTTATCACAAGTGTTTTGGTACAAGGCTTTGATTAACTCAGGTTGAGGAACTTTTCTCCTAATCTTTTCACCATAAGCATGATAATCATTAGACTCCAACCTAAGCATAGTGTCTTTATCATGAAGAATTTCTTCTGTTGGTGGATGGTCAGAATCTATTTTATAGAAGGGAAAAATATCCCTAGCTTCACAGATTATGTAATCAAATTCATGCATAAGGATGATAGTAGCAATCTTTTTAGTTCTTGGGTCATGGATATTTGAAAGTTCAAGGAGCATCTTTTGTAGGACGGGATCAATATGCAAAAAATTCCTTTCTAGTTTAACCACAAGCATGGTAATAACATCCACATAACAATTGGTTTTATCAAGAATAGATCCTTTAATCAATGGTATGACTCCCGTGCAATTAACAAATTCTTGGATGACGTTCTTTCCAATTATATTACCACTACCCACACGATAGGTTTTAGTTTTTAAGATTGTGGGAGCTTCATTATGATGAACTTCACTCTCAAAAGGATCATTGTTAAGACCAATTTTAGGTTCTTCCTCATGAGTCTCACTAGCACTACCTTCACTAGCACTTTCAACAATAATTTTCTCAAACTCAGACATGATAGCAACTTCAAGCAAGTAAACAAGCTAACTAACAAAGTAAATTATTTTTATGTTTTTGGTATTTTTTATAATGAGACTAATAAAATAAAATAAAGAAAATAAAAAGTAGATCAAGTACTAATAATGTAAATGAAGGTACTTATAGGTATGTTAAGATGTCTCCCCGACAACGGCGCCATAAATTCTTTCTGCTACTCGTGAGCTGCGTTGGGATTTTCCCCGAAGAGGAAGAGTGAACCAATATAGTAGTTGATAAGTATTTCCCTCGGTGATAACTAAGGTTATCGAGCCTGGAGGAGAATCACGCAAATCCTAGTGAATGGTGCCTGCACACGCAAGAGCAAATACTTGCACCCAACATGGGCAATTGGGTTGCCAATCCCCTTGAACTCGTTACTTGCAAGGATCAAATCTGGTAGTGGTAGATATATAAATTGCAAAGTAAAATAAAAGATAATAAATTGCAGCAAAGGTATTTTTGGTTTTTGTAATATGGTAAAAATAGACCCCGGGGCCATAGTTTTCACTAGAGGCTTCTCTTAAGAAATAGCATACAATGGGTAGAGAAATTACTGTTAGCCAATTGATAGAAAAGGGCATAGTTATGATGTTATTCATGGCAATGATCATGTATATAGGCATTACGTCCGTGACAAGTAGACCGAAACGGTTCTGCATGTACTATCATTACCCCACTCCGAGAGCGCTTGTATGCTTGCCTCTCTACGTATTAAGTTCATAACAAACAAAGCAATGCATGAAGTATGATGACATAATGTAGACAGAATAAAACCAAGCAATAGATTGAAACCGATCATTTTACCCTTAATGGCAATAATACAAATACGTGCCTTACTACCCCTTCTGTCATGAGGTGAGGATACCACAAGATTGAACCCATTACAAAGCACCTCTCCCACTGAAGATAAATCAATATAGTTGGCGAAACCAAATTGATAGATCGGAGAGAAATACAAAGCTATAACAATGATTCATAACAAAGTTTAGAAAAGAGTCAATTACTTTCAATGAATAATCTGATCATAAACCCCCAATTCATCGGATCCCAACAAACACACCACAAAAGAAGATTACATCGGATAGAACTCCATGGATCTCATGGAGAACTTTGTATCGAAGATCAGAGAGAAAGAAGCCATCTAGCTACTAGATATGGACCTGATAGGTCTATGGTAAACTACTCACACATCATTGGAGGCATAGCAATGATGATGTAGAAGCCCTCCGTGAACGATTCCCCCTCCGTCCGAGTATTGGAAAAGGCCTCCAAATGGGAGCGTGGAAGAATAGAAGCTTGCGGCGGCGGAAAAAGTGTTTCGAGGAGCTCTCTGCTGGTTTAGGAATATTTGGGAATTTATGGAGTTGGAATTAGGTCAAACAAAGATGTGTGGGACCCATGATCTCAGGTGGCGCCCCATGGGGGCACGCCGTGTGAGCTCATTGCTCTCCCATAGATCTTCTGGCTTCCTCCTGAACGTTCTAGGGTTCCTTCTAGTCGAGAAAAAACCATTGTAAAGTTTCATCGTGTTTGGACTTCGTTTGGTACTAATTTTCTGAATAGCCCAAAACAAGCAAAAAACAACAACTCGCACTAGGCACTGAGTTAATAGGTTACTATCAGGAGGCTAGGGATTTGGTCATGAGGACGCCTTACATCAGGCTTTTATAGTCAGGATGAAGCCGATGGCCATCCAAATGGCTGACTTGGGAATCATGGGGAATGGTGGAGGTGATTAATGGACGGGTGGCTAGCCATCCCATCACCACAGCTCGATTGTCTGGGTGCGGTGGTTCGCCTAGCCACTACGAATGTTGTCAGATTGTTGAACTTGACCTTATTGGCTAGAGCAAGCACGCATAGCCTGACTAAGTAGCTTCCCTCAAGCTGCGTGAGGTTGATGTTGTTGAATATTTGGTAGAAACATAAATAGAATTTGTCCATGGAAAATCATCGATGAATCCAAGACCCTTAGTAACCTTCATCATGTATACCAGAAGGTTTTCAAATGGACAATAAAAATCGACATTGCTCGCTAGCTCTCTCTCTCTCTCTCTCCAGGATGTCATGATGAAGAAGCTTCATGTCAGACACCATGTCTCGTACATGTAATGTGGTACCATGGGTTCAATAGGGAATTGGGCCCCTTGGAACGATGGACGATGACCTGCCGTCTTGTTCTCAGCCTGTTTCTTTATGCAATCGGCCGTGCCTGTGTGATCTATCTTTTTTGGCGGTGTATTCCTCTTCTTTGGTACAACATCGGCTGGGGAACTTGGCAAAGTGTATCATACTACACCATTCATGGTCCTCAGAGTCAGCTTTGAAGGGATTTTGAGATTAAATTTGAGTGTCATCGACCGACAAAAAGACTGTTGGCAACAGTAGGGTTAGCTGCAGTAGGAGGCATGCCACCATCATAGTCAAAATTGTTCAAATACATATTGATGTCATTTAGAGCATGCTCAAAGTACTCGATGAACCCATCTCTCTTAGCTACCTCTCTTTAGTTAGGTACTAAGTCCTTGGGACCTTCAAGTGGGCTTTGACCCAAACGAAATGGTCCCAATGTAGGGCTGTTAATATGGGGCATCAACTATGAGGGTGTTTGCATTGGGGACTATGTATCCAACATGATATGCTTCTTAGGCTACCTAAGGTGCCAACCTGGGCACTGTATGAGTCTGTAGTGTATTCCCTCATCTGCACCTTGAGGTTGTTCAGGAGGGTCCAAATTGTCAGAACCTTTAAACACACTACACATTGACACCTTAGCCAAATTGGCCAACATCACTACACTGTGCACTATTTTGCTTTTTGGTGTAATGACAGTACCTGGCGCAACTTCCTTTTGTTCGCTGTTCACCAAGTCTTGGAGAGTGCTGATTAGTCCCTTTAGCGATTGTCGGTGTAGTGAATAGTGGGTGTTCATACCCCTGACCATGCATCGACAAGTTGCAGCCTCTGTGCCGAGAAAAACATGTCAAGGAATGGGTCCACCCCAAGACACTCAAGACACAGTGAGTAAACACCGTGAAGACCTCCAGGCAGGTTAGTGAGAAGTATTAAAGATCATATCAAGATCAAGATGACCGGGAAGCAGGCCTTCCCGGGAGCGAACCCCTAGCGCTACCGGCAAGCTCAAGACCTGACAAGATCCAAGCTTCCTGCCACGCCACATGCCTACACTTAACAATTCACTGATCGGTGGTGAGTGCACAGAGATCCATTAACAAGTGGCCGACGCGCAGGTGGTTAGGTAGAGGCTGTCTAGCCACGTGGTTAACCACCACATGAAGATTGCCTTTATCGATACCCGTCCACACACGTTTCATGGTAATAATAGGTAGCTGGGCCGACGATACAGGTGGAGTAGGACCCCTTCCTAGTATCCAACAGAGCAAGACAACTAAAACCATATTAAATGTGTTTCTCCTATATCGTCAGGGTTAGGTATGATAGCACTGTGGCTCTCATCAGCATGTAATTACCCTTTTGCAACTGTTGGTGACCCCTTTATGCTATAAAAGGAGGCTCATGGTATCATTTAGAGGGATTCAGTCTCTGTTTATCTAATAGCACCCCTGAGCTCCTTGCTGGCAAAGGCTGCACTCTTGTAAACAGGGCTGAGACACACATAAATCCACCAAGGCAGGAGTATGTATTACGCATCTCTGCAGCTCGAACCTGGGTAAATCCACAGTGTGCTGATCAAGGTTGATGTTGCTCTTTGTATGCTGCATTCCCCATCACCGAATGGAAAGGGGCTGCCATGGCCCCATAGATTGTCATACGTTGACATCTTTGGCACGCCAGGTAGTGGGCTCGCGCATGCGAATCTGCACCAACTTATTCAGCGACATGTTCATCATCCATGGCACCTAAGAAGTCCAAGAGTGCCGCGATCACCTCCACCTCCAAGGTGTCGTCCCACCCACATACGGAAGATGGAGATAGAGGTGTCCAAGCTTCTCGCCGCTCTGGCGACCACAGTCACCCCAGCGGTGCCGAGCGAAGCACGACGAGCTTGTGCAACAAGACCACATCCAAGGATGGCCCGGCATAGAATGCGCCAAGACCATGATAGGAGGAATGTGACCTGCTGCGTTCTGCTAGTGAGCGTGACTCACCGTGTCACGACGGTGAAGGCTCAGGCTGTCGCTTTGAGCACGACTCCGAACTCCATTCCAAGGATGCTCACGGCATCCATCGCATCGCCCCTCCGGCGATCACCAAGTCACACGGCAGGCACGGAACAGAGCTCCTCCCGGCCCAGCCAGGAGTCGTGAGCCGTCCCATGCCTCAGTGCCGATCATGGCATGTACGCGGGCAGAAGCGATGGCGCAAGCTTAGCTGCTACTGAACTTCCCTCCGCTGGCTCAACAAATGGATGAGTGGCGCGACATGATCTAGAGCCTGCTCAACTTCGCTAATAATGACAGAGCATAGTAGGGGAGTGTTTGCGGCGACCACAAGCGGAGCCGGCACAGGGAGCTGGAGAGCGGACTGGAGGGCCAACAACAATAGTACAATCCCCGCAAGATCCATCATGATGGAGCCAGTGTAGTGATGCTCGGGATGGCCTCTTCCAATCCATGAAGCCATCAAGATCAACGTCAAGTTTTGCGGGACCGGTAAGAGGAAGACGCCCCGCACGCGCATTGAATGGCGCCGGGAGATTGGCCGGCAATCTGATGCCCGTGCTGGGCCGACAGCAACCATGCCTGCACTGGGAAATGCTGGAACCCTATGTTCTAATACAGGTTGTTCTGCATTCACTCCCGAGCTGCGGCGGGTTTTATTGGCCCCCTCATTTCAAGCCGGACCTCTCTGACAAGTACGACGGCAAGGCCAGCCCCGTCAAATTCCTCAACATCTACGCCGTGGCTGTCCAAGCTGCCGGTGGAGACAAGAAGGTCCTCGCCAATTGGTTTCTGCTGGTGCTTAAGCCTAATGTTAGGTCCTGGCGGATGAACTTGCCGGAGGGATCAGTTTCGTCTTGGTTAGACTTATGCCAATAGTTCGTTGGTGCATTCCAGGGTTGTCACAGTCCTAGAAATTGATTGAAATAGTTGCATCTGCATCCATGCATCATGTTCAAATTTCAATTGAAGTTGAAATGGGGATGATAAAACCCTAGCAGATAATTTTTCAACTATGTTCAAATTTATATCTTTTCAATGAACCCAAAATGTCCTTCAGAAAAGTTCATGATTTTTGATTAAGGTGAAAACCTCTGCCAAAAATGATGCACATATTTTGAATTAATTCATATCATATTTGAGTTGGAGCAAACAGTTCCTATACTTAGTTTTGTTGCTCCAAATATTCTAGAATTGTTTGAGGGTCACCGCAATAATTCAGAAAGGGGCCTAAAAAATATTTTCAATATTTACAAAAATGATTTGGTATTTTAAATAAAATCAAAACAACAAAAGGAAAAATAGAAAACATAAACAATAAAATAAAGAGAGGGAGAGAAACTAACTAGGCGGCCCAGCAGACAGCCCAGCCCAGCCCAGCAACCCCCTCCGAGTAAGTGGCGGAGCTAGCATTTGACAACAGGGTGGTCTGCCCCCAATTTTTTTGATAACTCATATGACATGTGAACATTCTAACTAATTATCAATAGCACAAATAAATATATCAATAGGTATTACTAACACACTAAAATTCTCAATTAAATCTTAGTTTTGCATAGGGAAGCCTACATAGTAAATAGTTCATGGACCATAGTGCATACCTTAAGAAGTTCAAAAAGACTATTTTTCTAGCCTATGCTTTTGCATTGCCATGGAGGTATCAATTATGTCATCTTCATTCACCTCAGAGAAAGCATCCCTCTCAGTGTATGCAACTAGGCAATCATCCAAAAGACTATCACCCATCTTATTTTCAACTTGCTCTTGACTATACTCGTGGCAGAAAATGCTCTCTCAACATTTTCCTTGCCACCAATAGAATCCATACCAATTTTTAAAAGCAAGTACACCAAATGATCAACTATGTTTCACCCTATTTGAATAAGTTTAACCAAGATATCAACTAGATTTCCATGGCCTTGGAAGTTCTCATCATTTCTCATGTCATCAATATAGTTATCAAGTTGTAGTTCAAGGTGTATCAAATTGGAACTTGAAAATTCTTTGGGATAAAACTCAGCAAGTCTTCGTACCTTGTGTGCATCAAAAGAAACAAATGAGTTGAAGAGATTCAATACCAATTTTGAAAGCAATACAAATTTTAGAAGCAAGTTTGCATACCCTTTTGTGCATCAAAAGTAGCAAATGAGTTGGTGGGATCCAAAGCAGACATACAAGATAGCAATTCCATATTGATCCCATCAAACCGATTTTCAAGCTCTTGACTAATTTGATCAATGACTCCAAGAAAAACTTCTCTTCTTATGTGATCATCATTTGTTTTGGGTCGAGCAAACCATGCTGATCTTGCATAAGGCACATAATATCTTCCATTATAAGAACTTGAATGCCATGCTTGTTACAAAATAGTGTGACATTTTGCAGAAATGCATCCCACCCATTAGACCTAAGTTCTTGTATTCTACTTTTTGAAGTTCTAACAAGTGCCATTGTAGTAAGAATATCTTGGTCTCTTCTTTGCAAACAATCAGACAAATCACTTGTGTGTCCAAGAATGACAAGCATCAAGTGTCCATTGAAATAAAGTCAAATGACTCAAACACTCCAACAACAGTATGAATTTTCGGCCAATCACTTCTTTGTGAAGCATCTTGTGATGGAAATATGCCCTAGAGGCAATAATAAAAAGGTTATTTTATATTTCCTTAATCATGATAAAGGTTTATTATTCATGCTAGAATTGTATTAACCGAAAACTTAAATACATGTGTGGATACATAAACAAATACCGCGCCCCTAGTAAGCCTCTACTAGACTAGCTCGTTGATCAAAGATGGTTAAGGTTTCCTAACCATAGACATGTGTTGTCACTTGATAACAGGATTCACATCATTAGGAGAATGATGTGATGGACAAGAACCATCTGTTAGCTTAGCATATGTCCGTTCAGTTTATCGCTACTACTTTCTTAATGTCAAATACATATTCCTTCGACCACGAGATCATGCAATTCCCGGATACCGGAGGAATGCCTTGTGTGCTATCAAATGTCACAGCATAACTGGGTGATCATAAAGATGCTCTACAGGTATCTCCGAAGGTGTCTGTTGAGTTGGCATGGATCGAGATTGGGATTTGTCACTCTGTATATCAGAGAGGTATCTTTGGACCCTCTCGGTAATACAACATCACAAGAAGCTTGCAAGCAAAGTGACTAAGGAGTTAGTTACGAGATGATGTATTATAGAACGAGTAAAGAAACTTGCCAATCACGAGATTGAATTGGTATGGAGATACCGAAAAAATCTCGAGTAAGTAACATACCGACAGAAAAAGGTAACTATGTATGTTGTCATAAAGGTTTGACCGATAAAGATCTTCGTCGAATATGTAGGAACCAATATGGGCATCCAGGTCCCGCTATTGGTTATTGACCGGAGAAGCATCTCGGCCATGTCTACATCATTCTCGAACCCATAGGGTCCACACGCTTAATGTTCGTTGACGATATGATATAATATTATATGAGTTGTGTGAAATAGTGACTGGATGTTGTTCAGAGTCCCGGATGAGATCACTGATGAGGACATCAATACCATTGTTACACCCACAGCCCCTGCTGCTATACATACTGGACCAATTACTAGAGCTCGCGCACGCCAACTAAATTACCAGGTACTTTCGTTTCTTGGTAATGATTCTAATGTTCATGAGAATATGATGCTGCCTAAATTGGATACATTTGTTTTGCTTACAAATGAAGGGCCTAGCTTGGAGAAGGATGAACATTGGAGCAAGAGAAAGCATGGAGATGATGGCATGCGCAAGGGGAACAAGAACGGAGTTACGAGTGATGATTTCAGGTCTTTGAAGCCACCATAACGAGTGCATGAAGCCTTGGACAAAATATACAAGATGTCACTTCATAAATTTCTTCCAGAGGCTATTATAGGTGTTGCATCACCTTTTTATTGGGCCAAGCCCATGTAATTTCGAAATACATTAGTATAGGCTATTTTTAGAGTCCGTATGTGTGGGGAAACAAGAGATAGGGTTGATTTCGGACCCCTCCACCAAGGGCCACGAAATTCCCCCTCTCTTCCTCCATATATACAGCCCTTAGGGCACCGTTTAGACTTTGGGTTTTGTTTAGATTAAAGTTCGCCATAGCTGCAACTTCGCGTACTTCGTTTGTGTTCAACGACCAGACAAAGGCGTCACAGAACCCCACCTTGATCAATAAATCTTTCATCTTATATTCGCAATATCCAGATTGCAATCTCAGTTTCTTGCTTGTTCTTCGTTTGCTCGCAGGAAACAGACCCTCGTGGTCAGGTTGATCGTGCTCCGGTGTGGTCAATAACCTCTCAGAGTTGGTTTAGTGATTGCTAAGGCGCGACGTCCTCGCACGTTCGTAGTCGGATCGTCAAAGTCGACTTCCACCAAAGCGAAATCCATCATCTCATCGGAAGACGGGACACCTTTGCCTCTATCAATCACAGACATGACGAGGAGCTCTGGAATGGTCCGAAGGTAAATATTGATATATAGGATGATAGTATTTGGTCACCGGAAAGGTTTCAGGAAGTATCAGGTATTTATCAGAGTGCCGGAAGGGGTTCCGGAAGGCCACCAGTAAATGGTGGGCCTTATGGGCCAAAGGGGGGAGCACACCAGCCCACAAAGAGGTTGGCGCACCCCACCACCCCTGCCCATGCACCAAGGAAGTAGGGAAGGAAGGGGGAGGCGCCCTAAGGCTGCCAGCCCCCCTTTCCTCCCCCCATGCACAAATATGGAAGGGGGCAGGGCAGGCGCCCTAGGGCAGCCACAGGCACCTTGGGGGTGCGCCTAGGGATGCATCCCCTTCCCCTCCACCTATATATATATATGTGAGGAGGGGAGGGGGCAACAACACAATGCTCTCCAAGCCGTGTGCGGCGCCCCACCTCCCTCTAGTTCTAGTTCCTCCTCCGTCCATGTCCGTTGTGCTTAGTGAAGCCCTGGGGATAGTTTCACTACATCCCTCACCACGCCGTCGTGCTGTTGGAACTCATCTACTACTTTGCCTCTCTTCCTAGATCGAGAAGTTGCAGACATCATCAAGCTGAACATGTGCTGAATGTGGAGGTGCCATACGTTCGGTACTTGATCGGGACGGATCATGAAGGTGCACAACTACATCAACCGCGTTGATAAGCGCTTCCGCTTAGCGATCTACAAGAGTATGTAGATGCTCTCCCCTCTCGTAGCTATGCATCCCCATGGATAGATCTTGCGCATGCATAGAATTTTTTTTGTTTTCCATGCAACATTCCCCAATAATGGCATCAGATCCAGGTCTATGCGTAGATGATATGCATGAGTAGAACACAAAGGAGTTGTGGGTGGTGATGGTCATACTGCTTACCACCAATGTATTATTTTGATTTAGCGGCATTGTGAGATGAAGCGGCCCGGACCAACCTTACATGTCCATGCACAGGAGACCGGTTCCACCGGCTGACATGCAACTTGTTTTGCATAAAGGTGGCTAGCGGGTGTCTGTTTCTCCTACTTTAGTTGAATCGAATTTGACTACGCCGGTCCTTGCCGAAGGTTAAAACAACAAACTTGATAATCACCATTGTGGTTTTGCGTAGGTAAAACGGTTCTTGCTAGTTGCCCGTAGCAGCCACGTAAAACCTCCAACAACAAAGTAGAGGACGTCTAACTTGTTTTTGCAGGGCATGTTGTGATGTGATATGGTCAAGATATGATGTGATATATGTTGACGTATGAGATGATCATGTTTTGTAATTAGTTCACAACTTGCATGTCGATGAGTACGACAACCGACAAGAGCCTTAGGGTTATCTTTAATTATTTTATTACTTGCGTGTCATCACTAAGCGCCATGTAATTGCTTGACTTTACCGCAATATGTTAGCAATAGTTGTAGAAGCAATAGTTGCGAGACGACCCTGGTGCTATGATGGAGATCAAGGTGCCGTGCCGGTGACGATGGACATCATGCCGATGCTTTCCGATGCTTTGGAGATGGAGATCAAAAACACAAGATGATGATGGCCATATCATGTCACATATTTTGATTGCATGTGATGTTTATCCTTTATGCATGTAATTTTGCTTAGAACGACGATAGCATTATAAGGTGATCCCTTCACTTAATTTCAAGATAAAAGTGTTCTCCCATAGTATGCACATTGCCAAAGTTCGTTGTTTTGAAGCACCTCATGATGATCGGGTGTGATAGACTTTACATTCACATACAACAGGTGTAAGCCAGTTTTGCACATGTAGAATACTTGGGTTAAACTTGACGAGCCTATCGTGTATGGACATGGTCTCGAAACACTTGAGAACGAAAGGTCGAACGTTGAGTCATATAGTAGATATGATCAACCTAGAGATGTTCTCCATTGAAGACTACCCCATCTCACGTGATGATCGGACATGGGTTAGTTGATTTGGATCATGTGTCACTTATACAACTTGAGGGATGTTGATTTAAGTGTGAGTTCATTAGTAATTTGATTATTTGAACTAAAATTTATCATGAACTTAGTCTTAATAGTTTTTTGCATATCTATGTTGTAGATCAATGGCCCGTGCTACCGTTCCCTTGAATTTTAATGCGTTCCTAGAGAAAGCTAAGTTGACAGATGATGGTAACAACTACATGGACTGGGTCCGTAACTTGAGGATTATCCTCATTGCTGCAAGGAAGAATTATGTCCTTGATGCACCGCTAGGTAACCCACTCGCTCCAGCTAATCTAGACATTGTGAACGCCTATCAAACGCGGACTGATGACTACTCTATGTGCCATGATTTACGGCTTAGAACCGGGGCTCCAAAAGCATTTTGAGCACCACAGAGCATCTGACATGTTCCAAGAGATAAAATTGATATTTCAAGCTAATGCCCGGGTTGAGAGATATGAAGTCTCCAATAAGTTCTATAGCTGTAAGATGGAGGAGAATAGTTCTGTCAGTGAACACATACTCAAAATGTCTGGGTATCATAACCACTTGACTCAGCTAGGAATTGATTTTCCAGTTGAGAGTGTTATTGTCAGAGTTCTTCAGTCACTGCCACCAAGCTACAAAGGCTCCATGATGAATTATAATATGCAAGGGATGATGAAAACGATTCCCGACCGCTTTGCGATGCTGAAATCGGCAGAGGTAGAAATGAAGGAGGAGCATCAAGTGTTGATGGTTAACAAGACCACTAGTTTGAAGAAAAGGGCAAGGGAAAGAAATGGATCTTTGAGGAGAATGGCAAGCAAGTTGCCGCTTCCATGAAGAAACCCAAAGCTAGACCCAAGCCTGAAACCGAGTGCTTCTACTCCAAGGGAAATGGTCACTGGAAGTGGAACTGCCCCAAATACTTGGCGGATAAGAAGGATAGCAAAGTAAGGTTTATTTGATATACTTGTTATTGATGTGTACCTTACTAATGCTCGTAGTAGCGCCTGGGTATTTGATAGTGGTTCGGTTGCTCATATTTGTAACTCGAAATAGGAGCTATGGAATAAACAAAGATTGGCTAAGGATGAGGTGATGATGCTTGTCGGGAATGGTCCCAAGGTCGATGTGATCGCCGTCGGCATGCTACCTCTACATCAACCTTCAAGATTAGTTTTAGACCTCAATAATTGTTATTTGGTGCTAGCGTTGAGCATGAACATTATATTTGGATCTTGTTTAATGCGAGATGATTATTCATTTAAGTCATAGGATAATGGTTGTTCTATTTATATGAGTAATATATTTTATGGTCATGCACCTTTGATGAATGGTATATTCCTTATGAATCTCGATTGTAGTGATACACATATTCATAATGTTGATGCTAAAAGATGCAAAGTTCATAATGATAGTGCAACATACTTGTGGCACTGCCGTTTAGGTCATATTGGTGTAAAGCGCATGAAGAAACTCCATCGGATAAACTATTGGAATCACTTGATTATGAATCATTTGATACTTGCGAACCATGCCTCATGGGTAAGATGACTAAAACTCCATTCTCCCGAACAATGGAGCAAACTAATGACTTATTGGAAATAATACTTACCGATGTATGCGGTCCAATGAGTGTTGAGGCACGCGGCTGTAGGGTCGAAAGTATGTCTAGAGGGGGTGTGATTAGACTACTTGACCAAATAAAAACTTAACCTTTTCCCAATTTTAATTCTTGGCAGATTTTAGCAACTTAGCACAAGTCAAGCAATCTCAATACAATTCAAGCAAGCATGCAAAGAGTATATGAGCAGCGGAAATTAAAGCATGCAACTTGCAAGAAAGTAAATGGGAGGAGTTTGGAGGGAGCAAACGCAATGTTGACACGAAGATTTTTGGCGTGGTTCCGATAGGTGGTGCTATCGTACATCCACGTTGATGGAGACTTCAACCCATGAAGGGTAACGGTTGCACGAGTCCATGGAGGGCTCCACCCACGAAGGGTCCACGAAGAAGCAACCTTGTCTATCCCACCATGGCCATCGCCCACGAAGGACTTGCCTCACTTGGGCAGATCTTCATGAAGTAGGCGATCTCCTTGCCCTTACAAACTCCTTGGTTCAACCCCACAATCTTGACGGAGGCTCCCAAGTGACACCTAACCAATCTAGGAGACACCACTCTCCAAAAGGTAATAGATGGTGTGTTGATGATGAACTCCTTGCTCTTGTGCTTCAAATGATAGTCTCCCCAACACTCAACTCTCTCTCACAGATTTGGCTATGTTGGAAAGATGATTTGAGTGGAAAGCAACTTGGGGAAGGCTAGAGATCATGATTCTTGTGGTTGGAATGGAATATCTTGGTCTCAACACATGAGTAGGTGGTTCTCTCTCAGAAAATGAATGCTGGAAGTGTAGGCACGTTCTGATGGCTCTCTCCACGAATGAAGAATGGGTGGAGGGGTATATATAGCCTCCACACAAAATCTAACCGTTACACACAGATTCCCAAACTCGGCGAGACCCAATGGTAAAACTCGATCAGACCAATTCAGGTCAAAATATGAACGTTAGGCTTTTCGGTGGGACCAATATAGTCAACTCAGTGAGACCGATGCACTAGGGTTAGGGCATAACGTAATCTCGGTGTGACCGATCACATGAACTCGGTGGGACCGATTTTAGTAATAGCACATAGAGAGTTGGTCAGGCAAACTCGGTGGGACCGATTCACTCGCTTTGGTTAGAAAGAAGTGTTATGAAAAGGTAACGGTGAATTTGCATTGCAGACTCGATGGGACCGAAACGTTATGAAAAGAAAACATGGAGTTTGCAATCCCATCTCGGTGGGACCGAGATCCCTATCAATGAAACCAAAGTGACTAGGGTTTGTGGCAGTGGCTATGTCAAATGAACTCGGTGGCGCCGGATAGATTCAATCAGTGGGACCGAGTTTGACTTTTAGGTTTAGGACATATGTGGAAATGAGAAAGTGGTTGAGGGTTTTGGAGCATATCTGTAAGCATTTTGAGCAAGTAAGCCATTAAGCAGCACCTCATCCCCTTTTAGTAATAGGAAAATGTAGAGTCTTGAGCTTGTTGCCAATATGTGTCCTTAGCATTTTGAGGGGTCCACATCTCTAGTCCATGCCATGCCAATCATTGAACTTTCTGAATGATCATCTTGAAAGAGTGTCGGGGAAGCTGATCCACGAACACCTATGGGGCCAGCGGACCGAGCCCCTTTCGGTTCGGCGGGGGGCGGAGATCGCACGAAGAGCGGATCGAGGCGAAGCACACGAGCAGTTTACCCAGCTTCGGAGCTCTCCGGAGAGACAATACTCCTACTGCTGCTTGTCTGATTGTATTGTGTTCTTGCTCAAGAGCGCTGAGTGCTACAGTACACTCTAGCTGCTAACGAGACCGAGCGTGTGTGATTTTCTGGGTTCGAACCCCCTCTATGTTGCGCATGGGCCTCCTTTTATACGCTCAAGGGGTCACCGACAGGTGGCAACGTAGACGAGGGTAAAAATGGAAAAGGAGTTGTGGTTGGTAAAGCTACCTGCACAGTGCATCCTACCTAACCCTGACGGCAGGGGACAAAGGCATTAAATGCCCGTCTGTGTCGCCCAAACAGTGCAGAAAAGGACCGTCAGGGACGCCACTGTTCGCCATGATGGTAATCTTGTCAGCGTCGCTTGCCACCTTGCACCGCTGGCCGCTCAGCCTCCTGCCACGCGCGCCTGGGAAGGCCCCAGGGCGACACGTTGGTGGATGCGCTGGAGCGTGGGTGCAGAGTGGTAACCTGCCGCGGCAAGCGCCTTGCCGCGACCGTTGTCTTGTCGCGTCCGGAAGCTTGTCGCTCACCGGGTCTTGCCGGGACGCGTGGTGCGTCGCGGCAAGTTCCTCGAAATGCCTTGGTTGGCCTTCCCGGCAAGCTCCTCTTGCCGGGGCCTTGTCTCCTTGGCTTGAATACTTTGTTCTTGAGTGGCTCCAAGGGAACCACGGAGGACCTTGGCGGTCGCCCGGCAAGCCTTGCCGTGGGGTGCTGCAACTGCCCGTGCACAAGTTCGGGATACTAGGGTACCCCTACTCTAGTACACCGACAGGAGCCCCCGGGCCTGGGCCACACACGGTGCCGAGCGCTGTTGGGCCAGGCCCAAAGCAGGGCACGGGCACGTGCGGCCTGGGTGACGCCGTATCTTACTCCGTATCCACCGCGCCCTCCCCGAACGGCACGCGTTGAATGCGGCATCGTGGGAGAGATCGTGGGTGGTTTCTTTATTCGGAAGGGCGAAACGTCCGCCCCCTCCCTCTTTATAAGTAGGGGAAACAAGGGCAGTTTGCCCACTTCGCCGGTTGTTACTCCATTCTCGAAAATCTCCGCCGCTCCCCCCTTCTTCCCAAAGCCGAAAGAGAGCAGCGCTCCGCCCCCCATCGCCACCGGCGCCGCCAACGCCGTCGATCTCCCCCGCCACCTACGCCATGGCTCCGAAAACCTACAAGGGGAAGGGCGTGAAGTCGGCCGAGGCGCAGCGGCTCGCGGCGCTACGAAAGGAGCGGGCCATCTTCCCCCCTCAGCTTGACGCAAATGAGCTGAGGGAGTACTACTACCTTTTCTGGTCGACGGAGACGCGAGCGCATCCGTGCACGAAGGTACTCCCGGCTACCGCTTCGAGACTGGCTCTGAACGGGTATCCCTTCTTTGCGCTGTTCTTCTACTGCGGGCTCTGCCCGCCCTACTCTGAATTTTTCTGTGACATCATGAACACCTACGGGTTCCGCCTCCTTGACTTCACCCCCAATGCTGTCCTGACCATGGCAGTTTTCACACATCTGTGCGAAAACTTTGTCGGAGTCTATCCAAACATAGCCCTCTTTCGCCACTTCTTTATGCCCCGAGTCGAGAGAGGAGAGCCCCTTGCCGGCGGAATCGCTTGGATCTCGAGAACTGGCAAGAAGGATGCTTATCTGGAGGGAGAGCTCCGCAGCAAATGGGAAGAATGGAGAGCAGAGTGGTGCTGGATTGTAGAGGAGAACCCGCAGCCATTTACCGCCCTGCGCCAAGCCCCAGTAGTGCGCGGCAACGATTGGAGCAACGTGGCCCCGAAAGACGATAGGCTAAAGATTGCCGTCACCCGCATCCTTCGCCTCAGGCTTGCCGGGCTCACTGTAGGCGCAGTTGGCGCAGATTTTCTTCGCCGCCGCATCGCCCCCCTGCAGGACAGGAGGAGACCAGCCTGGGTGTTCCAGAACTCAGCGGATATCATGAGGCTGCGCCCGGGCCTCAACTTCAACTTTATCGTCCTAGAGCTGGATGCGATGCTCCTGGAGCTATTCAAGCGCGATCCTCAACATCCATTCATGTTGCTGCGGGATGTCGATCCGCTGTGCAACAATTCTTCGCTCGACCGCATTCGTGCAATGATGCCGCTGTGCAACTCGCACGGAATCGTCCCGACTTGGCAAGAGCCTGCAGACGACGTCGTGCGGGATTTCTTTGACGGCCTGGTAGAAGTGCCGGTCCGCGCTGATGAGCAGAAGAGCCTCACCTGCGACACCACCGATGATGAGATGTAGCGCATCGCCACCAGGCTGGAAGAGGCGGCAGCAGCCGCTGCCGCGGGCGTGTTTGGATTCACCGTGGAGGAGGCAGATGCAGCAGAGGCGGCAAGCCTTGCCGAGCGAGAGGAGTTCGTCGGCGAGGAAGAGCTTGCCGGGCCTGAAGCTGAGCCGAGCGAGCCCGGCGAGGGAGAGCCTGTCGGACCCGAAGCTTCGGACAGCATGCCGCAGGCGGAGCCCCCAGCCCCGCCAAGAAGGCGTCTCCGCAAGGCCTCGGACGTAGCGGGGCGGCAGACGGGTCAATAGCCGCCGAGCCGCGTGACACGCTCTACCGCGGCAAGCACTGTTGCCGTAGGAGCGCCTCACGCCGCTGCGGCAACCGGAGCTGGGTCTTCCTGGTCCACCGCTACTGCTCCTGCCAAGCGGACAAGGGAGCCTACTCCTCCGCCTCGTCGCACCGGAGGCGAGCCGGACTTCGATCTCTCCGCGCTCAGCTCCGACGAGGAAGAAGAAGAGTAAGATTTCTTGCTGTGCTTGTAGTTCTTCAATTCTTGCTGTCTTGTCTCGTACTTGACTTGCTTTACCCTGAACCCATTCCTTTTCAGGACTCTGGTCCAGAGAGCGGCAAAGAGAGCCAAGGCCCCAGTGATTGTCATCGAGGACGACCCCACCACGATGGCAGAGGACATGTCCGAGACCACCTTGTCGGACCCGGCAACCATTCCTCAAAGCATCCCCCAGCACAGCCCTCCACGTAAGTACATAGTTTACTTCCTACTTTCAGGCGCGCGTGGGTGCTCTTCCTTTGCTGATATCTGAGTGTTGGTTCGTGCAGGAGTAGAGCAGCCTCACCAGGAGAGCCCGAAAGCCGCTCCCGAGGTGCCATCTGCCTCGACTACACCGCCAAGGGAGGATTCCCCGGCAAGTGAGCGTTCTCCGGCAAGGGAGAATTCTCCGGCAAGGGGCAGTTCTCCGGCAAGGGACAGCACTGGCGATCCTCCGGTGGTTGAGACCTCGACCGCAGATCCAGGT
The DNA here is from genome assembly GCF_002162155.2 of Triticum dicoccoides. Classification (NCBI taxonomy): domain Eukaryota; kingdom Viridiplantae; phylum Streptophyta; class Magnoliopsida; order Poales; family Poaceae; genus Triticum; species Triticum dicoccoides. Next base: position 356,736,556 of record NC_041383.1, read on the forward strand.
AATCCTCTTGCTTGAAAACTCCCCTTGGATTCTTCTTCTTCTGATTTTCTTTTTGAATATTTGCTTGACCTTTCTCCCCTCTTCGATCGCCAGATCCACCTGCCATGGAGCCGATGGAAACCGAGGCCTCCGGTGAGGAGAACGCGCGCGGCAGCAACGACGACGCTGCCGCCACCGAAGAAGAGGCCGGCGCTGATGATCCCGTCGGCGAAGAGGCCGCCAAGGCTGCCGCCGCAGAAGCTGGCGAGGGATCCGGCGATCGCACTGACGGCCCCGAGGCCGCAGGAGCGCCAGGCGCTGCGTCGACCGCCGATCCCTCCGCCGATGCTGCAGCGCCAGGCTCCGAAGAGCCCCAGCTCGGCGCCTACTTGAAGGCCGGCGACGGTATCTTCATCAAGCTCCCCTGGGCGTCAAGCTCCAGGGCGCCGGTGGAAGGAGAAATTTTGGACAGAGAAGTGCTCGCCTCCGCTGGGCTGACGTTGGTCGACGCGCCAAGCAGCAGTAGCGACGAGTCTGAGGAGGAGCGGCTGCTGCGGAAGCTGCTATCGCTTTACCGCGCCCGACAAGCCAAGCTGGCGTCCCGAGAAGCACTTGTCGCGAGGGCGGGAGTGGATATTGAGAAGCGCATTGAGGAGCTCCGGGGTCTCAGGCAGGAAACTCTCCGATCCCTGGCGGAGGAGCGGGAACAAGTCGCCGAGGAGCGGAAAGCTTTTCTCCTCGCGAAGGCTGAGGTTGAAGAGCAACAGCGGCTTGTCGCTGAAAATCTATTTGCGTAGGAAGGAGAGTTGGCGCAGCGCAAGGTCAACCTTGACAGCCACGAGGAGGAGCTTGCCGCGCATGAGCAAGCAATTGGCGGGGCTCTCAAGGAAGCAAGGGATGCTGCCGAAGCTGCTGAGGCCGCCAAGAAGGAGCTGGAAATGAAGGTAGCGCAGCTGGAGGCTGATCTCCGGGCGAGCGGCGAGGAGCTTGCCGTTCTCAAGCGTGAGCGCGAGAAGGACGCCGCCGCTCATGGCGAGCTGCAGGGTCTTCTCGCTAAGAGAAGCAAGGAGCTTAGCGCCGTCAAGGATTCTAATGCAGATCTCGAGTTGAAGCTGGCCACTTTGACTCAGACGCTAGACGGCGCCAGGGAGCGGGAGGTGGCCTTGTCGAAGAAGATCAAGGCCGACGAGGCGCTGCTGGCGAATGCTGCTGCCGCCCACGACGCCTTCAGGGAGACTGTGGAGCACTGGACTGAGGGTCTTGTGGATCTTGCCGCCGCCATCAACGGGGAGCTGGCGCAGCTGGGGATGGAGGATCTCGGGTACTCCTCCGATGAGCACCTCCAACCCAGCGCCAAGCTCAGCTTGTTCTTCAAAGGCGTGGCGACGGCCCTCCAGCGACTCCGGGAGAAGATCCCAAAGCAGCTGGCCGACGAGTCGCGCAAGATCTGCGCAGGAACTCTCCAGAAGGTGCTGATGAAGGTGGCCTTCCGCAACCCAGGCCTCAACTTCACCAACGTCCTCAAGTCCTTGCCGCCGGATGCTGATCTGGAAGCGCTCAAGGCCCTTGTCGCACCCATTGTGGACAAGGTGAGCGGAATCAAGAGGGTTGAGGGCGATCGTGTAGATTAGGCCGCCCGTTTTCTCCTTCTCCTTGTCGCTGCTAGTCATGTCATGAGAACAATCTGTTAGAGCTGCGACAAGCTATCTTGTGATATAACTCTATTTTGGGTAGAGATTTGCTATGTTATTTCCTTCACTTGATTCCTTCCTTTGTATGTTTCTGCCCTACGCTTTTAGGGAACTTGCCGGCACAGGCACCTTAGCCGCGAGCGCTGAGTGCGGGACGTCAGCAGCCTGCTGGCGGTGCCGCTACCGACAAGAAACCTTGTCGCAACTAGTTGCAGCTCACTTAAATTGTTGAGCAGACTCGAAACAAAGTAAGGGCGCAACTAGCTACGAGTTGGTTCCTCCGCGCACAGGTTTTCCATACAAAGCACGGTCGTTCGAGGAAAATAACTTAAAAATAAAAACTGATTGCTCAAACTTTGGCAACTTAGCTTTTCTGTCGCTTGCTTTCCGGTAAGGCGAAACTTCCTTGAACGATGCCTGGTCCACACCATTATCTTGTCCTTCCCCCCGGCAAACTTGTGGGCGAGGGAACCTTCCTTTCCTTTGACAAAGAGAAAGAAGAGAAAATAAAGATATGGAGCCTTAGGGCTCATTATTGCTTACCGGGGGTAGGTGCTGCACAAAGTGTCAGATAACGCATGCAAAAATAAAGTAGATAGCATGATATTGACAAGATGTGCGGAGCACATGAGTTTTACTTATGCATGGGATCTGGGCCCGGCTTTGTACAAAGGATTACATGCAACATCGGCAAGACTTGTACAAAAGGTGGTTGCCGGAACGGGTTCCAGCAACCGCGCCCTACGGGTAAAACTTACGAAGATGCTCAATGTTCCAGGAGTTGCTCACCGGAATGCCATCTTCGGTCTCAAGGCGGACAGCGCCAGGCCTAGTGACTCGTTTCACCCGATAAGGGCCTTCCCACTTCGGTGTCAACTTGTTGGAATTCTTGGCGAACTGAACGCGCCGAAGAACAAGGTCGCCTTCCTCCGAACTTCTGGCATTAACTTTGCGGCTATGGTAGCGGTGCAAAGCTTGCTGGTATCGAGCAGCTCGTACAGCAGCCTGAAGACGGTCCTCCTCAAGAAGCAGTGCGTCATCTTGTCGCAGCTGCTCTTGCTCAAGCTCATCATAAGCGAGCACTCGAGGTGACCCGTATACGAGTTCCGTGGGGAGAACTGCCTCTGCTCCATAGACTAGAGCGAAAGGTGTCTGGCCAGTAGCTCGATTTGGCGTCGTCCTGATCGACCAAAGAACCACCGTCAGCTCCTCGATCCAGTTCCTTCCGCACTTGCGCAACCTGTCGAAAGTTCTGGTCTTGAGCCCACGCAGCACTTCAGCGTTTGCCCTCTCTGCTTGACCGTTGCTTCTTGGATGAGCAACAGAAGCAAAACAGACCTTGGCGCCAAGATCTTGGACGTATTGCATGAAGGTGCGGCTCGTGAATTGCGTGTCGTTGTCGGTGATGATCCTGTTAGGGATCCCGAAGCGGCAAACAATCGACCTGAAGAACTTGACTGCTGACTGTGCTGTCACCTTCCTCACTGCTTCCACTTCCGGCCACTTTGTGAACTTGTCGATTGCAACGTACAAGTACTCAAAGCCCCCGACAGCTCGGGGAAAGGGGCCGAGGATGTCGAGCCCCCAGACCGAAAATGGCCAGGATAAAGGGATCGTCTGGAGAGCTTGAGCTGGCTGGTGTATCTGCTTAGAATGGAACTGGCACGCTTCACACTTGGTTACTTGTGCAGTCGCATCCTGGAGGGCTGTCGGCCAAAAGAAACCTTGCCGGAACGCTTTGCCGGCAAGTGCTCTTGTGCCAATGTGGTGACCACATATGCCTCCATGTATCTCTGCCAACAGCTTTTGTCCGTCTTCTCGGTGAATACACTTCAATTTCACGCCGTTGAGTCTTCTTCTGTACAGTGTGTTGTCAACAAACTGGTACATACTTGACTGCCAGGCTACTATTTCCGCTTCTTCTTGCTCTTCGGGAAGTTCTCCTGTCTGAAGGAAATGGACAATCTGCTGTGCCCATGTTGGAGCTTGCGGCTCGATAAAAAGGACTAAAGGCACATCAGCTGCTGCGGGAACATCCACTTGTACGGCAAGAACTTGCGGCTCAGCCGGAGCTTGATGTTCCCCGGCAAGCTTGCTGGAGCAAAGCTTGCCGGGAGCGTCTGCTTCAACGGAACAAACCCTAAGGCTTGCCGGAGCAAACTGCTCCTCAACATCCTTGGTGTTGATTTTGAGGACCTTCTTGGCGGCGGCTTCGGGGAGCTCTGCCGGAAAATAGTCATCAGAAATAAACTTCCTCTTTTTGCCCTGTCCAATTGATGGTGTTACGGATGGTTGAGTCAGCTTGAGCACAAAGATCCCTGGTTCCACAGGCAACTTAAGTGCAGCGCACTTCGACAGGCCATCGGCAATGTCATTTTGAGCTCTTGGAACATGTTCCATCTGCAGGCCGTCAAAGTGCTCTTCTAGCTTTCTCACTTCATCAACGTAAGCTTCCATCAACGGACTCTGATAATTCTTGTTCACTTGGCGGACGACAAGCTATGAGTCACCCCTGACAATGAGCTTGTTGATCCCAAGGTCTGCTGCGATCCTGAGACCGGCAAGCAATCCTTCATACTCTGCAGTATTGTTTGTGGCTTGCTCCTTGGGAAACTGCATCTGGACTACGTACTTGAGGTGCTCTCCGGTGGGTGCAACTAGTAGCACGCCCGCACCGGCGCCTTGCAGCGAGAAGGCACCATCAAAGTACATCAGCCACTCTTTGCTTGCTTCCTTGACGGGGATGCTTGTTTCTGGAATTTCTTCATCTGGTGTTGGCGTCCATTCTGCTATGAACTCTGGTAATGCTCTGCTTTGGATAGTTGAAGTGCTTTCAAACTTGAGGCCAAAGCTTGACAGTTCCAGCGCCCACTCGACAATCCTGCCTGTTGCTTCTGGATTTTGCAGTATCCTCTTCAGCGGAAAACGAGTGACGACTGTGATCTCATGTGCTTGGAAGTAATGGCGTAGCATTCTCGAGGCCATGAGGAGGCCGAAAAGCAATTTCTGCACACCAGAGTACCTTGACCTAGCCCCCTGCAGAAGGGAACTGACAAAGTAAACTGGGCGCTGCACCATTCTCTTCCGCATCTCCTCATGCTCCTGCGCAGATCCATCGTTGTCGGGACCAGAGCTTGCCGGTGAAGTCCTCTGCTTGTCGCTGGATGCATCTGCCGTGGTTGCTGGCTCATCATCCGCCTCCCTCTCTGCTACTAACGCATCACTAACCACTTGATTGGTCGCCGCTATATACAGCAGCAACTTCTCTTGTGGCTTAGGTGCGACAAGTGTTGGAGTGGAGGACATGTATCTCTTCAAGTCCTGCAGCGCAGCCTCCGCTTCCGGTGTCCATTTCATTGGACCCGCCTTTTTCAATATTTTGAAAAATGGCAGGGCGCGCTCAGCAGACCTAGAGATAAACCTGCTGAGAGCAGCTACACAACCGGCAAGTCTTCGTACATCCTTGACGCGCTTTGGTGCTTCAATCTGCTCAATGGCCTTGATCTTGTCAGGATTGGCCTCAATTCCGCGTTGAGACACAAAGAACCCGAGAAGCTTGCCGGAGGGGACTCCAAACACGCACTTCTCGGGGTTAAGCTTGAGGTTGATCCTACGCAGATTTGCAAAGGTTTTGTCTAAATCTTGAATCAGAGTCGCCTTGTCCTTGCTCTTGACCACTATGTCATCCATGTAGGCTTCCACATTTCTGTGCATTTGCAGTTCAAAAGCGTCATGGACTACCCTTGCAAATGTTGAACCAGCATTCTTTAAACTGAAAGGCATCCGTACGAAATAGTATGTGCCACATGGGGTGATGAATGCGGTCTTCTCCTCATCCTCTTCTGCCATGAAGATCTGATGGTATCCTGAGTATGCATCAAGAAATGAAAGCAAGTCACATCCGGCTGTGGAGTCAACAATTTGGTCGATGCGCGGCAAGGGAAATGGGTCTTTGGGACAAGCTTTATTAACATCGGTAAAGTCGATACAAAGCCTCCATTTCCCGTTTGCCTTACGCATGACTACAGGATTGGCCAACCACGTAGGATGGAGCACTCCTCTGACAAGGCCTGCTGCTTCCAATTTCTTGATCTCTTCTGCAATGAATTCTTGGCGCTCCAATGCCGGTTTCCTGACTTTCTGCTTGACGGGCCGCGCATGAGGGCAGACGGCAAGATGGTGCTCGATTACTTTCCTGGGAACACCGGGGATGTCAGACGGTTGCCATGCAAACACGTCGACGTTCGCCCGCAGGAAACCAACGAGCGCGCTTTCCTATTTAGGGTCAAGAGTGGCACTGATGGTGAAGGTACCACCAGTGTCGTCCTCCTTGGCGGACACCTTCTTGGTCTCTGGTGGAGCTGCCATTGTCTTCTTACACTTGCCGGTGGAGCTCGATGGTGCGTCCTCGACAGTAGCGCAGCGCTCCGAAGAGATGCGCTTGCCGGAGTGGGCATCAGAACTCTTGCCGGACTTGGTCTTCTTCTTCTTCCCCCGGGAGCTTCAACGGCAAGTGACCTGTGATCTGTTGCGGCTGCTGCTTCCCGGTAGATCTTGTCGGCGCAGATAAGAGCATCCTTCTTGTCGCCAGGGACAGAGATGACACTTATTGGGCCTGGCATCTTTAGCATGTTGTATGCATAGTGAGAGGCTGCCATGAACTTGGCGAGTGCTGGACGGCCGAGTATCCCATTGTAAGGCAATGGAAAGTCAGCAACGTCAAAGGTGACCCTCTCAGTCCTGAAGTTCAACTCGCTGCCAAATGTCACCGGCAACGTAATCTTTCCCTTCAGCTCGCTCCTTCCCGGATTGATTCCTTGAAATGTGCCGGTCTCCTCGAGCTCGCCATCAGGGATCTGAAGCTTCTGGAGTACCGCGGAGAAGATCAGGTTCAAGCCGGCCCCGCCGTCAACTAGCATCTTAGTGACCTTGAGGTTGCGGATAGTTGGTGAAACCAACATCGGCAAGCACCCGACCGCAGTTATGCGATCAGGGTGGTCCTCAATATCAAAGATGATAGGCGTGCTGGACCATTTCAGAAGCTTGCGTGACTCGATGGGTGGTTCTGCTGCACTGACTTCCCGCACCCACTGCTTGAGCTGGCAGTGTGAAGTATGCAGAGAAGCACCACCGTCAACACACAGGACCTCTATGGCTTTCTGGAACTCCTGCTCATCGGTCTCATCTTCATCCATATCTTCATCGTCGTTGTCATCTTCATGCTTGTCGCGGCCGCGGGGAGGTCTGTCTCCTTGCCGCTGCTTGGCCTTGCCGCGGCGTCCTCCTCGGCCGGGACGTTTCTTGCTAGTTCCTCCAGCACCTTCCTGGGCTTTCTCCTTGTCGCGTCGCTCGTATTCAGCCTTTTGCTGTTCGACAAGCTGCTCGACCTTCTTGCAGCTCTGGAGGTCATGGCCCTTGGTGCGGTGGATCTTGCAGTGCTGCTTGTTGGTGCCGTCCTACAAGTCGGCGACTGCCACTGCTGCGGCAACCTCCTTGCCGGAGCTACCAGCTTTGGGTTTCTTGCCGGACTGCTCAACGACTAGCACCTCTTTGCCTTTCTTCTTCCTGTTGTTCCGCCGCCGGTTTTTCTTTGCCGGGGCAGTCTCCTCACTATCAGTTCCTCCTGCTCCTGTATTCTCTCCGGGGAGTTTCCTCCCTTCCTCAGCACGCGCACACTTGTTGGCCAGGGCATATAGCTCACTGACGTCTCTGATCTTGCACATCGCCATCTCCTCCCGCATCCTGTGGTTTTGCACGTTCTGATGGAACGCGCTGATTACCGCGGCAGGGTGGACATCTGGGATGTTGTGCTGTACACGGCTGAATCTCTGAATGTACTTGCGCAGGGGCTCTCCTTCCTTCTGGGCGAGCAGATGAAGGTCGCTCTCTTGGCCATGAGGCTTGTGGCCGCCTGTAAAGGCGCCGACAAACTGATGGCATAGGTCTGCCCAGGAGGATATGGAGTTGTCCGGCAAGTGCATGAGCCAGGATCTGACATTGGGCTTGAGCACCAGCGGGAAGTAGTTGGCAAGGATCTTGTCGTCCCGTCCCCCGGCAGCTTGCACCGCGATGGTGTAGATGCTGAGGAACTCCGACGGATGCGACTTGCCGTCGTACTTCTCTGGTACATCTGGCTTGAAATTCTTCGTGCTGGGCCACTGGACTTGCCGCAGCTCACGAGTGAACGCAGGGCAACCTACCGCGTACGGCAAGTCGCCTGGTTCCCCTGGCGCATGCATGTCAACAGAGGGCCCAGCGCGCTTGTCGGATTGACGTCGCGCTTCTCTTTGACGCTCGATGCGAGTACGAGCGTCTTCTTGCTGTCGTTCGTGAAGAACTTGGCGCTGATCGCGACGAGCTCGTGGATCTGATGATGCGGTGGAGTCGCTGTCGAGGTGGATCCGACGAGTCGGCGATCTTGGCCTTCGGGGTGGAGAGTGCATGGTGGTTGCACCCCCACCGGTTTCGTCGCCATCGGCTCGTGCCTGGCAGTCCTGCCGCGGCCGCGATGCACTTGGCTGCCGCGGAGTGTCGCCGTTGGCAAAGCCGATGAGACTCTGAATGGTGGCCCTCCATTGGTCTATCTTGTCTTCCGCTGGAGGGTAATCCAGGAGCAGTTGAGCTCGCGCCAAAGCTTCTGCTGGAGTGGTGGGCGGCAGTGGCGAACGGTGCGAGGAGCGGGATATGTTCGGACTTCTAACTATGTTAGAAGGAGCAGTATCCCATCCAGGCGACCGTGTCTCGCTCGTGCCAGCATGTTGGCGTGCATGCTGGTCTTGAGCACCCTGAGATCCACCAGCTCGATCTTGTCCCAACGAACGTATGGTACTGCGAATACCATGACGTTGTCGGTCCTGCGCCTCCTGAGATGGGTGCGATACATGTACGGACGCCGAGGTCTGTGCAGCCTTATCCTTGGACCTAGCAGCATCGTGAGCTTCCTCGTCGGTGTCCGTTCTTCCGCCGGCGTCTACTCCACCACCCGTTTGCTCCAGTGGTGGTGGAAGTGACGTGGACGGAGCAGCTGCCGCCGAAGTTTTCTTCTTCGGTGGCATGTCTATGAAGAAGATGAAGATCTAGCTCGTGTGAACGCCGGATCAGGTTCACACAACCTCGACGCCCCCTGCCTGGCACGCCAAAGATGTCGGGGAAGCTGATCCACGAACACCTATGGGGCCGGCGGACCGAGCCCCTTTCGGTTCGGCGGGGGGCGGAGATCGCACGAAGAGCGGATCGAGGCGAAGCACACGAGCAGTTTACCCAGCTTCGGAGCTCTCCGGAGAGACAATACTCCTACTGCTGCTTGTCTGATTGTATTGTGTTCTTGCTCAAGAGCGCTGAGTGCTACAGTACACTCTAGCTGCTAACGAGACCGAGCGTGTGTGATTTTCTGGGTTCGAACCCCCTCTACGTTGCGCATGGGCCTCCTTTTATACGCTCAAGGGGTCACCGACAGGTGGCAACGTAGACGAGGGTAAAAATGGAAAAGGAGTTGCGGTTGGTACAGCTACCTGCATAGTGCATCCTACCTAACCCTGACGGCAGGGGACAAAGGCATTAAATGCCCGTCTGTGTCGCCCAAACAGTGCAGAAAAGGACCGTCAGGGACGCCACCGTTCGCCATGATGGTAATCTTGTCAGCGTCGCTTGCCACCTCGCACCGCTGGCCGCTCAGCCTCCTGCCACGCGCGCCTGGGAAGGCCCCAGGGCGACACGTTGGTGGATGCGCTGGAGCGTGGGTGCAGAGTGGTAACCTGCCGCGGCAAGCGCCTTGCCGCGGCCATTGTCTTGTCGCATCCGGAAGCTTGTCGCTCACCGGGTCTTGCCGGGACGCGTGGCGCGTCGCGGCAAGTTCCTCGAAATGCCTTGGTTGGCCTTCCCGGCAAGCTCCTCTTGCCGGGGCCTTGTCTCCTTGGCTTGAATACTTTGTTCTTGAGTGGCTCCAAGGGAACCACGGAGGACCTTGGCGGTCGCCCGGCAAGCCTTGCCGCGGGGTGCTGCAACTGCCCGTGCACAAGTTCGGGATACTAGGGTACCCCTACTCTAGTACACCGACAAAGAGCATTAGTTCAATGAGCTATATGTTGTTAAGAATTACCAAAACCACCCAGGGATTAGTTGCACTTTCAATCTCCCCCCTTTTGGTAATTGATGACAACATATAGATGAAAGCTTCGACAAATGATAATAAATGAAATACATCGTCGCTTTTGAGAAGTATATGATAAGTAAGAGCCCCCCAAAATTTGTGCATTATTTACAATTTGCTTTTGAATGCAAATGCACAACCAATTAGGATCATGGGTTACTCTTCCATGTCACATACATCTTGGTGGAGCGCTCAAAATGATAAAAGTTAGGAACAAGCACTCATCACCAAGGCAAAGTGAATGATCATACATAAAAGATAGATAATGTCATCATTCAAGCATTAAGCATGATATGATCAAACACATAACCATACAAAGTATCTCACACACATAAGCATAAAGTATCAACCAAGCAAACAAAGCAAATAAGTAGCAAAAGAAGCAAAGCTCTCTCTCTCTCTGTGAAGCCTATGATCTGTACACTTTCTCCCCTTTGGCAACAAGTTACCAAAAAGCTTGAAAATGCATAGTGCTATGCGACTCTCTAGGCTTGATCTTCAGGAGGAGGTGTTGAGAGGACTCCAAGGATGAAAGCATCAGTAGAAGTTCATGGAGCTGGTGGAGTTGCCACTGGAAGGGCAACTGGAGCTGTGGCTGCAGGTGCTGATGTTGTAGCTCTAGTGTCTGGCACTAGCACTGCTGCAGACCTCTGTGCCCTAGGCACTCTTTGGAATACTTCTGTAGTTGATTTCCCCTTCTTCTCCTCTGCTTCTTCCTGGAGCTGCTCAACTGCCGTCTAAATTTCAGTCACCTTCAAGTCAAGATCATAGAATCTGGTTTTAATGATCCTCTCCAAGCTCTCCTGGTTCTGAGTCAGGGTGGCTTGTTGATGCGGAGCATCCCTCGCTCATCCCCATGGACTCTACTACAACTCGTCAAGCACCTCGAGGACCGATGACAAGAGCACGTGCACGCACCGTCAAACCTGAGGTTAACTCATTCCGCTTCGAGTTTCATTCGGATTCACTCGATAGTCGGATTCTACCTCATATGGAAACTCTATGCACTCGTAGGTACCAAGAACAAGATCGTGAAGAGGCGAGGACGGAGGCACAAGCACATGAAGAGAAGAAGGAGGGAGAAGAGCGAGGGAAGCGTGAAGCTATGAAGAAGAAGGGTGAAGAGGGATAAGCCCTGAGCCTCCCGGGTGCCCGGCCAGGAAGGCCCCGGGTGCCCGGCCCCTTGCTGGCGCTGGCGGTGGCCGCCCGAGTGCCTGAACAAATGGCCCCGGGTGCCCGGCCCCGCTGCTGGGAGCAGCCCAGCTTGCCCGGGTGCCCGACCCCTCCCCCGCGCCAGCCCAGCCCACTCCAGGTGCCCGGCCCCGCCGCCCCGGGTGCCCGGGCCACCTCCCGCGTCGGCCTAGCACGCCCTCGGGTGCCCGGGCTTTGAGGCCCTAGGTGCCCGGCCGAAGCCGCCCAGCCCCTTGCACCGGCCCCGGGTGCCCGGGCATGAGTCCCCCGGGTGCCCGCACCACTCCGAGGCCTGCGTGCCTTTTGGGATTTTTGCCCTTGTATCCCACCTCCTCTCTTATTTCGTCCCTAAACTATATAAAGGCATCTCCTAGATCATTTGGAGGATAGCAAAGTATTTGATAGACATTTTGTGAGCTTTGCTCCATGGATCCACTCCACTAGGAGATCAAGACCTCCTCTTGGAGTGACCAGACATCAAGACCTCCTCCTTGGGGAAGGATCCCCATCATAGGATCATCAAGCCCTCATCTCCTTCCTAGGATTTGGGGTGAACTCTACCATGTATCTTATTTCCCTTTGATTGTTCATGTACCTTGTGGATCTTGTGTGATTGTTAGTCTAGTGGACGTGTGATTTGGACTTGTTCTTGAGTGTTCCTCTTGTTTTCCCTCTTGTGTTCATCTTGTTCTTGGGGATTCCCCCTCCAATTCGTGAAAGATCTTCACCTGGGGTTCCACCCTACAACATCTTGGTATCGAGCCAGGTTTCTCACGAAATTGGAGCCCCCATCTTTGTTTTCTAGCCTAATTTTGTGTGTTCCCCAATTTCAAAAATTCCCCACCAAAAATAGCCCCAATTTTTTTTTTGTGATTTGTTGGTTTGATGAGATTTTGTTGGATTTGATCCATGGATTTGCTTGGTTTCAAGTGGATCTAGCATTCCCCCATCCATCTCCACCTTTCCCTCCACAAAATCCACCAATTTCTTGCATCTTCCCACGAATTTCCGCCAAAATCCGACACCCCCGGGCACCCGGACCTCAAATCCCGGGCACCCAGACCCCCCGTGCATCTCCGTTGACCAGCCCGGGCTGTTTGCGGTTCTTTTACCGTTTCCTAAGGTGTTTCGGCTACTTAGGGACGGGTCTACATCATCTTGGTATCTATATCAAGAACACGGCCACTCATCATCGCCACGAGGTCGTCATCGACATCAACCACTTCACCATTTTGACAACCTAACCGTAAGCAAGAGCGGTAACCTCCTTATCACCTTGGTATCGTGGTATCCCTTCATTGTACATTCTTGCCATTACATTGTTAACCCCTTAGCCCATTTTGCGTCACTTGCCTATCGAGACTAGCCATTTGAGTATTGCCGGCAACGTAACTTGTGCACATTAGTGATCCATTCCTTCCATTGCATACACACCATATCATATTGGTATCATCATATCATCCCTTGTGTCACAAGATCGTTCCCGCATATACACAATTGCTATCTTGGTTTGTGCATTTTGCATAAGTGGCCATATAAAAAAGAAGGAATAAGCTTTTAAGCAAAAGGAAAAGAGAGCAAAGAGCTTGTAAGCAAGAGCCATAGCATCATACCATTGCACATAAGATTGTCATATCCTATCATCTTGGATCATCTTGAGAAGAACTTCGGGAACATCATACACATAGCATACTTGGGATCGAAAGCTCATACATTTTGCATCTTATAGGTTGTGCACAAGTGTCGTATCCGCCTATTGAGCAATCATGCTAGCGTCTCTCTTGAGTTGTGCAACACGAGCGTTTTCCGTGGATTCCACATTTTGTGCTCATTCCTTGGTTGTACAACCCCATTTATCTATCCGTGTGTGTGTTTCCGTGTGCCACATATTGCTATTGGTCTACTTGTTTCACTTGCGAATTTGTGAATCTTTTCCAACATTATTGACTCTTGCTAACATTTTGCATTAAATTTTTGTGCCACTATCCTCACCGAGATCCACCATAAGCTTTACTTGATAGGTGTGAGTGAACAAGTCCGGTACCAATTCCACTATTCTTTCATCTCACATTGAGTGAAATGGGATACATCCTCAACTTTGGGAAAAGGTAACTTGGTATTGTTTATCTCATTTCCTACTCACCTTAACTCGAGTCTTGTGATGGATAGGCAAGGCATTTCATCTCCGGTCTTCCACGACAACAACGGCATGAACAACTACATCACCAAAATGCCCATCTTCGGACTACAACAAGCAAGGCGAGGCATTGAGCGACTCACCGCCGACATTCATCAACTTGAATCACGGACAAGAGACTACCTCGACACCAAGTTGTCCGAACAAAGGGATCAAGTACGCGACATGTTGGCCAACTACAAGTCTTCTGCCCCTTCGTCATCTTCAAGGCGGCGACGCTCAAGTGGCCAATCTTCCGAATGTCATCGGGCTCAATCACTACAACACCATCAAGATGAAGATGCTCGCGATGCGTCCACCTACAAGTCCCAAAAAGCTCTACATCAAGCTACGGCCAGACATCATGAGCATAAGAGAAGACCGCGAGACAAGCACCACCAAGACAGAGCTATGACTACTACGACCACTTCAGCATCTTCACCAAGTGTCATCAAGGCATCTTCGCCTTTGGACGTATGGCATCTTCGCCTACCTCCGACGAGTATGCCTACATCGGCCTTCATCCATGACGAGAGTGATGTTGTGCCATCTTCGGCCTTCATCCACGACGTGAGTGATGATGTGCCATCTTCGGCCTTCATCCACAGCGATGACTACGAGATGGTTGAGCATGGGATTTTCCCTTCGACCACGGCGATGTATGATGACTTGAGTGACTTGAGCCACCATATTGAGAGTGAGAGTGACTTCACCCCCATATATGACGAGTTGCCCCAATTCCCATGTGAGGAGAGCCACCACCACCACCACCACTTGAGTGACTCCACCATATGTGACATTGAGTGCACCTACCTTGACGGAGTGAGTGAGCCACCACCACATAGAGAGTGTGAGGTAGTTTATAGGGCATGTGAGGCCATTTCGATTTCTAACAACTTAACCTCTACCTCTATTGTGTCTTCTCATTTGGTGCTAGGTACCATATATGATGATGTGCCGATCCACGACGACTTCGTCCTTCCTATGGACAAGACGATGGCCATGGTGAACTATGATGCACCTCCCACATGGTTCCATCACGATGATGATGTTGACCACGCTTTGGTCTTTCCCACGTCACCTACACCACTTGAGTGGAACGAGAAAGGTAACATAGGTGAAGGTGATGCTCTTGTCCCACTGGTGGACATCCTTGGTATTGATTGCTTCCATGATGTTGATCCACCTATTGGCATGCTTCATTCTAGTTCGACTTCCCCATGCGATGATTTACCCATTTATGATGAGTTTGATGATTGCCACGTGGAGTCTATTAGTTGTGATGCCATGTTACATAGGATTTCTTGTGATAATTCTCTTGGTCACATCATGTTTGATAATCCTCTTGACTTGTCATATGCTATTCATGAGATCAAAAATATGTCATATTTGCAATCTCATCTTAGTGACTATGCATATGCCATTAAAATTAATCCAATTTGCACATATGGCATAGATGACAAGCCCACGGTTATTGGCATTTGTTTTTCTTGTGGTGATATTGATATGCTTCCTTTGCATCATTTATCTCATATGCCATGCCATGACCACCTAGCTTCGGATATGCATTGTTTTGGATGTTATCCATTTTCTCCACATGATGTTTCCGCTATTGCTCATGAGGAGACCCCCATAGTTTCCTCATACATTTTAGGAGATTTTTTTTGAGAATCATTTTAGGAGATTTTGATCAATCCTATCCTTTGCATGATCCCAGTACTTGTGTGCACAATATGCTTCCCATGAATAAACATGCTATTGATGTGCCATATACTTCTATGCTAAATTTGCATCCCCATCGTGTCATACACAATAACTATTCTTTCATGATGGATGACATGTTCTTATACCATGCATCAAATTTCTTTGAGAGATGCTTATCTTGTGCTAACTCACATGTGCACATACACATCATGATGGATGATGTGTACATTTACCACGCGCACAATTTCTTTGGTTTGTGTTTCTTTTGTGTAGGTACCCATGAATACTTGTCAACCTCACGATCCCATGAGTTGACAAAACGAGCTCTAGAGAGCAACGATGACTTGGGATTCCATGGAGTGTCTTTCCCACAACTCTCTTCGCGCAAGGACTTCACGCATTTCTTCTACATGGCTCTCACTTGGTTATGGTTTATTTACCACTTCTCACTTTATGCCCATATTGCCATGTTCACTTTGCATGATATGCTCATTCCTATGCCTTTGCCATGCATTTGTGACCCATGGTTTGCATTACACATGATGATTGATCCTACTACGTGCATGTGTATTTGCAAGCTTGGTGGAGATATTGCTTGTTTTTGCCTTGTTTCCTTTGTGATCCATTCCTATGATGATATCTTGCTTTGCAATCGTGCTTGTGATATGTCATGTGAATTGTCTATGCTTATTATTTGCTCACATGACATGATTGCCATGATTTCCTCTAGTGTGTTGCATCTTCGCTCCACTAGTTTGCACGACTTGATTTCTATGCTTTCTCATGTTGCATCCACCTCTTGGATTACTTGCTCCTATCACATGTTTGGTTGCAACAATGTCATTCCTTCACATATGCCATGCCCCATTGATTGCTACATGCTTGCCTTGATTGCCTCACACATGATGAACTATTTCTCTTGCTATCGTGTTGAGTGCCACTTGATTTTCACTACACCATGTGCACATTATGACCGGATTGTCTTGCACTTGAATGTGTTTAGACATATCTTCTTCTTTGGTGTTGTGAATGATTCTTATGCTTACCATAGACCATTTGTTGAGTGCTTTATGCATGCTTGCTATGACATTGAGTTAGATGCTTATTCTCATGTCCAACCTATTAGCACCTTCTCCTCACCTTTGCATGATTGTTTCCATGATGCTTTTCCATGTGCTCAATTTAGATGCTTACATTCCATGCCACACTTCTTTGTCAAACCATATGCTATGCTTGATGACAACACTTGTTGGGTGAATCACCTCTTGAATGCTTGGTTTTGCTTTAATGCCAACCACATTTGTTTTTCCAAGTGCTTGTTATCCTTGCTCCTTTTGAAGGAATTACAAGATGGTGCGACATTGGAGAGTGACCATTTCGAGCTTCAACATGATACGTGCTTGGTGGTTGTCCACTTTTACACGGAGACGCCATCTCTTTCCCATGGTGATGAAGATCACGATCCGTGGACGGATCTCTCCCAAGGGGGGGGGGGTGGGAGATGATGCAGAGAATCCCTCGCTCATCCCCATGGACTCTACTACAACTCGTCAAGCACCTCGAGGACCGATGACAAGAGCACGTGCACGCACCGACAAACCCGAGGTTAACTCATTCCGCTTTGAGTTTCATTTGGATTCACTCGAGAGTCAGATTCTACCTCATATGGAAACTCTATGCACTCGTAGGTACCAAGAACAAGACCGTGAAGAGGCGAGGACGGAGGCACAAGCACATGAAGAGAAGAAGGAGGGAGAAGAGCGAGGGAAGCATGAAGCTACGAAGAAGAAGGGTGAAGAGGGAGAAGCCCTGAGCCTCTCGGGTGCCCGGCCAGGAAGGCCCCGGGTGCCCGGCCCCTTGATGGCGCTGGCGGTGACCGCCCGGGTGCCCGGCCAAATGGCCCCGGGTGCCCGGCCCCCCTGCTGGGAGCAGCCCAGCTTGCCCGGGTGCTCGGGCCACCAACCCCGGGTGCCCGCCCCCTCCCTCGCGCTAGCCCAGCCCACTCCGGGTGCCCGGCCCCGCCACCCCGGGTGCCCGGGCCACCTCCCGCGCTGGCCCAGCACGCCCACGGGTGCCCGGGCTTTGAGGCCCCGGGTGCCCGGCCGAAGCCGCCCAGCCCCTGCACCGGCCCCGGGTGCCCGGGCCTGAGTCCCCCGGGTGCCCGCACCACTCCGAGGCCTGCGTGCCTTTTGGGCTTTTTGCCCTTGTTTCCCCCCTCCTCTCTTATTTCGTCCCTAAACTATATAAGGGCATCTCCTAGCTCATTTGGAGGATAGCAAAGTATTTGATAGACATTTTGTGAGCTTTGCTCCATGGATCCACTCCACTAGGAGATCAAGACCTCCTCTTGGAGTGACCAGACATCAAGACCTCCTCCTTGGGGAATGATCCCCATCATAGGATCATCAAGCCCTCATCTCCTTCCTAGGATTTGGGATGAACTCTACCATGTATCTTATTTCCCTTTGATTGTTCATGTACCTTGTGGATCTTGTGTGATTGTTAGTCTAGTGGATGTGTGATTTGGACTTGTTCTTGAGTGTTCCTCTTGTTTTCCCTCTTGTGTTCATATTGTTCTTGGGGATTCCCCCTCCAATTCATGAAAGATCTTCACCTAGGGTTCCACCCTACAACACCTATCCTTTCTCAATTCTCAAGGTTGCTTGAATAAGATATCCAAGCTGGTCTTGCTTTGACTTGAGGAACACTTCTAAAGCTTCTTCAGCACTTGGTATCTTTGCTGCCTTCTCTGCTTTTGCCTTCTGTCTCTTCTCTTGAGCCTCTAGAGATGTTGGATCTTCAGCAGTCATGACAACAGTGTTCTCCTCAAAATCAGGCTTCTAGGGAAGGTGCTCCTTGTCCAGCAAATACACTCCTTTGGGCATCTTGGAGTTAATCAGCATCTGTATGTGTGGAGCATACCCACATGGCCTCTTCTGGTCAGCAGCTGTTCTCTTGATTGTCTCAACAATCAAACTCATGACTTTGAACTTTTGGGGCAAATCAAACATCTGAAGCAAATTAATGGAATGGCCTCTGATTGTCCTATGATCTCCTGATTTGGGCAACAAGGTGTGCCTCAATATAGTGTTCATTGTGGCCAATCCAGACATTAAGTAGTACACCGAGCCTAGCTTGTGAGTCTCCAAGGCTTTGTCAGGTATCTCTTTGTACATATTGGCCATGGAGTGGTGATCCTTCTTCTTCTCAGCATAGACATCAATGTCTTTCTCATGCTCCTTGGGGGCTTTTATGAGCTTGGCCCACTCATCAATTGTAGACTGGTACCTTGTACCTTCAGTCATCCACACAATCTTCCCATCAGGATAGAAATGAGCTGTAGAGTAAAACTTCATAATGAGCTCATCATTCCATTTGGTCAACTTTTGACCCACAAACTTGTCAACACCATTGAGATTGAAGTTCTCATGCACTCCTGGAAAGTGATCTTCATTTTCATCAATATACTCCCAATCAACGCACTTCATATAACTGACAATGGGCTTCTTGTCAAGCAACACTGTCTCATAGAAATCTTGCTGTTCTTTGGTGTGGAATCTATAGTCCATAGATGTCCTTCTCCTCACTGCATATGGATTAGCTTGTCTCCACAGTCTGAGACCTGCATCTTTTCTTTCTTCCATATTCTCAGCCACTGGATGATTGTCATCATGGTCTGGAATTTTTGGCTTGAGTTTCCTGAGCACTTGGGCTTCATCATCCTCTTCTTCAACCTCAGGCACTGGGGTCTTGTTCTTCTCTGCAGCAGGAATGTTCCTGGTGCTTCTCTTGGGTGCAGTCTTGGAGGCTTGAGCTGGAGATTTGGGGGTTGTCTTGGGCTTTGAAGGCGCAGCCCCAGACTTGATGGCATCCCTCATCAGCTTTTGTGTCTTGGGAGGAGGTGCAACATCCTCTTCTTCCTCCTCACTAGCATAATCTCTCCTCATAGATGGATTTCCAAGCACTCTAGCAGTAGTTTTCCTGGCCCTTTTCTTGCCCTCATCACCTTTTCTTGGCTCAAGTGTAAATACCATAGTCTCTTGACTTGATGCCCTGGCCTTAGACATTGGCACTCTCCTGGCAGGTGCCTTCTTGTGCTGTCTTGGCTTGGTGGAAGCAGTAGCAGCAGACAATTTCTTTAGCACTTTCTTATTTGAGCTGACTTCTTCAACTTCAAAGTGTCCTCATCCTTAGAGTCTGAGGTTTTCTTCTTCCTTTGCCTAGTCTGAGCCTTAGGCAGGTTGCTTGGTGTGCTCTTGCTACATTCATCATAGCTGCCAGAGGGACTAGTGCCCTCACTCAAGTCCATCTGCTTCTCTGACTTGTTCTGGCTGTCACTCTGATCAGACATACTGCACTGCAAACTGAGAGCTGACCCTGTGAATAATTGTAGATGAGCATCACAAAGTGCATAGTTTTTTTGCAAAAAGAATGAGTCAAAAACTTAGTTTTAGGTTTCCACATGAAGCATTTCGGAGCTATCGATTTGTAAAACTCGGTGACAACGAAGCAACTTTGGAGTCTAAACTAGTGGAATCGGTCAGACCGAGACACAGTTCGGTGACTCCGAGTTTGCTAGGGTTTCACAAAGTCCTGATCATGGTCACACCGATTTGCAATTTTCGGTCAGACCGTGCAATAGCCTAAGTGATGAGGACATCAATACCATTGTTACACCCACAACCCCTACTGTTACATATACTGGATCAATTACTAGAGCTCGCGCACGCCAATTAAATTACCAGGTACTTTTGTTTCTTGATAATGATTCTAATGTTCATGAGAATATGATGCTGTCTAAATTGGATACATTTGTTTTGCTTAAAAATGAAGGGCCTAGCTTGGAGAAGGATGAACATTGGAGCAAGAACACGCATGGAGTTGATGGCATGCGCAAGTGGATCAAGAACGGAGTTATGAGTGATGATTTCAGGACTTTGAAGCCACCATAAGGAGTGCATGAAGCCTTGGACGAAATATACAAGATGCCACTTCATAAATTTCGTCTAGAGGCTATTCTAGGTGCTGCGTCACCTTATTATTGGGCCAGGCCCATGTATTTTCGAAATACTTAAGTATAGGCTATTTTTAGAGTCCGTATGTGTGGGGAAACAAGAGTTAGGGTTGGTTTCGGACCCCTCCTCCAAGGGCCACGAAATTCCCCCCTCTTCCTCCATATATACAACCCTTAGGGCGTCGTTTAGACTTTGGGTTTTGTTTAGATTAAAAGTTCGCCATAGCTGCAACTTCGCGTACTTCATTTGTGTTCAACGACTAGACAAAGGCATCACAGTACCCCACCTTCATCAATAAAACTTCCATCTTATATTCGCAATATCCAGATTGCAATCTCAGTTTCTTGCTTGTTCTTTGTTTGCTCGCAGGAAACAGACCTTCGTGGTTAGGTTGATCGTGCTCCGGCGTGGTCAATAGCCTCTCGGAGTTGGTTTAGCGATTGCTAAGGCGCGACGTCCTCGCACGTTCGTAGCCGGATCGTCAAAGTTGACTTCCACCAAAGCGATATCCATCATCTCATCGAAAGATGGGACACCTTTGCATCTATCAAGTGGTATCAGATTTCTAGGTTGCTCGGTGAGATTTTACAGTTTTTCGTAGTTTAGATCGAGTCTGTTCTTCATACCTATAGTCCATGAAAAAGCCAAAAAAATTTTAGGGTTAGTTCATCCTGTCCGAACCAGCCTGAGCCTTTGCATAGTCTTTTCAGTATTTTGCTTTGTTGAATTTGCGGTTGCATCGTCGCGTCGAGTTGCTGGTCTTAGTGTCTAGTCTTTTAGAGTTTCGAGTTCTCGTCATAAGTTGTCACGCCACCGCTGCACCATCATCATTGCCCCTGCCACCTACCACCACCGCTCCGAATCCGTATCCATATGCCACCACCAATCCGTATCGATATACCACCACCGATCCATATCCATATACTACCACCGCTGCCATATACCACCACCGCTGCCATATACCACCACCATATATCCACCACCAATCTGAGATCCTTGCATATTAGGTTTGTTTTTGAGATCCATCTAATTTCCGATTCGTGTTTCCTTGCCTGAGTAGGTTTTGAAAAAAAAGAGTATGGAGACCCCCGGGCAATTTTTAGGCCAAAATTTCGGGGACCAAAAATATTTTTTCCCTATCCTATTTTTAGGTCCCAGGGAGTGTTTTGAGACACTCGCCATCATAGTGATTTTTTTCGCACTTTTTCGTCATCGCTGCCCTGATTTCCGAAAAAATATTGTCAAAAAAATTTTGTGCCCATCCTGTCAGTTTGACCTGGGAAGAGTTTTGAGACACTCGCCATTAGAGTGTTTTTTTCGCAAAAAACAAAGGAGGAGCGCAAAAAAAAAAGCAAAGCACAAAAAAAGAGCGATTTTTTTTTCAGAGTGTGCTTCTCCCTTGTTTACGTGCAGCGCCGTGATTTTGTTAGTGTTCTAGGCTCGCGTCTCTAGTACGGTCTAGCCTAGGACCAGCACAATACCGTCGTTGAGCGTCTATTCAACTTTGCATATCTGAATTGATTATTGCTGACCATTTTTGCTACCATATTATAAGCCTTCCCAGCTCCAAATACATCTACATCGTGCGTTTGACTCTCCTGGTAATCGCTTTATCCAAGCTTTGAGAGTTTTGACTACATCGGTTGCCGATCACCGCCTACTGCTGGGTAAGAATTGGTAAGAATTTGAGTTTTGCTTGACGGATTTGTGACACCCACCACCACCACCACTTATTAGTAGTCTGTAGGGTCATATTCTTGTGTGTTTCTATTGCTGCTAACCATGCTAGGATCACAAGCCGACGAGATTGACTGGGAGAACTTAACAAACAAGGAGCTTCATGATAAGTTTCAGCAAATGATGACTGAACAGGTGCAAGATGTGCTGAACAATTTTGAAGAGGCCATGGAGAAGATCACTGGCCTTGAGAAGACGTTCGAAACAAAGCTCGATAACAGATTTAATGAACTGCTTGCGCATCTTCCACCACCGGCTGCACCTGCCGCACCTCTGCAGTAACAACAACAACAACAACGACTACCTCCACATTGCGAAACAGCCCTCCGCCGAGCGAGCCGTGTTCCTCTTCAGCCTGGCCAAACTGTTGGTGCTGCTGTTGATAATTCTGTAGCTCCTGCTGCTGGTGGGGAGGAGGATGATTATGCGGGAGATTACGAGGATGAGGTTGATCAACATCAGAACTACGTGCAACCACCAGCACCACAACCACCAGGTCGTCCACATGCAAATAATGGCAATGTTAGGGCTCCCCCTTAGGTCGAGATCATGACCATCTCCCTAAATTGAAACTGAACATTCCATCATTTGAGGGTAGATATGTTCCTAATATATATCTTACTTGGAAATTAGAAACTGAACAACAATTTACATGTTTACAATATCCCGAGGAGAGACGTGTTCCTGCTGCTGTTTGTGCTTTCACTAGCTTTGCATGTGTTTGGTGGTCTGAACATTGTAGATTATATCCTGTTCCAGCTACTTGGGCTGCTTTGAAAACTGCTATGCGTACTCGTTGGGTTCCACCATATTATCAATGTGACTTCAAAAATTGCAGCGCTTAAGACAAGGAAAAAATTATGTAGAAGAATATTATCAGGAATTACAAACTGGCTTGATTAGATGTGGTATTGTTGAGGAGAATGAAGCTATGCTTGCATGTTTTATGGGTGGATTAAATAGAGAGATTCAGACCATTCTAGAGTATAAGGATTATAATAATATCACTCGTTTATTCCATCTTGCTTGTAAAGCTTAACGTGAAGTGCAGGATCGACAGACATTGGCGCGGACTAACTTTTCTGCAGGTCGACCTTCATCATGGACACCACGTGCATTGATGTGGAGCATCCCACCTTCATCCCCATGTACACTCCGACTACTCCCCAAGCCCCAAGGATACATAAGATGGGACCTCGACTATGCGCCATTGGACACAAGGTGAACCCGTTCCTAAATGCTTCCCCTTTCCATTCGCGTGAGACATGGTTGCTACTTCAAGCGCGGACCTTGTGCATACTTAGGTACACCCAAGGAAACCATGGAGAACCCAAGGAACAAGGCCAAGCGTGTGCGGAAGCATGGAAGAGGAGAAGGAAGAAGAGCCAGCTGCTACAGGCCCCGGACAACCGGCCATAGCCCGGACATCCGGCCCAACCACCGAAAATCCAGCCTCCATCACAGAATGCATCTGGAGGCGACCCCGATAGCCCGGACATCCAGTCCCATGCCCCGGACATCCGGCTCCTCCTGAAGCCCCGGACATCCAGCCCTCCTAGCCGGAAATCCGGCCCCTCGTATCCAAAGAGCAACCGCAGGGCATCCAGGCCAGCCCAGACATCCGGCCTCCCCGCCCGGAAATCCGGCCCGTCGCGAAGCCCCGGACATTCGGCCCCCTAGCCCGGACATCCGGCGTCTGTCTGCGCACAGAGAACGGGCCAAGGGCCCATGTATCCCCCTCTCACTTACCCCTTCGTGGGCTAGCACTATATATACTCCCCCACCTCCTCCTAGTTAGGGTTAGCATTGGTTTAACTCATATTTTGTGTGAGAGCCTTGCTCATCCACTTGGTTACTTCTCCTTGGAGCTCACGACCTCTTCGGAGAAGATCCCCCAAGCGAATTCAAGACTCCTTCTAGGGAAGACCATCAAGACCTCCTCACGGAGAAGAACGGTTACTCGTGTATCTTATCTTTGTTGATTTTGAATCTTGTGCTACCTTATGTGTTCGGTGATCTAGCCCTTGTGTGATCGATTACTTGTCGGTTTAGTGATTCTCTTGTTTCTCCCCGTGTTTCCCCTTGTGTTTTCCGCGCGTTCTTCATGTTCCCCCCCTCCCATAGGATCCACTCCAAACATGAAAGATCGGCCCCTAGGGTTCCGCCCTACATCAACTTGGTATCATGAGCCATGTTGATCACATTTTTGGAGCCCCTACCCCATGTTTTCTAGCTTGATTTTGTTGATTTCGTCCTAAATCCGAAAATCCCCACCAAAAATAGCCCCCACATTTTTTGTGATTTGTTGGTTTGATGATGTTTTGTTGATTTTGATACGTGGATTTGCTTGCTTTCAAGTGGATCTAGCTTTTCCCCAAGTTTCCCCACTTTCCATCCACAAAATCTCCCCAATTTTGCCCCCGAAATCATCAATTTCCGCCCCAAAATCGAGTTCCTCGAGTTCATCCTCGGATTTGGAGCTCGGACATCCGGCCCGACCCCCGGACATCCGGCCATCCCGGACATCCGCCCATTAGCCCGGACATCCGGCTCCTGGAGTGCATTTTCGCACAAGTTTCTGGACATCAGGTCCTGGAAATCCGGCCCGAGCCCTGGATGTCCGGCCCCTGTCATTTCAGCTTTTCCCGTTTCACCGTTTCGATCATAACTAATTCATCCGGGGTCCGATTTTGACGTTCTTTAGCTCGTTTTGAAGCTCTTGACATCCCCCTTCCCACAAAGATACCACCAACATCATTTGAATCCATCAAAGTTTGTGAATTTTGGCATCTTTGCCTAGGGATTCCACCACATCATCCACTACACCACCACCGATTTCCGCAACCTAACCGATTTTGCTTGCCATAGCATTAGTGGTTGCTTGAGTGGTGATTCGAGTCTCCTAAGGTGTTTCGGCTACTTAGGGACGGTTGCTTCTTCATCAACCACCACCACCACCACTTCCACATAACCTTGCTCGCCATACACTTCCGACAACCCAACTTAACCCAATTGTTGTTTGAGCTTGTTTGAGTTGTGGCTTGTGTCTCCTAAGGTGTTTAGGCTACTTAGGGACGGCAACTTCAACTCCGACACGTGTATAGCCCATCATTCCACTTCCGCATTGTCAAGTGCAAACCACCACCGCTTTCCGCTACCACCTTGGTTTCTACATCAAGAACACCTCCACTCATCATCGCCTCGAGGTCGTCATCGACTTTGACCACTTCACCATCATCCGTCCGTGGCGAACATACGAGAAACCTTCGACGGTAACCTCCATATCATCTTGGTATCGTGGTATCCCTCCATTGTATATTCCCCTTGCCATTGCATTGTTAACCCCTAGCCCATTTTGCATTACTTGCCTATCGAGACTAGCCATTTGAGTATTGCCGGCAACGTTACTTGTGCACATTAGTGATCATACTTCCCATAGCATATATACCATATCATCGTGGTGCATATATTGGTATCATATCTTGTGTCACAAGTTTGTTCCCGCATATAACCAATTACTATCTTGGTTTGTGCATTGTACAAAGTGGCCATACAAAAAAAAGAAGAAGAATAAAGCTTTTAAGCAAAGGAAGAGAGCAAAGAAGCTTGTAAGCAAGTTCCATAGCATCATACCACATTGCATATAAGATTGTCATATACGATCATCTTGGATCATCTTGAGAGAAACACCGGGAACCATACATACATAGCATACTTGGGATAGAAGTTTATCCATTTTGCATCTTATAGGTTGTGCACAAGTGTCGTATCCGCCTATTGAGCAATTGTGCTAGAGTCTCTCTTGAGTTGTGCAACACGAGCGTTTTCCGTGGATTCCACATTTTGTGCTCATTCCTTGGTTGCACGACCCCATTTATCTATCCGTGTGTGCGTCTCCGTGTGCCATCCATATTGCTATTGGTCCATTTGTTTCACTTGCGAATTTGTGAATCTCTTTCAACATTATTGACTCTTGCTAACATTTTGCATTAAATTTTTGTGCCACTATCCTCACCAAGCTCCTCCATAAGCTTTACTTGTGTAGGTGTGAGAACCGACAAGGATTGGTACCAATAGTGCTATTTCATTGTCCGCATTTGAGTGAACTTGATTCATTGTCAACATCGGTCAAGGTACATTGGTATAAGTTCTTCTCTTTCTCCCACTCATATTTGCTCGAGTCTTGTGATGGATAGGCAAGGCATTTCATCTCCGGTCTACGACAACAACAGTGGCGTGAACAACTACATCAACAAAGCGTCCATCTTCAATCTACAACGACAAATACAAGGCGCACAATCAAGATTGCGAGAGCGCATCGAGAACATCTCCATCGACATTCGTCACTCCGAAGCAAGGAAAAGGGACTACATCGACAAGAAGCTTTCCGCACATAAAGAGGAGCAAGATGCAAGGATGGAGGAGATTAGAGCCTTGATCAAGTCTTCTTCCCCTTCGTCATCTTCAAGGCGGCGACATTCAAGCCACAAGTATTCAGAGCGCAAACAAGATGCAAGTGCAAGTCGTCCAAGTCAACATCTACATGGAGACCACCATCACGTTCGTGATCCACATCGTCATGAAGGGCAAGTCACCTCCAAGCATCATGTGCACGACGACGACCAACGCCATCAAGCTCAAGCAGGACAACGACATCATCATCATGAAGATGCTCCACAAGCACAAATGCACAAGTCCCAACAAGCCCTACTTCACGCCAAGTCGACGCTTCATGAGCACAAAAGAAGATCGCGAGACCACCACCACCAAGACGGTGCTACGACTACAACAACCACTTCGGCATCTTCGCCAAGTGCTATCAAGGCATCTTCGCCTTTGGACGTACGACATCTTCGCCTACTTCCCATGAGCACGCCTACAACGACTTCTTCAAGTCCAAGGCAACCACCTACGAGCGAGGGCGACACTTCCATCTTCGGAAGCCCCTCAAGGAAGATGGCCGAGCATGGGAAACTCCCTTCGGTCATGGAGACGAGCTATGAGGTGCCACATCATATGGGCCTCCAACACCAAGACGGCGACAAGACGGTCGAGCAAGGGCCATCCCCTTCGACCACGGCGACGAGCGCGAACCTCTTCAACAACATGAAGATGGTGCCCACATTGGACTCATACTCCAAGTCAAGCTACGCGACCGCGCATGGAGACATTTGCACCAACATCTCTCCGACACCCACATATGAAGAGATGCCCCAAGTGCCATGTGAGGAGAGCCACTACCACATGAGTGACATGAGTGAATCCACCATATGTGACATTGAGAGCATTTCCTATGAGAGGATGAGTGTGACCACCACTAGCCCCACACATGAGAGCATGCCACACATCTTATGTGAGGTTGAGCGCCATTTGAGTGACTCCACCAACCATATGAGTGAGAGCATCCTTGAGGGAGTGAGTGAGCCACAACACTTAGAGAGTGAGGTAGTTGACACGGCATGTGAGGCCACTATGATTTCTAACGACTTAACCTCTACTCCTAGTGTGTTTTCTTCTTTGGTGCAAGTTCTCCTACATGACGACATGCCTATCCTCGACGAGTCCATCCCTCCAATGGAGACACCGATGGCCATGGTGGACGATGATGCACCCCCCACATGGTTCCATCAAGATGAAGATGACAATGAATGGGTCTTCAACACCTCACCTACAACACATGAGCGACGCACCAAAGGTAACATAGGTGAGGGTGCTTCTCTTGTCCCACTAGAGGACTATCTTACCAATGATTGCTTGCATGATGTTGTTCCACCTATTCCCATGCTTCATGCTAGTATGACTTCCTCATGTCTTGACTTACCTATTTATGATGAATATGATGATGAGCATGTTGAGTTGCCTAGTTGTGATGCTATGCTCCATAGGATATCATGTGCAAATTATTTTGGTCACTTCATGTTTGACAACCCTTTGAACTTGTCATATGCTATGAGTGAGATCTTCCATATTGCATCTTTACAATATCAACATAGTAACTATGCATGCCCCATTAAAATCAACCCCATTTGCACTTATGGCATAGATGACGAGATGATGGCCATTGACTTTTGCTTCTCTTGTGATGATATTGCCATGCTTCCTTTACATGATTTGCACAATTCATCTACTATGTCATGCCATGATCACATTGTTCCAAATATGCATTGTTTTGGATGTTGTTAATATTCTCCACGTGATGTTTCTACTCTTGCTCATGAGGAGACCCCCATAGTTTCCTCATACATATTAGGAGATCTTGATGCATTCCATACTTTGCATGATTCCCACGATTGCGTGCACCTTATGCATTCCATGAATAACAATGCTCTAGATATTTCTCATGATGCATTACACAATTTGAGTCTCCATTATGCGATACATAATAACAAACCTCTCATGATGGATGACATGTTTCTATATCACGCATCTCATTTATTTGAGCATTGGCTATTTTGTGCTAACCGACACATGCCCGTGCGCATCATGATGGATGATGTGTACATATACCATGCACCCACAATTTTTTCTTTATCTTTGTTTTGTGTAGTACTCATGTATACTCGTCAACCTCTCAATCCCAACAGTTGACGAAACGAGCTCTTGAGAGCAACGACACTTTGGGATCCCGTGGACTATCCTTACCACCATTCCCTTCACGCAAGGACTACGCACATCTCTTTTACTTGGCTCTCACACGGCTATGGGCTATTTACCACTTGTCACCTTATGCCCATACATTGTGTTCACTTTGCATGTTATGCCTCTTTGTATGACTTTGCCATGCAATTGTGACCCTTGCTTGCACTTACATATGATTCACCATTATGATACTTCTATGTGTATTTGCATGCGTGGTGGAAATACTTGTAGCTATTGCCATGATTTCTTTGTGCCCCATGTTATTGATACTTGTTGTGTTGGGAGAGTCATGATGACACATTGCTATTTACATATGGCCTATCACCAATACATTCATGCTACTTTCCTCACATCTTGCTTTCATGCTTGTGCTATGTCATGTGAATTATTCATGCACACTATTTGCACCAATGACATGCTTGCCATGATTCCTCCTAGTATGTTCCATCTTCGCACTACTAGCTTGCTTGTCTTGATTGCTATGATTGCTTGCTTGGTTGCATCACCCATGTTCCACTATTACTTGCTTTCTTGGGTTGATGACATATATGCTCATGCCTCTCACTTGATTTGTCATGATCATTGTCTCTTGTCTCCATTAGTTGCATCTCTCATATCACCTTGTATTGAGTGCCAACTTTCTATGCTTATTGATCTTGGAGACTTTGACACTTTACTTGTGATGCATGCTTGTTTGATTGAGCCTCTTGTATTTGGATGTTCTTACATCATATGCCTCCATACTTTGAAATGCTCCCTTGTACTTTCTTATGATGAGCATGATGCATACACTTGTTTGGTATCTTACCACACGAATGATAGGTTTTGCACTTCCGCTAACCTCATTTGTTTTTCCGAGTGTTTGTCATGTTCTTTCATTTTGAAGGATTCACAAGGCATTACCGTCATGAGACATATTGGTTATGTGAAGGCATACATGATGTGCAACTCCAACATCTTCCGGAACATTCATAAGGTGAACTCCTTCTCTTTGAGCCATCCTCAAATATGCATATTGTGATAGAGGCAAAGGTGTCCCGTCTTTTGATGAGATGGTGGCTGACGATCCGATTACGAACATGCGAGGACGTCGCGCCTTAGCAATCACTAAACCAACTCCGAGAGGTTATTGACCACGCTGGAGCACGATCAACCTGACCACGAAGGTCTGTTTCCTGCAGGCAAATGAAGAACAAGCAAGAAACTAAGATTGCAATCTGGATATTGCGAATATAAGAGGAAAGCTTTATTGATCAAGGTGGGGTTCTGTGACGCCTTTGTCTAGTCGTTGAACACAAACGAAGTACACGAAGTTGCAGCTATGGTGAACTTTAATCTAAATAAAACCCGAAGTCTAAACGATGCCCTAAGGGATGTATATATGGAGGAAGAGGTGGTGAATTTCGTGGCCCTTGGTGGAGGGGTCCAAAATCAACCCTATCTCTTGTTTCCCCACACATACGGACTCTAAAAATAGCCTATACTTATGTATTTCGAAATTACATGGGCCTGGCCCAATAATAAGGTGACGCAGCACCTAGAATAGCCTCGGGACGAAATTTATCAAGTGGCATCTTGTATATTTCGTCCAAGGCTTCATGCACCCATTATGGTGGCTTCAAAGTCCTGAAATCATCACTTGTAACTCCGTTCTTGTTTCCCTTGTGCATTCCATCATCTCCATGCTTGTTCTTGCTCCAATGTTCATCCTTCTCCAAGCCAGGCCCTTCATTTGTAAGCAAAACAAATGTATCCAATTTAGGCAGCATCGTATTCTCATGAACATTAGAATCATTACCAAGAAATGTAAGTACCTGGTAATGTAGTTGGCGTGCGCGAGCTCTAGTAATTGGTCCAGTATGTATAGCAGCAGGGGTTGTGGGTGTAACAATGGTATTGATGTCCTCACCATCCCCCCCTTCTTGAAATGAAGTCATCCTCGACGGAAGTTCATCTTCCTCACCCAAATAAGGCTTCAAATCTGCAATGTTAAAAGTGGGACTAACCCCAAAATCTGCAGGCAGCTCTAGTTTATATGCATTATCATTTATTTTCTCCAACACCTTAAAGGGACCACCATCACGTGGCATTAGCTTTGATTTGTGCAAATCAGGAAATCTATCCTTACACAAATGTAACCAAACAAGATCTCCAGGTGCAAACACAACATGTTTTCTACCCTTATCTCCAGCAAGTTTATATTTAGCATTCATACGCTCAATGTTTTCCTTAGTTAACTCATGCATTTTTAAAATCAATTCAACACGTTGTTTAGCATCAAAATTAACCTTCTCCGAAGATGGAAGAGGCAACAAATCAATAGGTGCACAAGGTAGGAAACCATACACAACTTCAAAAGGGCACATCTTAGTAGTAGAATGCAATGAACGATTATAAGCAAATTCAATATGAGGCAAGCATTCCTCCCACATTTTCTTATTATTCTTCAAAACAGCCCTAAGCAGAGTAGACAATGTTCTATTGACTACTTCAGTTTGTCCATCAGTTTGAGTGTGACAAGTAGTACTAAAAAGCAGTTTAGTCCCCAACTTAGCCCATAAACATCTCCAAAAGTGGCTAAGAAATTTAGTATCACGATCTGAAACAATAGTATTTGGCACACCATGTAAGCGAATAATTTCACGAAAGAACAAATCAGCAACATTAACGACATCATCGCTTTTATGACATGGTATAAAGTGTGCCATTTTCGAGAATCTATCCACGACAACAAATATGCTACCCCTCCCCTTCTTTGTTCTAGGTAAACCTAAAACAAAGTCCATATATATATCCTCCCAAGGAACACTAGGTACAGGCAAAGGCATATATAAACCATGAGGATTGAGTCGTGACTTAGCTTTTTGACATGTAGTGCAGCGAGCAATAAAACGCTCAACATCCCGTCTCATCTTTGGCCAAAAGAAATGTGTAGCAAGTATGTCCTCTGTCTACTTCACGCCAAAGTGTCCCATTAGTCCTCCTCCATGCGCCTCCTGCAACAACAAAAGATGAACAGAGCTAGCTGGAATGCATTGCTTGTTAGCACGGAACACAAATCCATCATTAACGATGAACTTGTTCCATGTTCTTCCTTCTTTACAATTCTGCAATACATCTTTAAAATCAGCATCATGCACATATTGATCTTTGATGGTCTCCAAACCAAATATTTTGAAGTCAAGTTGTGAAAGCATAGTATAGTGACGAGACAATGCATCAGCAATACCATTTTCCTTACCCTTCTTGTGTTTAATGACATAAGGGAAAGTCTCAATGAATTCAACCCATTTAGCATGTCTACGATTCAGTTTAGCTTGACTTTTAATATGTTTCAAAGATTCATGATCAGAATGTATAACAAATTCTTTTGGCCATAAATAATGTTGCCATGTTCCTAAAGTCCGAACAAGAGCATATAATTCTTTATCATAAGTAGAATAATTCAGACTAGGCCCACTCAATTTTTCAGAAAAGTATGCAACAGGTTTGCCATCTTGTAATAACACACCTCCTAA
Source organism: Triticum dicoccoides (assembly GCF_002162155.2). Taxonomy (NCBI): domain Eukaryota; kingdom Viridiplantae; phylum Streptophyta; class Magnoliopsida; order Poales; family Poaceae; genus Triticum; species Triticum dicoccoides. Next base: position 356,768,355 of record NC_041383.1, read on the forward strand.
TCCAATTCCACTAGCATCACATTCAAGCTCAAAAGTCTTATTAAAATCAGGAAGTTGGAGTAAAGGAGCATGTGTCAACTTATCTTTCAATACCGTGAAGGCTTCTTCCTGTGCGGTACCCCAAACAAAAGGCACATCCTTCTTTGTAAGCTCGTTGAGAGGTGCAGCAATGGTGCTGAAATCTCTCATAAAACGCCTATAGAATCCAGCGAGGCCAATGATGATGATGCGGCGGCGGCGTGACAACTTGTGAACAGAACTCGAAACTCTAAAGGACTAGACACTAAGACCAGCAACTAGACACGACGATGCAACCGCAAATTCAACAACGCAAATACAGAAATGATTATGCAATGGCTCAGACTGGTTCGGATATGATGAACTAACCCTAATTTTTTTTGTGGCTTTTTCGTGGACTATAGGTATGAAGAAAAGACTCGATCTAAACTACGAAAAACTGTAAAATCTCACCGAGCAACCTGGAAATCTGATACCACTTGATAGAGGCAAAGGTGTCCCGTCTTTCGATGAGATGATGGATATCGCTTTGGGGGAAGTCGACTTTGACGATCCGACTACGAACGTGCGAGGACATCGGGCCTTAGCAATCGCTAAACCAACTCTGAGAGGTTATTGACCACGCCGGAGCACGATCAACCTGACCACGAGGGTCTGTTTCCTGCGGGCAAATGAAGAACAAGCAAGAAACTGAGATTGCAATCTGGATATTGCGAATATAAGATGAAAGCTTTATTGATCAAGGTGGGGTTCTGTGACGCCTTTGTCTGGTCGTTGAACACAAACGAAGTATGCGAAGTTGCAGCTATGGCAAACTTTAATCTAAACAAAACCCAAAGTCTAAACGGTGCCCTAAGGGTTGTATATATGGAGGAAGATAGGGAGAATTTCGTGGCCCTTGGTGCAGGGGTCCGAAATCAACCCTATCTGTTGTTTCCCCACACATACGGACTCTAAAAATAGCCTATACTTATGTATTTCAAAATTACATGGGCCTGGCCCAATAAAAAGGTGACGCAGCACCTATAATAGCCTTTGGACGAAATTTATGAAGTGACATCTTGTATTGTTCGTCCAAGGCTTCATGCACTCGTTATGGTGGCTTCAAAGTCCTAAAATCATCACTTGTAACTCCGTTCTTGTTCCCCTTGCGCATGCCATCATCTCCATGCTTATTCTTGCTCCAATGTTCATCCTTCTCCAAGCTAGGCCCTTCATTTGTAAGCAAAACAAATGTATCCAATTTAGGCAGCATCATATTCTCATGAACATTAGAATCATTACCAAGAAATGGAAGTACCTGGTAATTTAGTTGGCGTGCGCGAGCTCTAGTAATTGGTCCAGTATGTATAGCAGCAGGGGCTGTGGGTGTAACAATGGTATTGATGTCCTCATCAAAACTCCTCACTTCTGTGACCGTTTTGGGCTGCGACCAACTCTCAATAGCTTCAATCTTGGCTTTGTCAACTTCAATTCCCTGTGGAGTAACAACATAGCCAAGAAAAGATACTCGGTCGGTGCAAAAGGTGCACTTCCCAAGGTTACCAAACAAACGTGCATCACATAGAGCAATAAAAACAGCACTTAAATGTTCCAAATGTTCTTCCAAAGATCTGCTATAAATCAATATGCCATGAAAGTAAACTACCACAAATCATCCAATGAAAGCACGTAAAACTTCGTTCATTAATCTCATGAAAGTACTAGGTGCATTAGTTAGCCCAAAAGGCATGACTAACCACTCATATAATCCAAACTTAGTTTTAAATGCTGTTTTCCATTCATCTCCCAATTTCATACGAATTTGATGGTATCCACTACGCAAATCAACTTCGGAGAATATTGTAGAGCCACTCAATTCATCAAGCATATCATCTAGCCTAGGAATAGGATGATGATAACGAATAGTAATATTATTAATGCCTCTACAATCAACACACATACGTGATATACCATCCTTTTTAGCACTAGAATAATAGGAACAGCACAAGGACTAAGGGATTCGCGTATATAACCTTTGTCGAGCAGCTCCTGTACTTGACGCATAATCTCCTTCGTCTCCTCTGGATTGGTACGGTATGGTGCATGATTGGGTAATGATGCACCAGGAATTAAGTCAATCTGATGCTCAATCCCTCGAATGGGAGGTAATCCCGGTGGCACATCTTGTGGAAAGACGTCAGCGAACTCCTGCAAAATGTTAGTGACAGCAGGAGGCAAAGAGGAAGGCACGTCCTCGAATGAAAATAATGCCTCTTTGCACACAAAAGCATAACAAATAGATTTTCTGAAATCTAGCTCATCAATATCAGATTTGGTGGCAAATAAACATGCACTTTTCAATTTAATTTCAGAAGCAACACTAGATGGTTTATTATTAGGCTTTATTTGTTGCTCAAATTCTTTTGCCACAATCTGATTTTCACTCTTATTCTTCTCCTGTTTTGCTTTATTAGCTCTATTAATATCATCTTTCAAAATAGAATTAGGAGTCATAGGAAGCAAAGTAATATTTTTATCCTTATGAACAAGAGTATACTGATTGTTTCTACCATGGTGTACATAATTTTTATCAAATTCCTATGGTCTACCAAGTAATAAGTGTTGGGGAACGTTGCAGAAAATTAAAATTTTTCCTACGGTTTCACCAAGATCCATCTATGAGTTCATCTAAGCAACGAGTCGAGGGAGTGAGTTTGCATCTACATACCACATGTAGATCGCGTGCGGAAGCTTGCAAGGTGATGATGGAGTCGTACTCGACGTGATTCGAATCACCGATGACCAAGTGCTGAACGGACAGCACCTCCGCGTTCAACACACGTACGGGACGGGAGACGTATCCTCCTTCTTGATCCAGTAAGGGGGAAGGAGAGGTTGAGGAAGACAGCTCCACCGGCAGCACGACGGCGTGGTGATGGTGGAGAAGCAGTACTCCGACAGGGCTTCGCCGAGCACACAACGGAGGAGGAGAGGTGTTGGGGAGGGGAGGGCTGCGCCTTGGAGGGTGGTGCGGCTGCCCTCCCCTCACCCCTCTATTTATAGGGGGAAGGGAGAAGGGGGCCGGCCCCTCTAGATCCCATCTAGAGGGGGGCGGCGGCCAAGGGGAGAGGGGGAGAGGGTGGCTTGCCCCCCAAGCCAAGGGGGGCGCCCCCTCTAGGGTTCCCCCCTCAACCCTAGGCGCAAGGGCCCAAGGGAGGGGGTGCGCCCAGCCCACCAGGGGCTGGCTCCCTGCCCCACGCAGCCCATGTGGTCCCCGGGAGGGGTGGCCCCTCCCGGTGGACCCCCGGAACCCTTCCGGTGGCCCCGGTACAATACCGGTATGACCCCGAAACTTCCCGGTGCCCGTTTGACAACTTCCCATATATAAATCTTTACCTCCGGACCCTTCCGAAGCTCCTCGTGACGTCCGGGATCCCATCCGGGACTCCGAACTACATTCGGTAGTCACATACTAGTCTTCCTAATAACCCTAGCGTCACCGAACCTTAAGTGTGTAGACCCTACGGGTTCGGGAGACATGCAGACATGACCGAGACGCTCTCAGGTCAATAACCAACAGCAGGATCTGGATACCCATGATGGCTCCCACATGCTCCTCGATGTTGTCATCGGATGAACCAAGATGTCGAGGATTCGATCAAACCCTGTATACAATTCCCTTTGTCAATCGGTACGTTACTTGCCCGAGACTCGATCGTCGGTATCCCAATACCTTGTTCAGTCTCGTTACCGGCAAGTCACTTTACTCGTACCGTAATGCATGATCCCGTGTCCAACACCTTGGTCACATTGAGCTCATTATGATGATGCATTACCGAGTGGGCCCAGAGATACCTCTCCGTCATACGGAGTGACAAATCCCAGTCTCGATCTGTGTCAACCCAACAGATACTTTCGGAGATACCTGTAATGCACCTTTATAGTCACCCAGTTACGTTGTGACGTTTGATACACCCAAGGCACTCTTACGGTATCCGGGAGTTACACGATCTCATGGTCGAAGGAAGAGATACTTGACATTGGCAAAGCTCTAGCAAAACGAACTACACAATCTTTTATGCTATGCTTAGGATTGGGTCTTGTCCATCACATCATTCTCCTAATGATGTGATCCCGTTATTAACGACATCCAATGTCCATAGTCAAGAAACCATGACTATCTGTTGATCACAACGAGCTAGTCAACTAGAGGCTCACCAGGGACATATTGTGGTCTAAGTATTCACACGTGTATTACGATTTCCGGATAATACAGTTATAGCATGAACAAAAGACAATTATCATGAACATTGAAATATAATAATACTTTTATTATTGCCTCTAGGGCATATTTCCAACAGTCTCCCACTTGCACTAGAGTCACCAATCTAGTTACATTGTGATGAATCGAACACCCATAGAGTTCTGGTGTTGATCATGTTTTGCACGCGAGAGAGGTTTAGTCAGCGGATCTGCGACATTCAGATCCGTGTGCACTTTGCAAATCTCTATGTCTCCATCTTGAACATTTTCACGGATGGAGTTGAAACGACGCTTGATGTGCCTGGTCTTCTTGTGAAACCTGGGCTCCTTGGCGAGGGCAATAGCTCCAGTGTTGTCACAGAAGAGTTTGATCGGCCCCGACACATTGGGTATGACTCCTAGGTCGGTGATGAACTCCTTCACCCAAATCGCTTCATGCGCTGCCTCCGAGGCTGCCATGTACTCCGCTTCACACGTAGATCCCGCCACGACGCTCTGCTTGCAGCTGCACCAGCTTACTGCTCCACCATTCAACATATACACGTATCCGGTTTGTGACTTAGAGTCATCCAGATCTGAGTCGAAGCTAGCGTCGACGTAACCCTTTACGACGAGCTCTTCGTCTCCTCCATAAACGAGAAACATGTCCTTCGTCCTTTTCAGGTACTTCAGGATATTCTTGACCGCTGTCCAGTGTTCCTTGCCGGGATTACTTTGGTATCTTGCTACCAAACTTACGGCAAGGTTTACATCGGGTCTGGAACACAACATGGCATACATAATAGATCCTATGGCTGAAGCATAGGGGATGACACTCATCTCTTCTTTATCTTTTGCCGTGGTCGGTGACTGAGCCGAGCTCAGTCTCACACCTTGTAACATAGGCAAGAACCCCTTCTTGGACTGATCCATTTTGAACCTCTTCAAAATCTTATCAAGGTATGTGCTTTGTGAAAGACCTATGAGGCGTCTCGATCTATCTCTGTAGATCTTGATGCCTAATATATAAGCAGCTTCTCCAAGGTCCTTCATTGAAAAACACTTGTTCAAGTAGGCCTTAATGCTGTCCAGAAGTTTCGTATCATTTCCCATCAAGAGTATGTCATCTACATATAATATGAGAAATGCTACAGAGCTCCCACTCACTTTCTTGTAAACGCAGGCTTCTCCATAAGTCTGCGCAAACCCAAACGCTTTGATCATCTCATCAAAGCGAATGTTCCAACTCCGAGATGCTTGCACCAGTCCATAAATGGATCGCTGGAGCTTGCATACTTTGTTAGCGTTCCGAGGATCGACAAAACCTTCCGGCTGCATCATATACAGCTCTTCCTTAAGATGTCCGTTAAGGAATGCCGTTTTGACGTCCATCTGCCATATCTCATAATCATAATATGCGGCAATTGCTAACATGATTCGGACAGACTTCAGCTTCGCTACGGGAGAGAAAGTCTCGTCGTAGTCAATCCCTTGAACTTGTCGATAACCCTTAGCAACAAGTCGAGCCTTATAGATGGTAACATTACCATCCGCGTCCGTCTTCTTCTTAAAATCCATTTGTTTTCTATCGCTCGCCGATCATCGGGCAAGTCTGTCAAAGTCCATACTTTGTTTTCATACATGGATTCTATCTCGGATTTCATGGCTTCAAGCCATTTGTTGGAATCCGGGCCCGCCATCGCTTCTTCATAGTTCAAAGGTTCATTGTTGTCTAACAACATGATTTCCAGGACAGGGTTGCCGTACCACTCTGGTGCGGAACGTGTCCTTGTGGACCTACGAAGTTCAGTAGTAACTTGATCCGAAGTACCTTGATCATCATCATTGTTTTCCTCTTCAGTTGGTGTGGGCATCACAGGAACGGTTTCCTGCGCTGCGCCACTTTCCCGTTCAAGAGGTAGTACTTCATCGAGTTCTACTTTCCTCCCACTTACTTCTTTCGAGAGAAACTCTTTTTCCAGAAAGCATCCGTTCTTGGCAACAAAGATCTTGCCTTCGGATCTTAAGTATAAGGTATACCCGACAGTTTCCTTAGGGTATCCTATGAATACGCATTTTTCCGACTTGGGTTCGAGCTTTTCAGGTTGAAGTTTCTTGACATAAGCATCGCATCCCCAAACTTTTAGAAACGACAGCTTAGGTTTCTTTCCAAACCATAATTCATACGGTGTCGTCTCAACGGATTTAGACAGTGCCCTATTTAAAGTGAATGTAGCTGTCTCTAGAGCGTATCCCCAAAATGATAGCGGTAAATCGGTAAGAGACATCATAGACCGCACCATATCCAATAGAGTGCGATTACGACGTTCGGACACACCGTTTCGCTGAGGTGTTCCAGGCAGCGTGAGTTGTGAAACGATTCCACATTTCCTTAAGTGTGTACCAAATTCGTGACTTAAGTATTCTCCTCCACGATCTGATCGTAAGAATTTTATCTTTCGGTCACGTTGATTCTCTACCTCACTGTGAAATTCCTTGAACTTTTCAAAGGTCTCAGACTTGTGTTTCATTAAGTAGACATACCCATATCTACTCAAGTCATCAGTGAGAGTGAGAACATAACGATATCCTCCGCGAGCCTCAACGCTCATTGGACCGCACACATCGGTTTGTATGATTTCCAACAAGTTGGTTGCTCGCTCCATTGTTCCGGAGAACGGAGTCTTGGTCATTTTGCCCAAGAGGCATGGTTCGCATGTGTCAAACGATTCATAATCAAGAGACTCCAAAAGTCCATCAGCATGGAGCTTCTTCATGCACTTGACACCAATGTGACCAAGGCGGCAGTGCCACAAGTATGTGGGACTATCGTTATCAACTTTACATCTTTTGGCATCCACACTATGAACATGTGTAACATTACGCTCGAGATTCATTAAGAATAAACCATTGACCATCGGAGCATGACCATAAAACATATCTCTCATATAAATCAAACAACCATTATTCTCAGACTTAAATGAGTAGCCATCTCGTATTAAACGAGATCCAGATACAATGTTCATGCTCAAACATGGCACTAAATAACAATTATTAAGGTTCAAAACTAATCCCGTAGGTAAATGTAGAGGCAGCGTGCCAACGGCGATCACATCGACTCTGGAACCATTCCCGACGCGCATAGTCACCTCGTCCTTCGCCAGTCTCCGTTTATTCCGCAGCTCCTGCTGTGAGTTACAAATATGAGCAACGGCACCGGTATCAAATACCCAGGAGTTACTACGAGTACTGGTAAGGTACACATCAATCACATGTATATCAAATATACCTTTGGTGTTGCCGGCCTTCTTATCCGCTAAGTATTTGGGGCAGTTCCGCTTCTAGTGACCCTTCCCCTTGCAATAAAAGCACTCAGTCTCAGGCTTGGGTCCATTCTTTGACTTCTTCCCGGCAACAGGCTTACCGGGCGCGGCAACATCTTTGCCGTCCTTCTTGAAGTTCTTCTTACCCTTGCCCTTCTTGAACTTAGTGGTCTTATTGACCATCAACACTTGATGTTCTTTCTTGATTTCAGCCTCTGCTGACTTCAGCATCGAGAACACTTCAGGAATGGTCTTTACCATCCCCTGCATGTTGTAGTTCATCACAAAGCTCTTGTAGCTTGGTGGGAGTGACTGGAGGATTCTGTCAATGACCGCCTCATCTGGGAGGTTTATGTTCAGCTTGGTCATACGGTTGTGCAACCCAGACATCTTCAGGATGTGCTCACTGACAGAACTGTTTTCCTCCATCTTACAACTGTAGAACTTGTCAGAGACATCATATCTCTCGACCCAGGCATGAGCTTGGAAAACTAGTTTCAGCTCTTCGAACATCTCATATGCTCCGTGGTGCTCAAAACGCTTTTGGAGCCCCGGTTCTAAGCTGTAAAGCATGCCGCAGTGAACGAGGGAGTAATCATCAGCACGAGCTTGCCAAGCGTTCATAACGTCTTGGTTCTCTGGGACGGGAGCGTCACCTAGCGGTCCTTCTAGGACATATTGCTTTCTGGCAGCTATGAGGATGATCCTCAGGTTCCGGACCCAGTCCGTATAGTTGCTACCATCATCTTTCAGCTTGGTTTTCTCTAGGAACGCGTTGAAGTTCATGTTGACATTAGCGTTGGCCATTGATCTACAAGACATATTTGCAAAGGTTTTAGACTAAGTTCATGATAATAAAGTTCTAATCAAATTATGAACTCCCACTTAGATTAGACATCCCTCTAGTCATCTAAGTGTTACACGATCCGAGTCGACTCAGCCCGTGTCCGATCATCACGTGAGACGGACTAGTCATCGTCGGTGAACATCTTCATGTTGATCGTATCTTCCATACGACTCGTGTTCGACCTTTCGGTCTCCGTGTTCCGAGGCCATGTCTGCACATGCTAGGCTCGTCAAGTTAACCCTAAGTGTTTTCGCTGTGTAAAACTGTCTTACACCCGTTGTATGTGAACGTAAGAATCCATCACACCCGATCATCACGTGGTGCTTAGAAGCGACGAACTGTAGCAACGGTGCACAGTTAGGGGAGAACACTTCTTGAAATTTTGTAAGGGATCATCTTATTTACTACCGTCGTCCTAAGTAAACAAGATGCATAAACATAATAAACATCACATGCAATTATATAGTTGTGACATGATATGTCCAATATCATAAAGCTCCATTGATCTCCATCTTCGGGGCTCCATGATCATCTTGTCACCGGCTTGACACCATGATCTCCATCATCGTGTCTTCATGAAGTTGTCACGCCAACGACTACTTCTACTTCTATGACTAACGTTTAGCAATAAAGTAAAGTAGTTTACATGGCGTTATTCAATGACACGCAGGTCATACAAAAAATAAAGACAACTCCTATGGCTCCTGCCGGTTGTCATACTCATCGACATGCAAGTCGTGAATCCTATTACAAGAACATGATCTCATACATCACAATTCATCATTCATCACAACTTCTGGCCATATCACATCACATGATCAATCGCTGCAAAAACAAGTTAGACGTCCTCTAATTGTTGTTGCATCTTTTACTTGGCTGTGATTGGGTTCTAGCAAGAACGTTTTCTTACCTACGAATCACCACAACGTGATTTTGTCAACTTCTATTTACCCTTCATAAGGGCCCTGTTCATCGAATCCGCTCCAACTAAAGTGGGAGAGACAGACACCCGCCAGCCACCTTATGCAACTAGTGCATGTCAATCGGTGGAACCGGTCTCACGTAAGCGTACGTGTAAGGTTAGTCCGGGCCGCTTCATCCCACAATACCGTTGAGCAAGAAAAGACTAGTAGAGGCAAGTAAGTTGACAAGATCCACGCCCACAACAAATTGTGTTCTACTCGTGCATTAGAGAACTACGCATAGACCTAGCTCTGATACCACTGTTGGGGAACGTTGCAGAAAATTAAAATTTTTCCTACGGTTTCACCAAGATCCATATATGAGTTCATCTAAGCAACGAGTCGAGGGAGTGAGTTTGCATCTACATACCACTTGTAGATCGCGTGCGGAAGCTTGCAAGGTGATGATGGAGTCGTACTCGACGTGATTCGAATCACCGATGACCAAGTGCTGAACGGACAGCACCTCCGCGTTCAACACACGTACGGGATGGGAGACGTCTCCTCCTTCTTGATCCAGCAAGGGGGAAGGAGAGGTTGAGGAAGACAGCTCCACCGGCAGCACGACGGCGTGGTGATGGTGGAGAAGCAGTACTCCGACAGGGCTTCGCCGAGCACACAACGGAGGAGGAGAGGTGTTGGGGAGGGGAGGGCTGCGCCTTGGAGGGTGGTGCGGCTGCCCTCCCCTCACCCCTCTATTTATAGGGGGAAGGGAGAAGGGGGCCGGCCCCTCTAGATCCCATCTAGAGGGGGGCGGCGGCCAAGGGGAGAGGGGGAGAGGGTGGCTTGCCCCCCAAGCCAAGGGGGACGCCCCCTCTAGGGTTCCCCCCTCAACCCTAGGCGCAAGGGCCCAAGGGAGGGGGTGCGCCCAGCCCACCAGGGGCTGGCTCCCTGCCCCACGCAGCCCATGTGGTCCCCGGGAGGGGTGGCCCCTCCCGGTGGACCCCCGGAACCCTTCCGGTGGCCCCGGTACAATACCGGTATAACCCCGAAACTTCCCGGTGCCCGTTTGACAACTTCCCATATATAAATCTTTACCTCCGGACCCTTCCGGAGCTCCTCGTGACGTCCGGGATCCCATCCGGGACTCTGGACAACATTCGGTAGTCACATACTAGTCTTCCTAATAACCCTAGCGTCACCGAACCTTAAGTGTGTGGACCCTACGGGTTCGGGAGACATGCAGACATGACCGAGACGCTCTCAGGTCAATAACCAACAGCGCGATCTGGATACCCATGATGGCTCCCACATGCTCCTCGATGTTGTCATCGGATGAACCACGATGTCGAGGATTCGATCAAACCCTGTATACAATTCCCTTTGTCAATCGGTACGTTACTTGCCCGAGACTCGATCGTCGGTATCCCAATACCTTGTTCAGTCTCGTTACCGGCAAGTCACTTTACTCGTACCGTAATGCATGATCCCGTGTCCAACACCTTGGTCACATTGAGCTCATTATGATGATGCATTACCGAGTGGGCCCAAAGATACCTCTCCGTCATACGGAGTGACAAATCCCAGTCTCGATCCGTGTCAACCCAACAGATACTTTCGGAGATACCTGTAATGCACCTTTATAGTCACCCAGTTACGTTGTGACGTTTGATACACCCAAGGCACTCTTACGGTATCCGGGAGTTACACGATCTCATGGTCGAAGGAAGAGATACTTGACATTGGCAAAGCTCTAGCAAAACGAACTACACGATCTTTTATGCTATGCTTAGGATTGGGTCTTGTCCATCACATCATTCTCCTAATGATGTGATCCCGTTATTAACGACATCCAATGTCCATAGTCAAGAAACCATGACTATCTGTTGATCACAACGAGGTAGTCAACTAGAGGCTCACCAGGGACATATTGTGGTCTAAGTATTCACACGTGTATTACGATTTCCGGATAATACAATTATAGCATGAACAAAAGACAATTATCATGAACATTGAAATATAATAATACTTTTATTATTGCCTCTAGGGCATATTTCCAACAGTCTCCCACTTGCACTAGAGTCACCAATCTAGTTACATTGTGATGAATCGAACACCCATAGAGTTCTGGTGTTGATCATGTTTTGCACGCGAGAGAGGTTTAGTCAGCGGATCTGCGACATTCAGATCCGTGTGCACTTTGCAAATCTCTATGTCTCCATCTTGAACATTTTCACGGATGGAGTTGAAACGACGCTTGATGTGCCTAGTCTTCTTGTGAAACCTGGGCTCCTTGGCAAGGGCAATAGCTCCAGTGTTGTCACAGAAGAGTTTGATCGGCCCCGACGCATTGGGTATGACTCCTAGGTCGGTGATGAACTCCTTCACCCAAATCGCTTCATGCGCTGCCTCCGAGGCTGCCATGTACTCCGCTTCACACGTAGATCCCGCCACGACGCTCTGCTTGCAGCTGCACCAGCTTACTGCTCCACCATTCAACATATACACGTATCCGGTTTGTGACTTAGAGTCATCCAGATCTGAGTCGAAGCTAGCGTCGACGTAACCCTTTACGACGAGCTCTTCGTCTCCTCCATAAACGAGAAACATGTCCTTCGTCCTTTTCAGGTACTTCAGGATATTCTTGACCGCTGTCCAGTGTTCCTTGCCGGGATTACTTTGGTATCTTGCTACCAAACTTACGGCAAGGTTTACATCGGGTCTGGAACACAACATGGCATACATAATAGATCCTATGGCTGAAGCATAGGGGATGACACTCATCTCTTCTTTATCTTTTGCCGTGGTCGGTGACTGAGCCGAGCTCAGTCTCACACCTTGTAACATAGGCAAGAACCCCTTCTTGGACTGATCCATTTTGAACCTCTTCAAAATCTTATCAAGGTATGTGCTTTGTGAAAGACCTATGAGGCGTCTCGATCTATCTCTGTAGATCTTGATGCCTAATATATAAGCAGCTTCTCCAAGGTCCTTCATTGAAAAACACTTGTTCAAGTAGGCCTTAATGCTGTCCAGAAGTTTCGTATCATTTCCCATCAAGAGTATGTCATCTACATATAATATGAGAAATGCTACAGAGCTCCCACTCACTTTCTTGTAAACGCAGGCTTCTCCATAAGTCTGCGCAAACCCAAACGCTTTGATCATCTCATCAAAGCGAATGTTCCAACTCCGAGATGCTTGCACCAGTCCATAAATGGATCGCTGGAGCTTGCATACTTTGTTAGCGTTCCGAGGATCGACAAAACCTTCCGGCTGCATCATATACAGCTCTTCCTTAAGATGTCCGTTAAGGAATGCCGTTTTGACGTCCATCTGCCATATCTCATAATCATAATATGCGGCAATTGCTAACATGATTCGGACAGACTTCAGCTTCGCTACGGGAGAGAAAGTCTCGTCGTAGTCAATCCCTTGAACTTGTCGATAACCCTTAGCAACAAGTCGAGCCTTATAGATGGTAACATTACCATCCGCGTCCGTCTTCTTCTTAAAATCCATTTGTTTTCTATCGCTCGCCGATCATCGGGCAAGTCTGTCAAAGTCCATACTTTGTTTTCATACATGGATTCTATCTCGGATTTCATGGCTTCAAGCCATTTGTTGGAATCCGGGCCCGCCATCGCTTCTTCATAGTTCAAAGGTTCATTGTTGTCTAACAACATGATTTCCAGGACAGGGTTGCCGTACCACTCTGGTGCGGAACGTGTCCTTGTGGACCTACGAAGTTCAGTAGTAACTTGATCCGAAGTACCTTGATCATCATCATTGTTTTCCTCTTCAGTTGGTGTGGGCATCACAGGAACGGTTTCCTGCGCTGCGCCACTTTCCCGTTCAAGAGGTAGTACTTCATCGAGTTCTACTTTCCTCCCACTTACTTCTTTCGAGAGAAACTCTTTTTCCAGAAAGCATCCGTTCTTGGCAACAAAGATCTTGCCTTCGGATCTTAAGTATAAGGTATACCCGACAGTTTCCTTAGGGTATCCTATGAATACGCATTTTTCCGACTTGGGTTCGAGCTTTTCAGGTTGAAGTTTCTTGACATAAGCATCGCATCCCCAAACTTTTAGAAACGACAGCTTAGGTTTCTTTCCAAACCATAATTCATACGGTGTCGTCTCAACGGATTTAGACAGTGCCCTATTTAAAGTGAATGTAGCTATCTCTAGAGCGTATCCCCAAAATGATAGCGGTAAATCGGTAAGAGACATCATAGACCGCACCATATCCAATAGAGTGCGATTACGACGTTCGGACACACCGTTTCGCTGAGGTGTTCCAGGCAGCGTGAGTTGTGAAACGATTCCACATTTCCTTAAGTGTGTACCAAATTCGTGACTTAAGTATTCTCCTCCACGATCTGATCGTAAGAATTTTATCTTTCGGTCACGTTGATTCTCTACCTCACTGTGAAATTCCTTGAACTTTTCAAAGGTCTCAGACTTGTGTTTCATTAAGTAGACATACCCATATCTACTCAAGTCATCAGTGAGAGTGAGAACATAACGATATCCTCCGCGAGCCTCAACGCTCATTGGACCGCACACATCGGTTTGTATGATTTCCAACAAGTTGGTTGCTCGCTCCATTGTTCCGGAGAACGGAGTCTTGGTCATTTTGCCCAAGAGGCATGGTTCGCATGTGTCAAACGATTCATAATCAAGAGACTCCAAAAGTCCATCAGCATGGAGCTTCTTCATGCACTTGACACCAATGTGACCAAGGCGGCAGTGCCACAAGTATGTGGGACTATCGTTATCAACTTTACATCTTTTGGCATCCACACTATGAACATGTGTAACATTACGCTCGAGATTCATTAAGAATAAACCATTGACCATCGGAGCATGACCATAAAACATATCTCTCATATAAATCAAACAACCATTATTCTCAGACTTAAATGAGTAGCCATCTCGTATTAAACGAGATCCAGATACAATGTTCATGCTCAAACATGGCACTAAATAACAATTATTAAGGTTCAAAACTAATCCCGTAGGTAAATGTAGAGGCAGCGTGCCAACGGCGATCACATCGACTCTGGAACCATTCCCGACGCGCATAGTCACCTCGTCCTTCGCCAGTCTCCGTTTATTCCGCAGCTCCTGCTGTGAGTTACAAATATGAGCAACGGCACCGGTATCAAATACCCAGGAGTTACTACGAGTACTGGTAAGGTACACATCAATCACATGTATATCAAATATACCTTTGGTGTTGCCGGCCTTCTTATCCGCTAAGTATTTGGGGCAGTTCCGCTTCTAGTGACCCTTCCCCTTGCAATAAAAGCACTCAGTCTCAGGCTTGGGTCCATTCTTTGACTTCTTCCCGGCAACAGGCTTACCGGGCGCGGCAACATCTTTGCCGTCCTTCTTGAAGTTCTTCTTACCCTTGCCCTTCTTGAACTTAGTGGTCTTATTGACCATCAACACTTGATGTTCTTTCTTGATTTCAGCCTCTGCTGACTTCAGCATCGAGAACACTTCAGGAATGGTCTTTACCATCCCCTGCATGTTGTAGTTCATCACAAAGCTCTTGTAGCTTGGTGGGAGTGACTGGAGGATTCTGTCAATGACCGCCTCATCTGGGAGGTTTATGTTCAGCTTGGTCATACGGTTGTGCAACCCAGACATCTTCAGGATGTGCTCACTGACAGAACTGTTTTCCTCCATCTTACAACTGTAGAACTTGTCAGAGACATCATATCTCTCGACCCAGGCATGAGCTTGGAAAACTAGTTTCAGCTCTTCGAACATCTCATATGCTCCGTGGTGCTCAAAACGCTTTTGGAGCCCCGGTTCTAAGCTGTAAAGCATGCCGCAGTGAACGAGGGAGTAATCATCAGCACGAGCTTGCCAAGCGTTCATAACGTCTTGGTTCTCTGGGACGGGAGCGTCACCTAGCGGTCCTTCTAGGACATATTGCTTTCTGGCAGCTATGAGGATGATCCTCAGGTTCCGGACCCAGTCCGTATAGTTGCTACCATCATCTTTCAGCTTGGTTTTCTCTAGGAACGCGTTGAAGTTCATGTTGACATTAGCGTTGGCCATTGATCTACAAGACATATTTGCAAAGGTTTTAGACTAAGTTCATGATAATAAAGTTCTAATCAAATTATGAACTCCCACTTAGATTAGACATCCCTCTAGTCATCTAAGTGTTACACGATCCGAGTCGACTCAGCCCGTGTCCGATCATCACGTGAGACGGACTAGTCATCGTCGGTGAACATCTTCATGTTGATCGTATCTTCCATACGACTCGTGTTCGACCTTTCGGTCTCCGTGTTCCGAGGCCATGTCTGCACATGCTAGGCTCGTCAAGTTAACCCTAAGTGTTTTCGCTGTGTAAAACTGTCTTACACCCGTTGTATGTGAACGTAAGAATCCATCACACCCGATCATCACGTGGTGCTTAGAAGCGACGAACTGTAGCAACGGTGCACAGTTAGGGGAGAACACTTCTTGAAATTTTGTAAGGGATCATCTTATTTACTACCGTCATCCTAAGTAAACAAGATGCATAAACATAATAAACATCACATGCAATTATATAGTTGTGACATGATATGTCCAATATCATAAAGCTCCATTGATCTCCATCTTCGGGGCTCCATGATCATCTTGTCACCGGCTTGACACCATGATCTCCATCATCGTGTCTTCATGAAGTTGTCACGCCAACGACTACTTCTACTTCTATGACTAACGTTTAGCAATAAAGTAAAGTAGTTTACATGGCGTTATTCAATGACACGCAGGTCATACAAAAAATAAAGACAACTCCTATGGCTCCTGCCGGTTGTCATACTCATCGACATGCAAGTCGTGAATCCTATTACAAGAACATGATCTCATACATCACAATTCATCATTCATCACAACTTCTGGCCATATCACATCACATGATCAATCGCTGCAAAAACAAGTTAGACGTCCTCTAATTGTTGTTGCATCTTTTACTTGGCTGCGATTGGGTTCTAGCAAGAACGTTTTCTTACCTACGAATCACCACAACGTGATTTTGTCAACTTCTATTTACCCTTCATAAGGGCCCTGTTCATCGAATCCGCTCCAACTAAAGTGGGAGAGACAGACACCCGCCAGCCACCTTATGCAACTAGTGCATGTCAATCGGTGGAACCGGTCTCACGTAAGCGTACGTGTAAGGTTAGTCCGGGCCGCTTCATCCCACAATACCGTTGAGCAAGAAAAGACTAGTAGAGGCAAGTAAGTTGACAAGATCCACGCCCACAACAAATTGTGTTCTACTCGTGCATTAGAGAACTACGCATAGACCTAGCTCTGATACCACCGTTGGGGAACGTTGCAGAAAATTAAAATTTTTCCTACGGTTTCACCAAGATCCATATATGAGTTCATCTAAGCAACGAGTCGAGGGAGTGAGTTTGCATCTACATACCACTTGTAGATCGCGTGCGGAAGCTTGCAAGGTGATGATGGAGTCGTACTCGACGTGATTCGAATCACCGATGACCAAGTGCTGAACGGACAGCACCTCCGCGTTCAACACACGTACGGGATGGGAGACGTCTCCTCCTTCTTGATCCAGCAAGGGGGAAGGAGAGGTTGAGGAAGACAGCTCCACCGGCAGCATGATGGCGTGGTGATGGTGGAGAAGCAGTACTCCGACAGGGCTTCGCCGAGCACACAACGGAGGAGGAGAGGTGTTGGGGAGGGGAGGGCTGCGCCTTGGAGGGTGGTGCGGCTGCCCTCCCCTCACCCCTCTATTTATAGGGGGAAGGGAGAAGGGGGCCGGCCCCTCTAGATCCCATCTAGAGGGGGGCGGCGGCCAAGGGGAGAGGGGGAGAGGGTGGCTTGCCCCCCAAGCCAAGGGGGGCGCCCCCTCTAGGGTTCCCCCCTCAACCCTAGGCGCAAGGGCCCAAGGGAGGGGGTGCGCCCAGCCCACCAGGGGCTGGCTCCCTGCCCCACGCAGCCCATGTGGTCCCCGGGAGGGGTGGCCCCTCCCGGTGGACCCCCGGAACCCTTCCGGTGGCCCCGGTACAATACCGGTATAACCCCGAAACTTCCCGGTGCCCGTTTGACAACTTCCCATATATAAATCTTTACCTCCGGACCCTTCCGGAGCTCCTCGTGATGTCCGGGATCCCATCCGGGACTCTGGACAACATTCGGTAGTCACATACTAGTCTTCCTAATAACCCTAGCGTCACCGAACCTTAAGTGTGTGGACCCTACGGGTTCGGGAGACATGCAGACATGACCGAGACGCTCTCAGGTCAATAACCAACAGCGCGATCTGGATACCCATGATGGCTCCCACATGCTCCTCGATGTTGTCATCGGATGAACCACGATGTCGAGGATTCGATCAAACCCTGTATACAATTCCCTTTGTCAATCGGTACGTTACTTGTCCGAGACTCGATCGTCGGTATCCCAATACCTTGTTCAGTCTCGTTACCGGCAAGTCACTTTACTCGTACCGTAATGCATGATCCCGTGTCCAACACCTTGGTCACATTGAGCTCATTATGATGATGCATTACCGAGTGGGCCCAAAGATACCTCTCCGTCATACGGAGTGACAAATCCCAGTCTCGATCCGTGTCAACCCAACAGATACTTTCGGAGATACCTGTAATGCACCTTTATAGTCACCCAGTTACGTTGTGACGTTTGATACACCCAAGGCACTCTTACGGTATCCGGGAGTTACACGATCTCATGGTCGAAGGAAGAGATACTTGACATTGGCAAAGCTCTAGCAAAACGAACTACACGATCTTTTATGCTATGCTTAGGATTGGGTCTTGTCCATCACATCATTCTCCTAATGATGTGATCCCGTTATTAACGACATCCAATGTCCATAGTCAGGAAACCATGACTATCTGTTGATCACAACGAGCTAGTCAACTAGAGGCTCACCAGGGACATATTGTGGTCTAAGTATTCACACGTGTATTACGATTTCCGGATAATACAGTTATAGCATGAACAAAAGACAATTATCATGAACATTGAAATATAATAATACTTTTATTATTGCCTCTAGGGCATATTTCCAACAATAAGGAACATGCTTGCATAGGTACACATCATAATCAAGATAATCAGCATATGTAGAGATACTAAAATGCACACGAACAGTACGTGTTACCTTAACCTTGCCGCTGTTGTTGAACCATTGGATGTAGTAAGGATGTGGATGTGGTCTTGTGGTGAGAGAAAGGTTTTCCACCATCTCCATGTTAGCCAAGTTGTTGCAGCTCACTCCGTTTATGATGACGCGCACAGAACGTTCCTTCACAACTCCCTTGGTATGGAAAAAATTGTGCCTCTGATTTTGCTCAGCTTGTGTGACCTGCACACTCAAAACACGTTGAGCAACTAAACATTCATACCTGTCAGCGTCTTCAGGAGCCATGTATTGCTTCTCATGATCAGAATCATCTCCACCATGTTCTTCACGTGTAATAAGAGCCAAAGTCTCCTCATCATAGTCACTAGCGGACTCATACCCACCATCCTCGGTAGCAATCATCACACGCTGAGATTTGCATTGTCTCGCATAATGACCTCTTCCCTTACAACGACGACAAATAATATCACTTGTGTGCCTTGTTGATGCCATGGAAGAAGAAGAACTCTGTGCAGGCCCGGCAGGTGCGCTCTTGGCAGATAATGGTGGTTGTGCCTGTTTTCTTGTATCACGGCTGGAGGTGGCACCTGATTGAGGTGCTGGTGCAGTTGAAGTAGAAGATGCACGCGGTGTCCATGATGAAGGTCGGCCTGCAAAAAAGTTAGTTCGCGCCAATGCTTGTCGATCCTGCCCTTCACGTTCAGCTTTACAAGCAAGATGGAATAAATGATTGATATTAGTATACTCCTTATAGTCTAGAATGGTCTGAATCTCTCTATTTAATCCACCCAGAAAACGTGCAAGCATAGCTTCATTCTCCTCAACAATACCACATCTAATCATGCCAGTTTGTAATTCCTGATAATATTCTTCTACAAAAATTTTCCCTTGTCTTAAGCGCTGCAATTTTTGAAGCAATTCATGTTGATAATATGGTGGAACCCAACGCGTACGCATAGCAGTTTTCAAAGCAGCCCAAGTAGTTGTAATAGGATATAATCTACAATGTTTAGACCACCATACACATGCAAAACTAGTGAAAGCACAAACAGCAGCAGCAACCCATCTCTCCTCGGGATATTGTAAACATGTAAATCGTTGTTCAGTTTCTAACTCCCAAGTAAGATATATATCAGGAACATATCTACCCTCAAATGGTGGAATATTCAATTTCAGTTTAGGAACATGGACATCATCTCGTACCTGAGGGAGAGCCCTACCATTGTGATTATTTGCATGTGGACGACCTGGTGGT
The DNA here is from genome assembly GCF_002162155.2 of Triticum dicoccoides. Classification (NCBI taxonomy): domain Eukaryota; kingdom Viridiplantae; phylum Streptophyta; class Magnoliopsida; order Poales; family Poaceae; genus Triticum; species Triticum dicoccoides. The sequence goes on from NC_041383.1 coordinate 356,788,074, forward strand.
TGTGGTGCAGGTGGTTGCACGTAGTTCTGATTTTGATCAACCTCATCCTCGTAATCTCCCACATAATCCTCCTCCTCCACATCAGCAGCAGGAGCCACAGAAGTATCAACAATAGCACCAACAGTTTGGCCAAACGCAAGAGGGACACGGCTCGCTCGGCGGAGGGCTGTTTCGTGACGTGGAGGTAGTCGTCGTTGTTGTTGTTGTAGAGGTGCGTTAGGTGCAGCAGGTGGTGGTGGTGGAAGACGCGCGAGCAATTCATTAAACTTGTTATCGAGCTTTGTTTCGAACGTCTTCTCCATGCCATCTATCTTCTCCATGGCCTCTTCAAATCTGTTTAGCGCATCTTGCACCTGTCCACTCATCATTTGCTGAAATTTATCATGCAAATCCTTATTCGTCATGTTCTCCCAGTCAATCTCGTCGGCTTGTGATCCTGGCATGGTTAGCAGCAATAGAAACACACAAGAATATGATCCTACAGACTACTAACAAGAGGTGGTGGTGGGTGTCACAAATCCGTCAAGCAAATCTCAAATTCTTACCAGTTCTTACCCAGCAGCAGGCGGTGATCGACAACCATTGTAGTCAAAACTCTCAAAGCTTGGATAGAGCGATTACTAGGGAGAGTCAAACGCACGACGTAGATGTATGTGGAGCTGGGAAGGCTTATAATATGGTAGCAAAAAGGGTCAGCAATAATCAACTCAGAGATGCAAAGTTGAATAAACGCTCAACGATGGTACTGTGCTGGTCCTAGGCTAGACCGTGCTAGAGACGCGAGCATAGAACACTAACAAAATCACGGCGCTGCACGAAATCAAGGAAGGAGCACACTCTGAATTTTTTCGCTCCTATTTTTTTTGCGCTCTTTTTTTTGCGCTTCTCTTTTTTTTGCGAAAATTCACTATAATGGCAAGTGTCTCAAATCTCTTCCCAAGTTAAGGTAACAGGATAGACACGAAATTTTTGCGACCAATTTTTTTTGACTGCCGGACCAAAATATGGAAATGGCTCAAAAAAACTTTCTATAATGGCACCTGTCTCAAAACACTCAGAAACACCTAAAAATAGGATAGCCAGGAAATTTTTCGACAAGTGCGTTTTCAGAAAATTTTGGGCCTAAACAGAGGGTGGTTTCCGGACTCCTTTTTTTTCCAAAACCTACTCCGGCAAGGAAACACGAATCGAAAACTAGATGAATCTCGAAAAAAAACCTAATATGAAAAGAACTTGGATTGGTGGTGGATATATGGTGGTAGATGGCAGGTGTGGTGATATATGGTAGCGGTGGTGGTATATGGCAGCGGTGGTGGTATATGGCAGCGGTGGTGGTATATGGATACGGATTCGAAGCGGTGGCGGATAAGCGGTGGTGGTAGATGGCAGGGCCGATGATGATGGTGCGGCGGCGGCGTGACAACTTATGACGAGAACTCGAAACTCTAAAAGACTAGACTCTAAGACCAGCAACTAGACACGACGATGCAACCGCAAATTCAACAACGCAAATACAGAAAAGATTATGCAAAGGCTCAGATTGGTTCGGATAGGATGAACTAACCCCAAATTTTTTTGTGGATTTTTCGTGGACTATAGGTATGAAGAACATACTCGATCTAAACTACGAAAAACTATAAAATCTCACCGAGCAACCTGGAAATCTGATACCACTTGATAGAGGCAAAGGTGTCCCGTCTTTCGATGAGATGATGGATTTCGCTTTGGTGGAAGTCGACTTTGACGATCCGACTACGAACGTGCGAGGACGTCGCGCCTTAGCAATTGCTAAACCAACTCCGAGAGGTTATTGACCACGCCGGAGCACGATCAACCTGACCACGAGGGTCTGTTTCCTGCGAGCAAACAAAGAACAAGCAAGAAACTGAGACTGCAATCTGGATATTGCGAATATAAGATGAAAGCTTTATTGATCAAGGTGGGGTTCTGTGACACCTTTGTCTGGTCGTTGAACACAAACGAAGTACGCGAAGTTGCAGCTATGGCCAACTTTAATCTAAACAAATCCCAAAGTCTAAACGATGCCCTAAGGGCTGTATATATGGAGGAAGAGGGGGGAGTTTCGTGGCCCCTAAGGGAGGGGTCCGAAACCAACCCAAACTCTTGTTTCCCCATACATACGGACTCTAAAAATAGCCTATACTTATGTATTTCGAAATTACATGGGCCTGGCCCAATAAAAAGGTGATGCGGCACCTAGATTAGCCTGTGGATGAAAATTATGAAGTAGCATCTTGTATATTTCGTCCAAGGCTTCATGCACTCATTATGGTGGCTTCAACGTCCTGAAATCATCACTTGTAGCTTCGTTCTTGTTCCCCTTGCGCATGCCATCATCTCCATGCTTGTTCTTGATCCAATGTTCATCCTTCTCCAAGCTAGACCCTTCATTTGTAAGCAAAACAAATGTATCCAATTTAGGCAGCATCATATTCTCATGAACATTAGAATCATTACCAAGAAACGATAGTACCTGGTAATTTAATTGGCATGCGCGAGCTCTAGTAATTGGTCCAGTATGTATACCAGTAGGGGCTGTGGGTGTAACAATAGTATTGATGTCCTCATCATACGCGAAGTTGCAGCTATGGCGAACTTTAATTTAAACAAAACCCAAAGTCTAAACGATGCCCTAAGGGCTGTATATATGGAGGAAGAGGGGGGAATTTCGTCGCCCTTGGTGGAGGGGTCCAAAATCAACCCTATCTCTTGTTTCCCCACACATACGGACTCTAAAAATAGCCTATACTTATGTATTTCGAAATTACATGGGCCTGGCCCAATAATAAGGTGACGCAGCACCTAGAATTGCCCCAGGACGAAATTTATGAAGTGGCATCTTGTATATTTCGTCCAAGGCTTCATGCACCCATTATGGTGGCTTCAAAGTCCTAAAATCATCACTTGTAACTCCGTTCTTGTTTCCCTTGCGCATTCCATCATCTCCATGCTTGTTCTTGCTCCAATGTTCATCCTTCTCCAAGCTAGGCCCTTCATTTGTAAGCAAAACAAATGTATCCAATTTAGGCAGCATCATATTCTCATGAACATTAGAATCATTACCAAGAAACAAAAGTACCTGGTAATTTAGTTGGTGTGCGCGAGCTCTAGTAATTGGTCCAGTATGTATAGCAGCAGGGGTTGTGGGTGTAACAATGGTATTGATGTCCTCATCATATTGGATGGGTCACTCTTTCATTGTTGTTTCCTTCTTGTTGTCTACATGTTACATCTATTGGATGGAGGAGCAACATTGGAGATTGGCTCTTTGGACTTTCACATTGAGGAGCGCTCGCACTTATTGGATGCACCTTCGAACCTCCACTCATGCCACGACATCGAGCATTGGTACACCAACACCTCCATATTTGTTGACTGTGCTCATACATGTCATGCTCGATGGACATATCATGCTCACCACAAGTTTGCACCCCATGCATGGATTGACACACATTATGACTGCCTTGTTGCATCTTGTATTCCCATGTCATCCATGATATATGAGCTTGTTCACTTCCTTAGCAAATTTGTTGTGATCTTCCTTGATGGCATATTCATACATCATGATCATATTGCCCACCATCAGTTGCATGATAACATATACATATTGAGCATCCATTGCCATGTTCATGCTTTTGATGCACCATCCCATTATGACATCATTTTGCACAATGGTCACATTCATCATATTCACAACACCTTTGTGCATGCCTTGAATGAATTTGCTCACATGAATGCTTTACATATCATTCTAGATCATCTTTTGGATAAGCATCTTGTGCCTTGCCAGGCACTATCTTGCCGCACGAACTCATTCTTACATGATGGACACTTTGTGTGCGCTAACCATTGTATTTCCGAGTGTTGTTTGTGTTTGCTCCTTTTGCATGTATACCACTCCGGCGACACCTTGGACTACTTAGATTGCGCCGTGTCTTCAACTTCGTACAACTACATGTCCGTCCATGACAACCGTTTCCATGGTGATGAGGATCACGATCCGAGGTCAGATCTTTCCCAAGGGGGGGGGGGAGATGATGCGGAGCATCCCACCTTCATCCCCATGTACACTCCGACTACTCCCCAAGCCCCAAGGATACATAAGATGGGACCTCGACTATGCGCCATTGGACACAAGGTGAACCCATTCTAAATGCTTCCCCTTTCCATTCGCGTGAGACATGGTTGCTACTTCAAGCGTGGACCTTGTGCATACTTAGGTACACCCGAGGAAACCATGGAGAACCCAAGGAACAAGGCCAAGCGTGTGCGGAAGCATGGAAGAGGAGAAGGAAGAAGAGCCAGCTGCTACAGGCCCCGGACATCCGGCCCTCCTCGCCGGAAATCCGGCCCCTGGTATCCAGAGAGCAACCGCAGGGCACCCAGGCCAGCCCGGACATCTGGCCTCCCCGCCCGGACATCCGGCCCATCGCGAAGCCCCGGACATCCGGCCCCCCAGCCCGAACATCCGGCGCCTATCTGCGCACAGAGAACGGGCCAAGGGCCCATGTATCCCCCTCTCACTTACCCCTTCATGGGCTAGCACTATATATACTCCCCCACCTCCTCCTAGTTAGGGTTAGCATTGGTTTAGCTCATATTTTGTGTGAGAGCCTTTCTCATCCACTTGGTTACTTCTCCTTGGAGCTCATGACCTCTTCGGAGAAGATCCCCCAAGAGGATTCAAGACCCCTTCTAGGGAAGACCATCAAGACCTCCTCACGGAGAAGAACGGTTACTCGTGTATCTTACCTTTGTTGATTTTGAATCTTGTGCTACCTTATGTGTTTGGTGATCTAGCCCTTGTGTGATCAATTACTTGTCGGTTTAGTGATTCTCTTGTTTCTCCCCGTGTTTCCCCTTGTGTTTTCCGCGCGTTCTTCGTGTTTCCGCCTCGTAGGATCCACTCCAAACATGAAAGATCGGCCCCTAGGGTTCCGCCCTACATCATGCATCCTCTACTTCCACACATTCTACTGCACCGACACCTCCATCAGCTGTTACCTCCAGCCGTGATACAAGGAAGCAGGCGCAACCACCATTATCTGCCAAGAGCACACCTATCGGGCCTGCACAGAGTTCGTCTTCTTCCATGTCATCAATAGGGCACACTAGTGATATTATTTGTCGTCGTTGTAAGGGAAGAGGACATTTTGCGAGAGAATGCAAATCTCAGCGTGTGATGATTGCTACTGAGGATGGTGGGTATGAGTCCGCTAGTGACTGTGATGAGGAGACTTTGGCTCTTATTACACATGAAGAACACGGTGGAGACGATTCTGATCATGAGACGCAATACATGGCTCCTAAAGATGCTGACATGTATGAATGTTTAGTTGCTCAACGTGTTTTGAGTGTGCAGGTTACACAAGCTGAGCAAAATCAGAGGCATAATTTGTTCCATACAAAGGGAGTTGTGAAGGAACATTCTGGTCGCGTGATCATAGATGGAGGGACTTGCAACAACTTGGCTAGCATGGAGATGGTGGAGAAGCTATCTCTCACCACAAGACCACATCCACATCCTTACTACATCCAATGGTTCAACAACAGCGGCAAGGTTAAGGTAACATGTACTGTTCGTGTGCATTTTAGTATCTCCACATATGCTGATTATGTTGATTGTGATGTGGTTCCTATGCAAGCATGTTCCTTATTACTTGGTAGACCATGGCAATTTGATAAAAATTCCGTACACCATGGTAGAAACAATCAGTATACTCTTGTTCATAAGGATAAAAATATTACTTTTCTTCCTATGACTCCTGATTCCATTTTGAAAGATGATATTAATAGAGCTAATAAAGCAAAACAGGAGAAAAATAAGAGTGAAAATCAGATTGTGGCAAAATAATTTGAGCAACAAATGAAGCCTAATAATAAACCATCTACTGTTGCTTCTGAAATTAAATTGAAAAGTGCATGTTTACTTGCCACCAAATCTGATATTGATGAGCTAGATTTTAGCAAATCTGTTTGCTAAAAGTGTGCAAAGAGGCATTATTTTCATTCGAGGACGTGCCTTCCTCTTTGGCCCCTGCTGTCACTAACATGTTGCAGGAGTTTGCTGACGTCTTTCCACAAGACGTGCCACCGGGATTACCACCTATTCGAGGGATTGAGCATCAAATTGACTTAATTCCCGGTGCATCGCTACCCAACCGTGCACCATACCGTACCAAGCCAGAGGAGACGAAGGAGATTATGTGTCAACTACAGGAGCTGCTTGACAAAGGTTATATACGCGAATCTCTTAGTCCTTGTGTTGTTCCTATTATACTAGTGCCTAAAAAGGATGGTACGTCGCGTATGTGTGTTGATTGTAGAGGCATTAATAATATTACTATTTGTTATCGTCATCCTATTCCTAGGCTAGATGATATGCTTAATGAATTGAGTGGCTCTACAATATTCTCCATAGTTGATTTGCATAGTGGATACCATCAAATTCGTATGAAATTGGGAGATGAATGGAAAGTAGCATTTAAAACTAAGTTTGGTTTATATGAGTGGTTAGTCATGCCTTTAGGGTTAACTAATGCGCCTAGTACTTTCATGAGACTAATGAACGAAGTTTTACGTGCTTTCATTGGACGATTTGTGCTAGTCTATTTTGATGATATACTAATTTATAGCAAATCTTTGGAAGAACATTTGGAACATTTACGTGATGTTTTTATTGCTCTACGTGATGCACGTTTGTTTGGTAACCTTGGGAAGTGCACCTTTTGCACCGACCGAGTATCTTTTCTTGGCTATGTTGTTACTCCACAGGGAATTGAAGTTGATAAAGCCAAGATTAAAGCTATTGAGAGTTGGCCGCAGCCCAAAACGGTCACACAATTGAGGAGTTTCCTTGGTCTCGCTGGTTTCTATAGGCGTTTTGTGAGAGAATTCAGCACCATTGCTGCACCTCTCAACGAGCTTACAAAGAAGGATGTGCCTTTTGTTTGGGGTACCGCACAGGAAGAAGCCTTCACGGTATTGAAAGATAAGTTGACACATGCTCCTTTACTCCAACTTCCTGATTTTAATAAGACTTTTGAGCTTGAATGTGATGCTAGTGGAATTGTATTAGGAGGTGTGTTATTACAAGATGGCAAACCTGTTGCATACTTTTCTGAAAAATTGAGTGGGCCTAGTCTGAATTATTCTACTTATGATAAAGTTATATGCTCTTGTTCGGACTTTAGAGACATGGCAACGTTATTTATGGCCCAAAGAATTTGTTATACATTCTGATCATGAATCTTTGAAACATATTAGAAGTCAAGCTAAACTGAATCTTAGACATGCTAAATGGGTGGAATTCATTGAGACTTTCCCTTATGTCATTAAACACAAGAAGGGTAAAGAAAATGTTATTGTTGATGCTTTGTCTCGTCGCTATACTATGCTTTCACAACTTGACTTCAAAATATTTGGTTTGGAGACCATCAAAGATCAATATGTGCATGACGCTGATTTTAAAGATGTAATGCAGAATTGTAAACAAGGAAGAACATGGAACACGTTCGTTATTAATGATGGCTTTGTGTTCCGTGCTAACAAGCTATGCATTCCTGCTAGCTCTGTTCATCTTTTGTTGTTGCAGGAGGCGCATGGAGGAGGATTAATGGGACACTTTGGCATGAAGAAGATGGAGGACGTACTTGCTACACATTTCTTTTGGCCAAAGATGAGACGGGATGTTGAGCGTTTTGTTGCTCGCTACAATACATGTCAAAAAGCTAAGTCACGACTCAATCCTCATGGTTTATATATGCCTTTGCCTGTACCCAGTGTTCCTTGGGAGGATATATCTATGGACTTTGTTTTAGGTTTACCTCGAACAAAGAAGGGGAGGGATAGCATATTTGTTGTCGTGGATAGATTTTCGAAAATGGCACACTTTATACCATGTCATAAAAGCGATGATGCTGTTAATGTTGCTGATTTGTTCTTTTGGGAAATTATTCGCTTGCATGGTGTGCCAAATACTATTGTTTCAGATCGTGATACTAAATTCCTTAGCCACTTTTGGAGATGTTTATGGGCTAAGTTGGGGACTAAACTGCTTTTTAGTACTACTTGTCACCCCCAAACCGATGGACAAACTGAAGTAGTCAATAGAACATTGTCTACTATGCTTAGGGCTGTTTTGAAGAATAATAAGAAAATGTGGGAAGAATGCTTGCCTCATATTGAATTTGCTTATAATCGTTCATTGCATTCTACTACTAAGATGTGCCCTTTTGAAATTGTGTATGGTTTCCTACCTCGTGCGCCTATTGATTTGTTGCCTCTTCCATCTTTGGAGAAGGTTAATTTTGATGCTAAAGAACGTGCTGAATTGATTTTAAAAATGCATGAGTTAACTAAGGAAAACATTGAGCGTATGAATGCTAAATATAAACTTGCTGGAGATAAGGGTAGAAAACATGTTGTGTTTGCACCTGGAGATCTTGTTTGGTTACATTTGCGTATGGATAGATTTCCTAATTTGCGCAAATCAAAGCTAATGCCACGTGCTGATGGTCCTTTTAAGGTGTTAGAGAAAATAAATGATAATGCATATAAACTTGAGCTACCTGCAGATTTTGGGGTTAGTCCCACTTTTAACATTGCAGATTTGAAGCCTTATTTGGGTGAGGAAGATGAGCTTCCGTCGAGGACGACTTCATTTCAAGAAGGGGAGGATGATGAGATAATCAATACCATTGTTACACCCACAGCCCCAACTGTTACATATTCTGGACCAATTACTAGAGCTCGCGCACGCCAATTAAATTACCAGGTACTTTCGTTTCTTGGTAATGATTCTAATGTTCATGAGAATATGATGTTGTCTAAATTTGATACATTTGTTTTGCTTACAAATGAAAGGCCTAGCTTGGAGAAGGATGAACATTGGAGCAAGAACACGCATAGAGTTGATGGCATGCGCAAGGGGATCAAGAAAGGAGTTACGAGTGATGATTTCAGGACTTTGAAGCCACCATAAGGAGTGCATGAAGCCTTGGACGAAATATACAAGATGCCACTTCATAAATTTCGTCTAGAGGCTATTCTAGGTGTTGCGTCACCTTATTATTGGGACAGGCCCATGTATTTTCGAAATACTTAAGTATAGGCTGTTTTCAGAGTCCGTATGTGTGGGGAAACAAGAGTTAGGGTTGGTTTCGGACCCCTCCTCCAAGGGCCACGAAATTCCCCCTCTTCCTCCATATATACAGCCCTTAGGGCGTCATTTAGACTTTGGGTTTTGTTTAGATTAAAAGTTCGCCATAGCTGCAACTACGCGTACTTCGTTTGTGTTCAACGACCAGACAAAGGCGTCACAGAACCCCACCTTGATCAATAAAGCTTTCATCTTATATTCGCAATATCCAGATTGCAATCTCAGTTTCTTGCTTGTTCTTCGTTTGCTCGTTGGAAACAGATCCTCGCGGTCAGGTTGATCGTGCTCCGGCGTGGTCAATAACCTCTCAGAGTTGGTTTAGCGATTGCTAAGGCGCGACGTCCTCGCACGTTCGTAGTCGGATCGTCAAAGTCGACTTCCACCAAAGCGAAATCCATCATCTCATCGAAAGACGAGACACCTTTGCCTCTATCAAATCCTTTGCTAACCCTAACTAGGACGAGGTGGTGGAGTATATATAGTCTAAGGGACGAAGGGGTACATGGGACTCGGCTCGGATGAGCTGCACGCAGGCAGGGGGCCGGATGTCCGGGCGTCAGGCCGGATGTCCGGGCGTCAGGCCAGATGTCCGTGCCTTCATGAGAGTCCGGATGTCCGGGCGCTGTGGCCGGATGTCCGGGCTGGCAGGGTCCAGCTTCTGTGATGGGGCGCCGGATTTCCGGGCACTGGGCCAGATGTCCGGCGGCTCACGACGGGCCGGATGTTTGGGCTGACTTGGCCAACTCTGGTGCTCTTTGGATAGAAGGGAGCCGGATTTCCGGGTGTTGGGCCGGATGTCCGGGCCTGGCCGGATGTCCGGGACATGGCCGGATGTCTGGCTGCTGTAGTAGCAGACTCTTCTTCCTTCTCCTTCCTTCGCTCCCGCGCACACTTGGCCTTGGTCCTTGGGCTCTCCATGGTCTCCTTGGGTGTACCTGAGTATGCACAACGTCCGCGCTTGAAGTAGCAACCATGTCTCACACGAATGGAAAGGGAAGCATTTAGGAACGGGTTCACCTTGTGTCCAATGGCGCATAGTCGAGGTCTCTCTTATGTATCCTCGGGGCTTGGAGAGTAGTCGGAGTGTACATGGGGATGAACATGGGATGCTCCACATCAGCTCCTGAGGGGAGGAGAGTTCTATGCAGCTACCTCACGAGGCTTAGCTGAGGTGAGCCATGACGACCAAGGCCAGGCGGGCACTAGGCGGGCGCCAGGCGGGCGCAGAGCACAGGTTTCCTCTTCGGTGCAAGGGAGGCAATCCATAGGCGCAGGGTCCCGAGGAATCAGCCAAAGGTTTCCATTCTAGTGCAACAAGACAAAGATCGCCAGGACGGCAGGACCGAGGTCATCACCAAGCCCACCGCAGCGTCATGGCCAAAGGCTTTTCACAGGCGAAGACTACTTTTGTAAGGATAGACTGTACTACTTGTCCCCTTTCAAATCCCGTCGTTGTGGAATCCCTTCCCGCTCATATTTGGGAAGAGGACCAATGCCTATATATATAGGACTTAGCCACCACCATAGAAGGGGACGAGAGGACCGAAATCAGAACAATTAGAACACCACACTAGCTCAAGAACACCTCACCTCCTAAGGCTTGTTCATCCACTATACTAGTTCATCCATAACCCCTCGAGGCAATCCACCACATACACCCCTATACGAGTAGGCAGGCTGGGTAGGTTGAGATCTCCGCATGCACCCCAGAGTTCCAACCTCTCAAGGGTTGCCGGATCCCGAAATACGATAGTGGGCGTGAGCGTGTCATGCAAGGATGGTGGGGTGATCCCGGTTACCGGGTTCCCACGTGTCGATGGCAGCAGGGGAGGCACGCGGACGTCGGCTGGCTGCGGCCGACAGTGATGCATCGAGCGGGCGCGGCGATGAAGCTGCGAGCCAGCACGATGGCCACAATGGTTGGCGACCGTGCGGGTTGAGCTAGAAGAAAGGGCGCTGCGGGATGGAGCCTGCGTAGATAAGAAGGAGCAAGGGCTTCGCGGCGGTGGCACGGTAGGATGATGGTCGCCTTCGAGCTACTCCGGCAGGGGGTCAAAGGTCGGGAAAAGCATAGGGCGGCTGAGTGTGCGAGGTAGGGCGCTGGGAGATGCGGTTCCTGTGGGTGGCAGCGCGAGGGAGATGTGGATCAAGGAGAGGGAGGCAGAAGCCTCGCTAGGTTTTAGAGAGAGGGCAGCCAGGCCTTGGTGGGCTGAGAAGAACAGGTAGAACACCACACTAGCTCAATAACACCTCACCTCCTGAGGCTTGTTCATCCATTGTACTAGTTCATCCATAGCCCCTCGAGGCAATCCACCACACCACACTGGATTAGGGTATTACACCACAACGGTGGCCCGAACAAGTATAAATCTATGTGTCTTTGTGTCTCTCGAGCTCGACGCACTAGGCTAGGGAGGATTGCGAGTAGGCAGGCTCGACAGGTTGAGATCTCCGCACGCACCCCAGAGTTCCAACCTCTCAAGGGTTGCCGGATCCCGAAATCCGACAGTGGGCGTGAGCGTGTCATGCAAGGATGGTGGGGTGATCCCGGTTACCGGGTTCCACGTGTCGATGGCAGCAGGGGAGGCGCGCGGACGACGGCTAGCTGCGGCCGACGGCGATGCATGGAGCAGGCGCAGCGACGAAGCTGTGGACTAGCACGATGGCCACAATGGTTGGCAACCGTGCGGGTTGAGCGAGAAGAAAGGGTGCTGCGGGATGGAGCCTGCGTAGAGAAGAAGGAGCAAGGGCTTCGTGGCGGTGGCTCGATAGGATGATGGTCGCCTTCGAGCGGCTTCGGCAGCGGGTCAAAGGTCGGGAACAACATAGGGCGGCTGAGTGTGCGAGGTAGGGCGCTGGGAGATGCGGTTCCATTGGGTGGCAGCGCGAGGGAGATGTGGATCAAGGAGAGGAAGACAGAAGCCTCGCTAGGTTTTATAGAGTGGGCAGCCGGGCCTTCGTGGGCTGAGAAGAATAGGTAGAACACCACACTGGCTCAATAACACCTCACCTCCTGAGGCTTGTTCATCCACTGTACTAGTTCATCCATAGCCCCTCGAGGCAATCCACCACACCACACTGGATTAGGGTATTACACCACAACGGTGGCCCCAACCAGTATAAATCTATGTGTCTTTGTGTCTCTCGAGCTCGACGCACTAGGCTAGGGAGGATCGCGAGTAGGCATGCTCGACAGGTTGAGATCTCCGCACGCACCCCAGAGTTCCAACCTCTCAAGGGTTGCCGGATCCCGAAATCTGACAGTGGCCGTGAGCGTGTCATGCAAGGATGGTGGGGTGATCCCGGTTACCGGGTTCCCACGTGTCGATGGCAGCAAAGGAGGCGCGCGGACGACGGCTAGCTGCGGCCGACGGTGACGCATCGAGTGGGCGCGGCGATGAAGTTGCGGGCCAGCACGATGGCCACAATGGTTGGCGTCCGTGCGGGTTGAGCAAGAAGAAAGGGCGCTATGGGATGGAGCCTGCGTAGATAAGAAGGAGCAAGGGCTTCACGGCGGTGGCACGATAGGATGATGGTCGCCTTCGAGCGGCTCCGGCAGCGGGTCAAAGGTCGAGAAAAGCATAGGGCGGCTGAGTGTGCGAGGTAGGGCGCTGGCAGATGCGGTTCTTGTGGGTGGCAGCGCGAGGGAGATGTGGATCGAGGAGAGGGAGGCAGAAGCCTCGCTAGGTTTTATAGAGAGGGCAGCCGGGCCTTGGTTGGCTGAGAAGAACAGGTAGAACACCACACTGGCTCAATAACACCTCACCTCCTGAGGCTTGTTCATCCACTCTACTAGTTCATCCATAGCCCCTCGAGGCAATCCACCACACCACACTGGATTAGGGTATTACACCACAACGGTGGCCTGAACCAGTATAAATCTATGTGTCTTTGTGTCTCTCGAGCTCGACGCACTAGGCTAGGGAGGATTGCGAGTAGGCAGGCTGGACAGGTTGGGATCTCCGCACGCACCCCAGAGTTCCAACCTCTCAAGGGTTGCCGGATCCCGAAATCCAACAGTGGGCGTGAGCGTGTCATGCAAGGATGGTGGGCTGATCCCGGTTACTGGGTTCCCACGTGTCGATGGCAGCAGGGGAGGAGCACGGATGACGGCTAGCTGCGGCCGACAACGATGCATCGAGCGGGCGCGGCGACGAAGCTGCGGGCTAGCACGATGGCCACAATTGTTGGCAACCGTGAGGGTTGAGCGAGAAGAAAGGGTGCTGCGGGATGGAGCCTGCGTAGAGAAGAAGGAGCAAGGGCTTCGCGGCGGTGGCGCAGTCAGATGATGGTCGCCTTCGAGCGGCTCCGGCAGAGGGTCAAAGGTCGGGAAAAGCATAGGGCGGCTGAGTGTGCGAGGTAGGGCGCTGGGAGCTGCGGTTCTTGTGTGTGGCAGTGCGAGGGAGATGTGGATCGAGGAGAGGGAGGCAGAAGCCTCGCTAGGTTTTAGAGAGTGGGCAGCCGGGCCTTGGTGGGCTGAGAAGAACAGGTAGAACACCACACTGGCTCAATAACACCTCACCTCCTGAGGCTTGTTCATCCACTGTACTAGTTCATCCATAGCCTCTCGAGGCAATCCACCACACCACACTGGATTAGGGTATTACACCACAACGGTGGCCTGAACCAGTATAAATCTATGTGTCTTTGTGTCTCTCGAGATCGACGCACTAGGCTAGGGAGGATCGCGAGTAGGCAGGCTGGACAGGTTGAGATCTCCGCACGCACCCCAGAGTTCCAACCTCTCAAGGGTTGCCGGATCCCGAAATCCGACAGTGGGCGTGAGCGTGTCATGCAAGGATGGTGGGGTGATCCCGATTACCGGGTTCCCACGTGTCGATGGTAGCAGGGGAGGCGCGCGGCCGACGGCTAGGATCGGACGACGGCGATGCATCGAGCGGGCGCGGCGACAAAGCTATGGACTAGCACGATGGCCACAATGGTTGGCAACCGTGTGGGTTGAGCGAGAAGAAAGGGTGCTGCGGGATGGAGCCTGCGTAGAGAAGAAGGTGCAAGGGCTTCGCGGCGGTGGCGCGGTAGGATGATGCTCACCTTCGAGCGGCTCCGGCAGCGGGTCAAAGGTCGGGAAAAGCATAGGGCGGCTGAGTGTGCGAGGTAAGGCGCGGGGAGATGCGGTTCTTGTGGGTGGCAGCGCGAGGGAGATGTGGATCTAGGAGAGGGAGGCAGAAGCCTCGCTAGGTTTTAGAGAGTGGGCTGCCGGGCCTTGGCGGGCTGAGAAGAACAGGTAGAACACCACACTGGCTCAATAACACCTCACCTCCTGAGGCTTGTTCATCCACTGTACTAGTTCATCCATAGCCCCTCGAGGCAATCCACCACACCACACTGGATTAGGGTCTTACACCACAACGGTGGCCCGAACCAGTATAAATCTATGTGTCTTTGTGTCTCTTGAGATCGACGCACTAGGCTAGGGAGGATCGCGAGTAGGCAGGCTGGACAGGTTGAGATCTCTGCACGCACCCCAGAGTTCCAACCTCTCAAGGGTTGCCGGATCCCGAAATCCGACAGTGGGCGTGAGCGTGTCATGCAAGGATGGTGGGGTGATCCCAGTTACCGGGTTCCCACGTGTCGATGGCAGTAGGGGAGGCGCGCGGCCGACGGCTAGGTGCGGCCGACGGCGATGCATCGAGTGGGCGCGGCGACGAAGCTGCGGACTAGCACGATGGCCACAATGGTTGGCAACCGTGCGGGTTGAGCGAGAAGAAAGGGTGCTGCGGGATTGAGCCTGCGTAGAGAAGAAGGTGCAAGGGCTTCGCGGCGGTGGCGCGGTAGGATGATGCTCGCCTTCGAGCGGCTCCGGCAGCGGGTCAAAGGTCGGGAACTTCATAGGGCGGCTGAGTGTGCGAGGTAGGGCGCTGGGAGATGCGGTTCCATTGGGTGGCAGTGCGAGGGAGATGTGGATCGAGGAGAGGGAAGCAGAAGCCTCGCTAAGTTTTATAGAGTGGGCAGCCGGGCCTTGGTGGGCTGAGAAGAACAGGTAGAACACCACACTGGCTCAATAACACCTCACCTCCTGAGGCTTGTTCATCCACTGTACTAGTTCATCCATAGCCCGTCGAGGCAATCCACACACCACACTGGATTAGAGTATTACACCACAACGGTGGCCCGAACCAGTATATATCTATGTGTTTTTGTGTCTCTCGAGCTCGACGCACTAGGCTAGGGAGGATCGCGAGTAGGCAGGCTGGACAGGTTGAGATCTCCGCACGCACCCCAGAGTTCCAACCTCTCAAGGGTTGCCGGATCCCGAAATCCGACAGTGGGCATGAGCGTGTCATGCAAGGATGGTGGGGTGATCCCGGTTACCGGGTTCCCACGTGTCGATGGAAGCAGGGGAGGCACGCGGACGACGGCTGGCTGCGGCCGACGGTGACGCATCGAGCGGGCGGGGCGATGAAATTGCGGGCCAACACGATGGCCACAATGGTTGGCGTCCGTGCGGGTTGAGCGATAAGAAAGAGTGCTGCGGGATGGACCCTGCATAGATAAGAAGGAGCAAGGGCTTTGCGGCGGTGGCATGGTAGGATGATGGTCACCTTCGAGCTACTCCGGCAGGGGGACAAAGGTCGAGAAAAGCATAGGGCGGCTGAGTGTGCGAGGTAGGGCGCTGGGAGATGTGGTTCCTGTGGGTGGCAGCGCGAGGGAGATGTGGATTGAGGAGAGGGAGGCAGAAGCCTCGCTAGGTTTTAGAGAGAGGGCAGCCGGGCCTTGGTGGGCTGCGAAGAATAGGTAGAACACCACACTAGCTCAATAACACCTCACCTCCCGAGCCTGGTTCATCCACTATACGAGTTCATCCATAGCCCCTCGAGGCAGTCCACCACACCACACTGGACTAGGGTATTACACCACAACGGTGGCCCGAACAAGTATAAATCTATGTGTCTTTGTGTCTCTCGAGCTCGACGCACTAGGCTAGGGAGGATCGCGAGTAGGCAGGTTGGACAGGTTGAGATCTCCGCACGCACCCTAGAGTTCCAACCTCTCAAGGGTTGCCGGATCCCGAAATCTGACAGTGGGCGTGAGCGTGTCATGCAAGGATGGTGGGGTGATCCCGGTTACCGGGTTCCCATGTGTCGATGGCAGCAGGGGAGGCGCGCGGATGACGGCTAGGTGCGGCCGACAGTGATGCATCGAGCGGGCGCGGCGACGAAGCTGTGGGCTAGCACGATGGCCACAATGGTTGGCAACCGTGCGGGTTGAGCGAGAAGAAAGGGTGCTGCGGGATGGAGCCTACGTAGAGAAGAAGGAGCTAAGGCTTCACGGCGGTGGCGCGGTAGGATGATGGTCGCCTTCGAGCGGCTCCAGCGGCGGGTCAAAGGTCGGGAAAAGCATAGGGCGGCTGAGTGTGCGAGGTAGGGCGCTGGGAGATGTGGTTCTTGTGGGTGGCAGCGCGGGGGAGATGTGGATTGAGGAGAGCGAGGCAGAAGCCTCGCTAGGTTTTAGAGAGTGGGCAGCCGGGCCTTGGTGGGCTGAGAAGAACAGATAGAACACCACACTGGCTCAATAACACCTCACCTCCTAAGGCTTGTACATCGACTGTACTAGTTCATCCATAGCCCCTCGAGGCAATCCACCACACCACACTGGATTAGGGTATTGCACCACAACGATGGCCCGAACCAGTATAAACTATGTGTCTTTGTGTCTCTCGAGCTCGACGCAGTAGGCTGTGGAGGATCGCGAGTAGGCAGGCTGGACAGGTTGAGATCACCGCACGCACCCCAGAGTTCCAACCTCTTAAGGGTTGCCGGATCCCAAAATCCGACAGTGGGCGTGAGCATGTCATGCAAGGATGGTGGGGTGATCCCGGTTACCGGTTCCCACGTGTCGATGGCAGTAGGGGAGGCACACGAATGACGGCTAGCTCCGGCCGACGGCGATGCATCGAGCGGGCACGGCGACAAAGCTGCGGACTAGCACGATGGCCACAATGGTTGGCAACCGTGCAGGTTGAGCGAGAAGAAAGGGTGCTGCGGGATGGATCCTACGTAGAGAAGAAGGAGCAAGGGCTTCGCGGCGGTGGCGCGGTAGGATGATGGTCGCCTTCGAGCAGCTCCAGCAGCGGGTCAAAGGTCAGGAACAGCATAGGGCGGCTGAGTGTGCGAGATAGGGCGCTGGGAGATGCGGTTCCATTGGGTGGCAGCGCGAGGGAGATGTGGATCGAGGAGAGGGAGGTAGAAGCCTCGCTAGGTTTTATAGAGTGGGCAGCCGAGCCTTGGTGGGCTGAGAAGAACAGGTAGAACACCACACTGGCTCAATAACACCTCACCTCCCGAGGCTTGTTCATCCACTGTACTAGTTCATCCATAGCCCTCGAGGCAATCCACCACACCACACTGGATTAGGGTATTACACCACAACGGTGGCCCGAACCAGTATAAATCTATGTGTCTTTGTGTCTCTCGAGCTCGACGCACTAGGCTAGGGAGGATCACGAGTAGGCAGGCTGGACAGGTTGATATCTCCGCACGCACCCCAGAGTTCCAACCTGTCAAGGGTTGCCGGATCCCGAAATCCGACAGTGGCCGTGAGCGTGTCATGCAAGGATGGTGGGGTCATCCCGGTTACCGGGTTCCCATGTGTCGATGGCAGCAGGGGAGGCGCGCGGACGATGACTTGCTGTGGCCGACGGTGATGCATCGAGCGGGCGCGGCGACGAAGTTGCGGACTAGCACAACGGCCACAATGGTTGGCAACCGTGTAGGTTGAGCGAGAAGAAAGGGTGCTGCGGGATGGAGCCTGCGTAGAGAAGAAGGAGCAAGGGCTTCGCGGCGGTGGCGCGGTAGGATGATGGTCGCCTTCGAGCGGCTCCGGTAGCGGGTCAAAGGTCGGTAACAGCATAGGGCGGCTGAGTGTGCGAGGTAGGGCGCTGGGAGATGCGGTTCCATTGGGTGGCAGTGCGAGGGAGATGTGGATCGAGGAGAGGGAGGCAGAAGCCTCGCTAGGTTTTATAGAGTGGGCAGCCGGGCCTTGGTGGGCTGAGAAGAACAGGTAGAACACCACACTGGCTCAATAACACCTCACCTCTTGAGGCTTGTTCATCCACTGTACTAGTTCATCCATAGCCCGTCGAGGCAATCCACCACACCACACTGGATTAGGGTATTACACCACAACGGTGGCCCGAACCAGTATAAATCTATGTGTCTTTGTGTCTCTCGAGCTCGACGCACTAGGCTAGGGAGGATCGCGAGTAGGCAGGCTGGACAGGTTGAGTTCTCCGCACGCACCCCAGAGTTCCAACCTCTCAAGGGTTGCCGCATCCCGAAATCCGACAATGGGCGTGAGCGTGTCATGCAAGGATGGTGGGGTGATCCCGGTTACCGGGTTCCCACGTGTCGATGGAAGCAGGGGAGGCGGGCGGACGACGGCTGGCTGCGGCCGATGGTGATGCATCGAGCGGGCGCGGCGATGAAATTGCGGGCCAACACGATGGCCACAATGGTTGGCGTCCGTGCGGGTTGAGCGAGAAGAAAGGGTGCTGCGGGATGGACCCCGCATAGATAAGACGGAGCAAGGGCTTCGCGGCGGTGGCATGGTAGGATGATGGTCACCTTCTAGCTACTCCGGCAGGGGGACAAAGGTCGAGGAAAGCATAGGGCGGCTGAGTGTGCGAGGTAGGGCACTGGGAGATGTGGTTCCTGTGGGTGGCAGCGCGAGGGAGATGTGGATTGAGGAGAGGGAGGCAGAAGCCTCGCTAGGTTTTAGAGAGAGGGCAGCCGGGCCTTGGTGGGCTGCGAAGAACAGGTAGAACACCACACTAGCTCAATAACACCTCACTTCCCGAGGCTGGTTCATCCACTATACGAGTTCATCCATAGCCCCTCGAGGCAGTCCACCACACCACATTGGACTAGGGTATTACACCATAACGGTGGCCCGAACAAGTATAAATCTATGTGTCTTTGTGTCTCTCGAGTTCGACGCACTAGGCTAGGGAGGATCGCGAGTAGGCAGGTTGGACAGGTTGAGATCTCCGCACGCACCCTAGAGTTCCAACCTCTCAAGGGTTGTCGGATCCTGAAATCTGACAGTGGGCGTGAGCGTGTCATGCAAGGATGGTGGGGTGATCCCGGTTACCGGGTTCCCACGTGTCGATGGCAGCAGGGGAGGCGCGCGGATGACGGCTAGGTGGGGCCGACAGCGATGCATCGAGCGGGCGCGGCGACGAAGCTGCGGGCTAGCACGATGGCCACAATGGTTGGCAACCGTGCGGGTTGAGCGAGAAGAAAGGGTGCTGCGGGATGGGGCCTGCGTAGAGAAGAAGGAGCTAGAGCTTCACGGCGGTGGCGCGGTAGGATGATGGTCGCCTTCGAGCGGCTCCAGCAGCGGGTCATAGGTCGGGAAAAGCATAGGGCGGCTGAGTGTGCGAGGTAGGGCGCTGGGAGATGCGGTTCTTGTGGGTGGCAGCGCGAGGGAGATGTGGATTGAGGAGAGCGAGGCAGAAGCCTCGCTAGGTTTTAGAGAGTAGGCAGCCGGGCCTTGGTGGGCTGAGAAGAACAGATAGAACACCACACTGGCTCAATAACACCTCACCTCCTAAGGCTTGTACATCCACTGTACTAGTTCATCCATAGCCCCTCGAGGCAATCCACCACACCACACTGGATTAGGGTATTACACCACAACGGTGGCCCGAACCAGTATAAAGCTATGTGTCTTTGTGTCTCTCGAGCTCGACGCACTAGGCTAGGGAGGATCGCGAGTAGGCAGGCTGGACAGGTTGAGATCTCCGCACGCACCCCAGAGTTCCAACCTCTTAAGGGTTGCCGGATCCCGAAATCCGACAGTGGGCGTGAGCGTGTCATGCAAGGATGGTGGGGTGATCCCGGTTACCGGTTCCCACGTGTCGATGGCAGTAGGGGAGGGACGCGAATGACGGCTAGCTGCGGCCGACGGCGATGCATCAAGCGGGCACGGCGACAAAGCTGCGGACTAGCACGATGGCCACAATGGTTGGCAACCGTGCAGGTTGAGCGAGAAGAAAGGGTGCTGTGGGATGGAGCTTGCGTAGAGAAGAAGGAGCAAGGGCTTCGCGGCGGTGGCGCGGTAGGATGATGGTCGCCTTCGAACGGCTCCGGCAGCGGGTCAAAGGTCGGGAACAGCATAGGGCGGCTGAGTGTGCGAGGTAGGGCGTTGGGAGATGCGGTTCCATTGGGTGGCAGCGCGAGGGAGATGTGGATCGAGGAGAGGGAGGCAGAAGCCTCGCTAGGTTTTATAGAGTGGGCAGCCGGGCCTTGGTGGGCTGAGAAGAACATGTAGAACACCACACTGGCTCAATAACACCTCACCTCCTGAGGCTTGTTCATCCACTGTACTAGTTCATCCATAGCCCCTCGAGGCAATCCACCACACCACACTGGATTAGGGTATTACACCACAACGGTGGCCCAAACCAGTATAAATCTATATGTCTTTGTGTCTCTCGAGCTCGACGCACTAGGCAAGGGAGGATCGCAAGTAGGCAGGCTGGACAGGTTGAGATCTCCGCATGCACCCCAGACTTCCAACCTCTCAAGGGTTGCCGGATCCCGAAATCCGACAGTGGGCGTGAGCGTGTCATGCAAGGATGGTGGGGTCATCCCGGTTACCGGGTCCCCACGTGTCGATGGCAGCAGGGGAGGCGCGCGGACGACGACTTGCTGCGGCCGACGGTGATGCATCGAGCGGGCGCGGCGACGAAGTTGCGGACTAGCACAACGGCCACAATGGTTGGCAACCGTGTAGGTTGAGCGAGAAGAACGGGTGCTGCGGGATGGAGCCTGCATAGAGAAGAAGGAGCAAGGGCTTCGCGGGGGTGGCGCGGTAGGATGATGGTCGCCTTCGAGCGGCTCCGGCAGCGGGTCAAAGGTCGCTAACAGCATAGGGCGGCTGAGTGTGCGAGGTAGGGCGCTGGCAGATGCGGTTCCATTGGGTGGCAGTGCGAGGGAGATGTGGATCGAGGAGAGGGAGGCAGAAGCCTCGCTAGGTTTTATAGAGTGGGAAGCCGGGCCTTGGTGGGCTGAGAAGAACAGGTAGAACACCACACTGGCTCAATAACACCTCACCTCCTGAGGCTTGTTCATCCACTGTACTAGTTCATCCATAGCCCGTCGAGGCAATCCACCACACCACGCTAGATTAGGGTATTACACCACAACGGTGGCCCGAACCAGTATAAATCTATGTGTCTTTGTGTCTCTCGAGCTCGACGCACTAGGCTAGGGAGGATCGCGAGTAGGTAGGCTAGACAGGTTGAGATCTCCGCACGCACCCCAGAGTTCCAACCTCTCAAGGGTTGCCGGATCCCGAAATCCGACAGTGGGCGTGAGCGTGTCATGCAAGAATGGTGGGGTCATCCCGGTTACCGGGTTCCCACGTGTCGATGGTAGCAGGGGAGGCGTGCAGACGACGGCTGGCTGCGGCCGACGGTGACGCATCGAGCGGGCGCGGTGATGAAATTGCGGGCCAGTACGATGGCCACAATGGTTGGCGTCCGTGCGGGTTGAGCGAGAAGAAAGGGTGCTGCGGGATGGAGCCTGCATAGATAAGAAGGAGCAAGGGCTTTGCGGCGGTGGCATGGTAGGATGATGGTCGCCTTCGAGCTACTCCGGCAGGGGGTCAAAGGTCGAGAAAAGCATAGGGCGGCTGAGTGTGCAAGGTAGGGCGCTAGGAGATGCGGTTCCTGTGGGTGGCAGCGTGAGGGAGATGTGGATCGAGGAGAGGGAGGCAGCAGCCTCGCTAGGTTTTAGAGAGAGGGCAGCCGGGCCTTGGTGGGCTGCGAAGAACAGGTAGAACACCACACTAGCTCAATAACACCTCACCTCCCGAGGCTTGTTCATCCACTATACTAGTTCATCCATAGCCCGTCCACCACACCACACTGGACTACGGTATTTCACCACAACGGTGGCCCGAACAAGTATAAATCTATGCGTCTTTGTGTCTCTCGAGCTCGACGCACTAGGCTAGGGAGGATCACGAGTAGGCAGGTTGGACAGGTTGAGATCTCCGCACGCACCCTAGAGTTCCAACCTCTCAAGGGTTGCCGGTTCCCGAAATCCGACAGTGGGGGTGAGTGTGTCATGCAAGGATGGTGCGGTGATCCCGGTTACCGGGTTCCCACGTGTCGATGGTAGCAGGGGAGGCACGCGGATGACGGCTAGGTGCGGCCGACAGCGATGCATCGAGCGGGCGTGGCGACGAAGCTACGGGCTAGCACGATGGCCACAATGTTTGGCAACCGTGCGGGTTGAGCGAGAAGAAAGGGTGCTGCGGGATGGAGCCTGCGTAGAGAAGAAGGAGCAAGGGCTTCACCGCGGTGGCGCGGTAGGATGATGGTCGCCTGCGAGCGGCTCCAGCAGCGGGTCCAAGGTCGGGAAAAGCATAGGGCGGCTGAGTGTGCGAGGTAGGGCGCTGGGAGATGCGGTTCTTGTGGGTGGCAGCGCGAGGGAGATGTGGATTGAGGAGAGCGAGGCAGAAGCCTCGCTAGGTTTTAGAGAGTGGGCAGCCGGGCCTTGGTGGGCTGAGAAGAACAGGTAGAACACCACACTGGCTCAATAAGACCTCACCTCCTAAGGCTTGTACATCCACTGTACTAGTTCATCCATAGCCCCTCGAGGCAATCCACCACACCACACTGGATTAGGGTATTACACCACAACGGTGGCCCGAACCAGTATAAATCTATGTGTCTTTGTGTCTCTCGAGCTCGACACACTAGGCTAGGGAGGATCGCGAGTAGGCAGGCTGGACAGGTTGAGATCTCCGCACGCACCCAAGAGTTCCAACCTCTTAAGGGTTGCCGGATCCTGAAATCCGACAGTGGGCGTGAGCGTGTCATGCAAGGATGGTGGGGTGATCCCGGTTATCGGGTTCCCACGTGTCGATGGCAGTAGGGGAGGCACGCGAACGATGGCTAGCTGCGGCCGACGGCGATGCATCGAGCGGGCACTGCGACGAAGTTGCGGACTAGCACAACGGCCACAATGGTTGGCAACCGTCTAGGTTGAGCGAGAAGAAAGGGTGCTGCCGGATGGAGCCTGCATAGAGAAGAAGGAGCAAGGGCTTCGCGGCGGTGGCGCGGTAGGATGATGGTCGCCTTCGAGCGGCTCCGGCAGCGGGTCAAAGGTCGGGAACAGCATAGGGCGGCTGAGTGTGCGAGGTAGGGCGCTGGGAGATGCGGTTCCATTGGGTGGCAGCGCGAGGGAGATGTGGATCGAGGAGAGGGAGGCAGAAGCCTTGCTAGGTTTTATAGGGTGGGCAGTCGTGCCTTGGTGTGCTGAGAAGAACAGGTAGAACACCACACTGGCTCAATTTCACCTCACCTCCTGAGGCTTGTTCATCCACTGTACTAGTTCATCCATAGCCCCTCGAGGCAATCCACCACACCACACTGGATTAGGGTATTACACCACAACGGTGGCCCGAACCAGTATAAATCTATGTGTCTTTGTGTCTCTCGGCTTGACGCAATAGGCTAGGGAGGATCACGAGTAGGCAGGCTGGACAGGTTGAGATCTCCGCACGCACCCCAGAGTTCCAACCTCTCAAGGGTTGCCGGATCCCGAAATCCGACAGTGGTCATGAGCGTGCCATGCAAGAATGGTGGGGTCATCCCGGTTACCGGGTTCCCACGTGTCGATGGCAGCAGGGGAGGCGCGTGGACGACGGCTGGCTGCGGCCGACGGTGACGCATCGAGCGGGCGCGGTGATGAAGTTGCGGGCCAGCATGATGGCCACAATGGTTGGCGTCCGTGCGGGTTGAGCGAGAATAAAGGGTGCTACGGGATGGAGCATGCGTAGATAAGAAGGAGCAAGGGTTTCGCGGTGGTGGCACGATAGAATGATGGTCGCCTTCGAGCTGCTCCGGCAGGGGGTCAAAGGTCGAGAAAAGCATAGGGCGGCTGAGTGTGCGAGGTAGGGCGCTGGGAGATGCGGTTCCTGTGGGTGGCAGCGCAAGGGAGATGTGGATCGAGGAGAGGGAGGCAGAAGCCTCGCTAGGTTTTAGAGAGAGGGCAGCCGGGCCTTGGTGGGATGAAAAGAACAGGTAGAATACCACACTAGCTCAATAACACCTCACCTCCTGAGGCTTGTTCATCCACTGTACTAGTTCATCCATAGCCCCTCGAGGCAGTCCACCACACCACACTGGATTAGGGTATTACACCACAACGATGGCCCGAACAAGTATAAATCTATGTTTCTTTGTGTCTCTCAAGCTCGACGTACTAGGCTAGGGAGGATCGTGAGTAGGCAGGCTGGACAGGTTGAGATCTCCGCACGCACCCCAGAGTTCCAACCTCTCAAGGGTTGCCGGATCCCAAAATCTGACAGTGGGCGTGAGCGTGTCATGCAAGGATGGTGGGGTGATCCCGGTTACCGGGTTCCCACGTGTCGATGGCAGCAGGGGAGGCGCGCGGATGACGGCTAGCTGCGGCCGACAGCGATGCATCGAGTGGGCGCAGCGACGAAGCTGCGGGCTAGCACGATGGCCACAATGGTTGGCAACCGTGCGGGTTGAGCGAGAAGAAAGGGTGCTACGGGATGGAGCCTGCGTAGAGAAGAAGGAGCAAGGGCTTCGCGGTGGCGGCGCGGTAGGATGATGTTCTCCTTCGAGCGGCTCCGGCAGCGGGTCAAAGGTCGGGAAAAGCATAGGGCGGCTGAGTGTGCGAGGTAGGGCGCTGGGAGATGCGGTTCCTGTGGGTGGCAGCGCGAGGGAGATGTGGATCGAGGAGAGGGAGGCAGAAGCCTCGCTAGGTTTTAGACAGTGGGCAGCAGGGCCTTGCTGGGCTGAGAAGAACAGGTAGAACACCACACTGGCTCAATAACACCTCACCTCCTGAGGCTTGTTCATCCACTGTACTAGTTCATCCATAGCCCCTCCAGGCAATCCACCACACCACACTGGATTAGGGTATTACACCACAACGATGGCCCGAACCAGTATAAATCTATGTGTCTTTGTGTCTCTCGAGCTCGACGTACTAGGCTAGGGAGGATCGCGAGTAGGCAGGCTGGACAGGTTGAGATCTCCGCACGCACCCCAGAGTTCCAACCTCTTAAGGGTTGCCGGATCCTGAAATCCGACAGTGGGCGTGAGCGTGTCTAGCATGGATGGTGGGGTGATCCCGATTATCGGGTTCCCACGTATCGATGGCAGTAGGGGAGGCACGCGAACGATGGCTAGCTGCGGCCGACGGCGATGCATCGAGCGGGCACGGTGACGAAGCTGCGGACTAGCACGACGGCCACAATGGTTGGGAACCGTGCAGGTTGAGCGAGAAGAAAGGGTGCTGCGGGATGGAGCTTGCGTAGAGAAGAAGGAGCAAGGGCTTCGCGGCAGTGGCGCGGTAGGATGATGGTCGCCTTCGAGCGGCTCCGGCAGCGGGTCAAAGGTCGGGAATAGCATAGGGCGGCTCAGTGTGCGAGGTAGGGCGCTGGGAGATGCGGTTCCATTGCGTGGCAGCGCGAGGGAGATGTGGATCGAGGAGAGGGAAGCAGAAGCCTCGTTAGGTTTTATAGAGTGGGCAGCCGGGCCTTGGTGGGCTGAGAAGAACAGGTAGAACACCACACTGGCTCAATAACACCTCACTTCCTGAGGCTTGTTCATCCACTGTACTAGTTCATCCATAGCCACTCGAGGCAATCCACCACACCACACTGGATTAGGGTATTACACCACAACGGTGGCCCGAACTAGTATAAATCTATGTGTCTTTGTGTCTCTCGAGCTTGACGCACTAGGCTAGGGAGGATCGTGAGTAGGCAGGCTGGACAGGTTGAGATCTCCGCACACACCCCAGAGTTCCAACCTCTCAAGGGTTGCCGGATCCCGAAATCCGACAGTGGGCGTGAGCGTGTCATGCAAGGATGGTGGGGTCATCCCGGTTACCGGGTTCCCACGTGTCGATGGCAGCAGGGGAAGCGCGCGGACGACGGCTTGCTGCGGCCGATGGTGATGCATCGAGCGGGCGCGGCGACGAAGTTGCGGACTAGCACAACGGCCACAATGGTTGGCAACCGTCTAGGTTGAGCGATAAGAAAGGGTGCTGCGGGATGGAGCCTGCATAGAGAAGAAGGTGCAAGGGCTTCGCGGCGGTGGCGCGGTAGGATGATGGTCGCCTTCGAGCGGCTCCGGCAGCGGGTCAAAGGTCGGGAACAACATAAGGCGGCTGAGTGTGCGAGGTAGGGCGCTGGGAGATGCGGTTCCATTGGGTGGCAGCGCGAGGGAGATGTGGATCGAGGAGAGGGAGGCAGAAGCCTCGCTAGGTTTTATAGAGTGGGCAGCCGGGCCTTGGTGGGCTGAGAAGAACAGGTAGAACACCACACTGGCTCAATAACACCTCACCTCCTGAGGCTTGTTCATCCACTGTACTAGTTCATCCATAGCCCCTCGAGGCAATCCACCACACCACACTGGATTAGGGTATTACACCACAACGGTGGCCCGAACCAGTATAAATCTATGTGTCTTTGTGTCTCTTGAGATCGACGCACTAGGCTAGGGAGGATCGCGAGTAGGCAGGCTGGACAGGTTGAGATCTCCGCACGCACCCCAGAGTTCCAACCTCTCAAGGGTTGACGGATCCCGAAATCCGACAGTGGGCGTGAGCGTGTCATGCAAGAATGGTGGGGTCATCCCGGTTACCGGGTTCCCACGTGTCGATGGCAGCAGGGGAGGCGCGTGGACGATGGCTGGCTGCGGCCGACGGTGACGCATCGAGCGGGCGCGGCGATGAAGTTGCGGGCCAGCACGATGGCCACAATGGTTGGCGTCCGTGCAGGTTGAGCGAGAAGAAAGGGTGCTGCGGGATGGAGCCTGTGTAGATAAGAAGGAGCAAGGGTTTCGCGGCGGTGGCACGGTAGAACGATGGTCGCCTTCGAGCTGCTCCGGCAGGGGGTCAAAAGTCGAGAAAAGCATAGGGCGGCTGAGTGTGCGACGTAGGGTGCTGGGAGATGCGGTTCCTGTGGGTGGCAGCGCAAGGGAGATGTGGATCGAGGCGAGGGAGGCAGAAGCCTCGCTAGGTTTTAGAGAGAGGGCAGCCGGGCCTTGGTGGGATGAAAAGAACAGGTAGAACACCACACTAGCTCAATAACACCTCACCTCCTGAGGCTTGTTCATCCACTGTACTAGTTCATCCATAGCCCCTCGAGGCAGTCCACCACACCACACTGGATTAGGGTATTACACCACAATGATGGCCCGAACAAGTATAAATCTATGTTTCTTTGTGTCTCTCGAGCTCGACGCACTAGGCTAGGGAGGATCGCGAGTAGGCAGGCTGCACAGGTTGAGATCTCCGCACGCACCCCAGAGTTCCAACCTCTCAAGGGTTGCCGGATCCCGAAATCTGACAGTGGGCGTGAGCGTGTCATGCAAGGATGGTGGGGTGATCCCGGTTACCGGGTTCCCACGTGTCGATGGCAGCAGGGGAGGTGCGCGGATGACGGCTAGCTGCGGCCGACAGCGATGCATCGAGCGGGCGCAGCGACGAAGCTGCGGGCTAGCACGATGGCCACAATGGTTGGCAACCGTGCGGGTTGAGCGAGAAGAAAGGGTGCTGCGGGATGGAGCCTGCGTAGAGAAGAAGGAGCAAGGGCTTTTCGGTGGTGGCGCGGTAGGATGATGGTCGCCTTCGAGCGGCTCCGGAAGCGGGTCAAAGGTCGGGAAAAGCATAGGGTGGCTGAGTGTGCGAGGTAGGGCGCTGGGAGATGCGGTTCCTGTGGGTGGCAGCGCGAGGGAGATGTGGATCGAGGAGAGGGAGGCAGAAGCCTCGCTAGGTTTTAGAGAGTGGGCAGCCGGGCCTTGCTGGGCTGAGAAGAACAGGTAGAACACCACACTGGCTCAATAACACCTCAACTCCTGAGGCTTGTTCATCCACTGTACTAGTTCATCCATAGCCCCTCGAGGCAATCCACCACACCACACTGGATTAGGGTATTACACCACAACGATGGCCCGAACTAGTATAAATCTATGTGTCTTTGTGTCTCTCGAGCTCGACGTACTAGGCTAGGGAGGATCGCGAGTAGGAAGGCTGGACAGGTTGAGATCTCCACACGCACCCAAGAGTTCCAACCTCTCAAGGGTTGCCGGATCCCGAAATCCGACAGTGGGCGTGAGCGTGTCATGCAAGGATGGTGGGGTGATCCCAGTTACCGGGTTCCCACGTGTCCATGGCAGCAGGGGAGGCGCGCGGACGACGGCTGGCTGCGACCGACGGTGATGCATCGAGCGGGCGCTGCGACGAAGCTGCGGGCTAGCACGATGGCCACAATGGTTGGCGACCGTGAGGGTTGAGCGAGAAGAAAGGCCGCTGCGGGATGGAGCCTGCATAGAGAAGAAGGAGCAAGGGCTTCGCGGCGGTGGCGCGGTAGGATGATGGTCGCCTTCGAGCGGCTCCAGCAGCGGGTCAAAGGTCGGGAAAAGCATAGGGCGGCTGAGTGTGCGAGGTAGGGCGCTGGGATATGCGGTTCCTGTGGGTGGCAGCACGAGGGAGATGTGGATCGAGGAGAGGGAGGCAGAAGCCTTGCTAGGTTTTAGAGAGAGGGAAGCCGGGCCTTGGTGGGCTGAGAAGAACAGGCCGTCCGGGCTGGGCTGCTCCACTACTTCTCTCTCCCTCTCTCTCTCTCTCTCTCTCTCTCCGAGTTTCTCTTTCCACCCCAACAAAAGTGGTTCCAACAAATTAGGAGAAGTTACTTCCAAACATATTGACTTGAGCCAAGGAGTTCGAATGGAGGCTAGGCTTTAGGAGAGTCCAAAGATGTTGAGAATTATCATGGTGCTTGGGAGTAGAATAAAAGAATTAAGGGCAAGGTTTGGGAATGAACTTGAAATAGAATATGCATGGAATTTAAATTTGCAAGTGTGTTTTATGGCGCATTCCAAATCAATGGAATATTTATAGTAGCTCCCTAAATATTGGGAGGATATGTTGTAAAGAGAAGTCACCATGTGCCCTTCCCTCGATTTAAATGGATCGAAGATCCATACAATTTATTTAACTGAGTTACAAAATTAATGATATGATGGCATGATGACATGATGCAATGCAAGAGATGACATGATGAATGCAACAAAGCAATTGAAACACACGGCGAAACTCAGAATACACGGAAGGCATTTGGAGTGTCGGTCTCAGGGTGTCACAACAGCCGGAGCTGGCGCACTTCCCATGCTCTGCATCCCCACCATCTGCAACATAGCGGTTATCAGGACCCTCATCGATGGCAGCGCCGGCCTCAACGTCCTCTCCGTGGAGGCATTCGGCCTGTTTCACGTGCCTCAGGACTGGCTCCTCCCCACCAAGCCTTTTCCCGGAGTGGTCGGTGGCTCCACCTGCCCCTTGGGGCAGATTCGCCTCCCCGTCACCTTCGAAACACACGACAACTACCGCATTGAGCTCATTGACTTCGACATCACGCGCATCAGGCACACAACGCCATCCTCGGGTACCCGGCCCTCGCCAAGTTCATGGCGGCGAGTCATCCCGGCTACAACATCACTAATATGCCAGGAAGCAGCAGTGTCCTCACCATGGCGGGAGACACTTGGATGCATTGATGGCCCTCAGGCTCACCTTTAAGGCTGCGACGGCCGCATCGCCAAATGTGGGGAGTGCCCCGAAGGGCCCGGGGGCTGCCCCGACAAAGAAGAAGTTGTTGTTCTCTGAAGATCGGGCCGAGATGAAGCAAGTGCCGGTCGACGAGGATGGGGAGTTGGGGGCTACCTTCACCATAGGCGCCGACCTTCCCCGAGATCAGGAGGAGGCACTAGTCAGCTTCCTCCACGCGAATAAGAATGTATTTGCATGGCAAGCAACACACCTGGTGGGCGTCCCGTGGGGGGTGATCGAGCACCACCTCATGGTGTGCCCCAACGCGCACCCTATGAAGCAAAAGGCGTGATGACAAGCCTCAAAGAAGTAGTTGTTCATTGTCCGGGAGACCCACAAGCTGCAGGAGGCCGATGTTATCCGGGAGGTGCGACACCCGGAGTGGTTGGCAAACCCAGTCATCGTCCCCAAGAAGTGAGGGAAGGAGCCCGCATGTGCGTTGACTTCACGAGCCTGAAGAAAGCTTGCCCTCAGGACCCATTCCCTCTTCCACGTATCGACCAGATCATTGACTCCACCGCCAAGTGCGATCTACTATGCTTCCTAGACGCCTTCTCAGGCTATCATCAAATCAAGATGGCGGTGGAAGACGTAGAGAAGACTGCCTTCTTGACCCCGTGCGGGGTATACTGCTACACCTGCATGCCGTTTGGGTTGCGCAATGCCGGAGCAACCTTCCAACGGTTGATGCACATCGCCCTGGGAATGCAGCTCGGGAGGAATGCAGAGGCTTACGTCAATGATATAGTGGTCAAGTCCTGGCAAGAACCCTTGTTGGAGATCTGGAGGAGACGTTCAGCAACCTGCGCAAGGTGAAGTTGCGGTTCAACCCGGAGAAGTGCATATTCGGCGTCCCGTCCGGCAAACTGTTGGGGTTCCTCGTGTCGCAGAGAGGAATTGATGAGGACATAACTACCTTGGATACGACAAAAAGTATTGCATACATGCATATTTGTCAGGTGATTTCGAGTGCAAACTATTCAATAATCTATTTATGTTATCCAGAACAAAAATACTTCACACACTTTTGTGTTTTGTCTAATTGCAGGTGTATGGGACATTTGTACAATTCACATATGAAGATAAGGGAGAAAGATATGTTTAAGTGCTGTTCAAAAAGTTCTCTCACGTCACTTTTGGGCCAAGAGAAGATAGAGTCCAAGTCTCTCACGTTCTGGATTCAGATTCGGACTGCACAGACATACCTGACTCAAAACGCCAACAACGTTTTCATACGGACTCCGAATTGGGTGATTCTTTTTTTGTTGGAATCTAGATTTTGTGTTCTTTCCAGCCCAATTGGATTCACCTTCAAATTCGTCCGAAGCGTTGAGATATCGACCAAACAATCAGACGAAGCAGCAGAATCCGAGTCAGACAACAAGTCCAAAGGTGTTGCATCACCTCCACTTGGGCCCATGAGCCTTGTACGACCTAGGATTGGTTTTAGGATGCCTTGGGACGTTCTCCCACCTCCTTGGCCGCCACCCCTTCCTCCTATATAAGTAGATCCATCTAGTAGCTTTTTTTTTGGGATTTGTTTAGTTAAAAGTTAGCCATTGCAAATTCGTGTACTTCGTTTGTGTCCAACGACCAGACCAAGATCGCTTACGGATCCCCACCTTTATCAATAATTCATATATACTCGCGATATTCAGATTGCTTTTATCATATTCTTGCTTGTTCTTTGATTGCTTGCAGGAATAGACCTTCGTGGTTAGGTTGATTATGCTCCGGCGTGGTCAATAACCTCTCGAA
The DNA here is from genome assembly GCF_002162155.2 of Triticum dicoccoides. Classification (NCBI taxonomy): domain Eukaryota; kingdom Viridiplantae; phylum Streptophyta; class Magnoliopsida; order Poales; family Poaceae; genus Triticum; species Triticum dicoccoides. Next base: position 356,819,640 of record NC_041383.1, read on the forward strand.
GTTGGTTTAGCGATTGCTAAGGTGCAACGTCGTGCATGTTTGTAGTCGGATCGTCAAAGTCATCTTCACCAAATCGATAGTTATCATCTCATCGAAAGATCGGGACACCCGCCTCTATTGATTGTTGGTATTTCAGTTGTTTGATCACATGATGCATTCATAATAGTAACATGATTCTCTAAAATAGGTGGCGTGCTCAAATCAACAGGTAACTCAACACATGATGTATCTAAGTTAATTAGGGATGCATCATTCTCATGTGATGTTATATCATCAATACCTTTATTGTTACCTTGTCGCAAAGACGTAGGTGATGTCAGTATGGACAATGACAATGTACCATACACTTGAGATGATGTCGCACTCACAATCTGAGGTGTGGCTGCTCTAGTAGGTGCAACGCTGGAGGAATCAACCGATGGTAGTGAGCATGAGTTGGAATAGTAGTTGTTGTAGTCACCCAATGCATCCTCCTGTAACTGTCTCTCAAAGGTACAAGCACGAACATACATACCAGTAATGTAACGAGGAATATACCTAAATCTTGCCTGAATATCATGGTTCAAACCACCAAAAAATCTATTCATTGTATCATCCTCAGATTCTTCTATGTCACAATGATGCATATAAGATTTGAACTATTGGTAGTAAGCATGAACAGTGTTATTGCCTTGTTTAAATTGTTCAAATTTGCGAAGCAATTCACGATGATAGTAAGGAGGGAAAAGTTGTTGTCTCATTACATGTTTCAAATCTTTCCAAGTTGTGAGTTGGTTATCATTGTTTTTCTTACAATGCACACTCCACCAAACAGAAGCAAAACCAGTAAATGCTCTAGTGGCAGCTCGTACTCGCTCAAGTTCAGAAAAGTCATGGTGACTAAAAACTTGTTCAACTTCAAGCTCCCAAGCAAGATAAATAGCAGGATTAAATCTACCCTCAAATGACGGTAAAGAGATAACCTGACCATGTGCTTGTGTGTGTTGTCCCAACTCTCGTGATGGTGGAGATGTGTCCGTCATCCAAGAACTTCTATCTCCGGAACCTCTCATGATTAGTAGAAACAAGAAACAAAATTCGAGAATAATGTTCCTATGAACAACTAGGATGTGGTTGTAACGTGCTCACAGTAAAGCAAATATCAATATCTTACCAAGTTCTTACCATGCGACAGGTGGTGACAGGCAACCAGCGGTGTCAAATAACTCCGAAGATTGTGTAAAGCGATTGCCAGGGGAATGTACGTATACATGGTGTAGAAATATGTGGAGCTGGGTTGGCTATATATGGTAGCAAAAGATTAGCAATAATCAATTCAAAGATGCAATATTGAATAAACACTCAACGACGGTACTGTGCTGGTCCTAGGCTAGACCAGACTAGAGACGCGAGCCTAGAACACTAATGAGGTCACGGCATAGCACAACTAGCATCAATGAAGGATAAGTAGCTCTGGACAGCAAGATATAAGTGAAGATCACAACGGCAGTAAAGATAATGATGAATAACAACTGCCAAGCAGGATATATAACAACTCTCTCTCCAACTTTCCTCTTGAAAAGTTTGATACTAACTCAAGCTTTCCAATGCTAAAAGAATCACTCAATTCTGAATTGATATGAGGAGTCAAAGAATTCTAAAACTGGCCTGAAAAACTGGAACAAACTGTATGTGCGAACTTCGGAGGGCAAAAAGACCTATTTAGAAGCTGATTTTGAGACGCCAAATATTGAACTAGCTTTTGCAACTATTCAGATGCGTCTAGTCACTAGATTTAATTTGAGTACTTGTGGAGCCAAAACGGAGTTCGTATGAGGAAGTTATGCCTTTTTTACTGAACAGTACACAAAACAGATTCCAGTCTGAATTCAACTACGAGATTGAGTATAGATAGATCCGAATTTTGTTTTTTCTCTTCTCTCTTTTTTCTCACACTTTTCTCTTTTTCTTTTTTTTCTCTGATTTTTTTTCTTTTTTTTCTTTTTTTTCTCTATCTTTTTTTTCTCCCTCTTTCCGAGACAAACTAGATAAGATGCAGATTGGACCAGGCGAAGATGTGAAAGACCTCAACTATGATTATGACAACGAACAATGCGTAACACATGGTGAAAATTGATGGATGGGATGGTGGACAGTGGAAGGGATAATGATGCAGCGGCGGCGTGACTAATGTGAGCAGAACTCGAAACTCTAAAGGAACTAGACACTAAGACCAGCAACTCGACACGGCGATGCAACCGATAATTCAATAATGCAAACAATGAAAAGAAAAATGCAAAGGCTCAGACTGGCTTGGACAAAGGATGAATAAATCTAACTTTTTTTTGTGGCTTTTTCTTGGACAATAGGTAAGAAAATAAATCTAATCTAGGGAAAACTGGAAATTCTCACCGAGCAACCTGAAAACTGATACCACTTAATAGAGGCGGGTGTCCCGATCTTTCGATGAGATGATAACTATCGATTTGGTGAAGATGACTTTGACGATCCGACTACAAACGTGCACAACGTTGCGCCTTAGCAATCGCTAAACCAACTTCAAGAGGTTATTGACCACGCCGGAGCATAATCAACCTGACCACGAAGGTCTATTCCTGCAAGCAATCAAAGAACAAGAAAGAATATGATAAAAGCAATCTGAATATTGCGAGTATATATGAAGTATTGATAAAGGTGGGGATCCGTAAGCGGTCTTGGTCTGGTCGTTGGACACAAACGAAGTACACGAAGTTGCAATGGCTAACTTTTAACTAAACAAATCCCTAAAGAAAAAGCTACTGGATGGATCTACTTATATAGGAGGAAGGGGTGGCGGCCAAGGAGGTGGGAGAACGTCCCAAGGCATCCTAAAACCAACCCTAGGTCGTACAAGGCTCATGGGCCCAAGTGGAGGTGATGCAACACCTTTGGACTTGTTGTCTGACTCGGATTCTGCTGCAGCGTCTGATTGTTTGGTTGATATCTCAACGCTCTGGACGAATTTGAAGGTGAATCCAATTGGGCTGGAAAGAGCACAAAATCTAGATTCCAACAAAAAATGAATCACCCCATTCGGAGTCCGTATGAAAAAGTTGTTGGCGTTTTGAGTCAGGTATGTCTGTGCAGTCCGAATCTGAATCCAGAACGTGAGAGACTTGGACTCTATCTTCTCTTGGCCCAAAAGTGACGTGAGAGAACTTTTTGAACAACACTTAAACATCTCTTTCTCCCTTATCTTCATATGTGAATTGTACAAATTTCCCATACACCTGCAATTAGACAAAACACAAAAGTGTGTGAAGTATTTTTGTTCTGGATAACATAAATAGATTATTGAATAGTTTGCACTCGAAATCACGTGACAAATATGCATGTATGCAATATTTTTGGTCGTATCCAAGGTAGTTATGTCCTCATTAGGAATTTAGGCCAACCCAGAAAAGGTTAAGGTGATAGAAAGGATGAGCCCGCCTCAAACTCTCAAGGAAATGCAGAAGCTGGCGGGCTGTGTGACCTCGCTTGGGCGTTTCATCTTCAAGCTAGGTGAGCGTGCCCTCCCGTTCTTCAAGATGATGAAGAGGAAGGCCCGTTCGCATGGACTCCATAGGATGATGCGGCTTTCCAAGACCTCAAGAAGTACCTTACCATCCCACCGGTGATGGTAGCACCATGCCATCGTGAGCCCCTGGTGCTTTACCTGGCCGCCACGCCTCACTCAACCAGTGCGGCGCTGGGGGCGGTCTGATAGAGGCACAGGTGTCCCGATGTTTCGATGAGATGGTGGCTATCAGATACGGAGCATCCCTCGACTACCCGCACCGACACTCCATCACCATTGCAAGTACCAAGTGGATCAATGACAAGAGCACGTGCACGCGGCATCGAGAACGAGGTTGACTCTATCCTCTTCGAGTTTCGTTCGGATTCGCATGAGAATTGGGTTCTACCTCATAAAGATATGTTATGCATTCTAGGGTACCAAGAAGATGATCGTGAGAAGGAGAAGGTGAAGCTGCGAGCATCTACGGAGCAAGAGAATGAAGGAGAGGCCAATGAGAACGAAGGGAAGAAGCTCCTGGACACCCCGGGTGCCCGGACGGAAGGACCCCGGGTGCCCGGACTCGAAGACAAGGAGAGGGCCGAACCCCCCTGGACACCCCAGGTGCCCGACCATCTCAGCCCCGGGTGCCCGGCCTCTGCCTGAGCAGCGCCCCAGCCGGCCCCGGGTGCCCGGCCCAACGTGCCCAGCCGGCCCCGGGTGCCCGGCCCTCCACTTGGCCGCGCCCAGCCGGCCCCGTGTGCCCGGCCAACCAGCCCCGGGTGCCCGGCCCCCCACTTGGCCCGTGCCCAGCCGGCCCCGGGTGCCCGGCCAACCAGCCCCGGGTGGACGGGCCACACCGCACTGACCCCCCTCTGCCACCCCGGGTGCCCGGGCCTTGGACCCCGGGTGCCCGGTCCTCCATCCTCCGGTGCCCCTGGACGGTCCGGGTGCCCGGACCCTTCCACCGTGGCTACGCATTTTAGGGACATTTTAGTCCTTTGTAACCCCCTTTCCCTAAGTTCCATCCCTAGCCTTTATATACTCGTCTCCTAGACCATTTGGAGGGTTAGCAAAGTATTAGATTAAACATTGTGAGCTTTGCTCCTTGTATCCCGTCCTCTTTGGAGATCAAGCTCCCACCTAGGGAAGAATCCTTTGGATTGTCAAGGCCTCCTCTTGGAGAAGATCATCATCAAGACCTCACCTAATGGGAAGAACTTACCTAGTGCTATTCTCCTTGAATTGTTCATGTAATCTTGTGGATCTCATGTATGCTACTCTAGTGGATGTGATATTTGGGTTTGTTTGAGAGTTTTGTTCATTGTGTTCTTGAGTGTCTTCCTCCTTTTCCCCCTCCAAGTGTGAAAAGATCCCCTCTAGGGTTTGACCCTACAACATCTTAGTATCATGAGCAAGGTTTATTCACATTTTGGACTCCCATCCCCCCATTTGCTAGCTTGATTTTGTTGTTTTTCGTCCAAATTCGAAAATCCCCACAAAAATAGCCCCAAAATTTTTTCTTGCAATTTGTTGGATCTTGTGAGATTGGATTTGATGTTTGGCAAGTGGATCTAGCCCCTCCCCAACAATCCCCACCCTTCCCACCACGAAATTCACGGAAATTTGCATTTCCCCCCAAATTTTCGCCCATCCCAAAGACCACTGGGTGCCCGCACCTCGAACCCCCGGGCACCCGCACCCCCGGGCCATTTCACCCAGCCACCCCCGGGAACCCGCACCTCACACCCCCGGGTGCCCGCACCCCCCTCCCCCCAAATCAGCCCACTACCAACACCGTTTTGGCCATAATTTCCACCTCCCAAGTCCGTTTTTCGTGTTCTTTAGCTCGTTTGGAAGCTCTTGACATCCCCCATCCACTCATACCACTACCACCACCATTAGCCCCCATCCAAAAAATCATCACAAAAACACCCACCTTCCGCATTTGACCGATTTTGTGTTGCCATTTCCGTTTCCTAAGGTGTTTCGGCTACTTAGGAGCGTGTGACATCGTCAACACCATCATCGACTCGGAGCCATCTTCACCGCTAACTGTGAGAAAGGATGGTAACCTCGATGACACTTACTTCTTACCTTGCCTTTTTGCATTGATAGCCCAAGCCACTTTGCGTTGCTTACCCATTGAGACTAGCAAGTTGAGAATTGCCGGGCCACGCTATTGTGCACCGTAGTGATCGTGTTATCATCCTTGTGCCATAAGTCTCTCCCACGCATATCATATATACTTGTCTCATATCATACTCGGCTCGAGCATCAAGCATAGAGAAAAAAAGAAGAAAAGCTTTTAAGCAAAAGAGGAGCAACAAAGAGCTTGTAAGCAATAGAGTTGAGCCATTTACATAGTTATATCATCTTGGTCATCGCATATATACCATAGTTGGGATTGAAGACGGCATGGTTCTCTCATAGGTAGGTGCACAAGCGTATCTTGCCCATTTGAGCAATCGAGCTAGTGTCTCTCGAGCATTCGCACAACAAGAGCATTTTCCGTGGTCGCACATTTTTGAGCTCACTCCTTGGTTGTGTGGATCACATCTATCTTCCGTGCGTGTGTACCTAGTGATACCTTGGGGTTTGATCTATTTGCTTTACTTGCATTTTTGTGAACCTTCTCAACCTTATCGATATCTTGACTAACATTTGTTTGAAATTTTTGCCACCATCCTAACCGAGCTACTCCATTGCCTCTTATTTGTAGGAGTGAGAAACAAACCCGGTTCCAATTCTCCTATTGTGGCATTACATTGAGTGACACTTGTTACATCCTCAATCCTCGGAGAAGGTAACTTTGGTATTTTTCTCTCATTTTCCTACTCACCACACTTGGTTATGATGGATAGGCCAAACTCATCGTGGAACCCACTTTTTGAGGAGCAAGGTGATGATTCCGGCTTCGTCTCCAAGAACCATCTCTTCATCGCGCAATGAGCGCTTCATCAAGAAAACGTAGCATTGGGTGAACGCTTGGAGCAACTCGCCTCCGACCTTCATCAAAACATCGACGACAAATTCAACACACGAATGGAAGAGCTCCGCAACATGATCGTGCGACGCCCGTCTTCCTCATCCGCTTCTTCAAGACGGTGCCACTCAAGTCACCGTACAAGTCGGCAATCTTCGGACTACTCCTCTTATGATGCAAGTCCGCCATGAGCTCGCCTTCCTTGACGTGATCCTCCTCAAGATCACTGTTGTAGGGTGGAACCCTATGGGGAGATCTTTCACGAATTGGAGGGGAATCCCCAAGAACAAGATGAACAAAAGAGGGAAAACAAGAGGAACACTCAAGAACAAGTCAAATCACACATCCACTAGACAATCAAACACACAAGATCCACAAGGTACATGAACAACAAAGGGAAATAAGATACATGATAGAGTTCATCCCAAATCCTATGAAGGAGATGAGGGCTTGATGATCCTATGATTGGGATCCTTCCCCAAGGAGGAGGTCTTGATGTTTGGTCACTCCAAGAGGAGGTCTTGATCTCCTAGTGGAGTGGATCCATGGAGAAAAGCTCACAAATGTCTATCAACTACTTTGCTTACCCTAACATATGGTCTAGGTACAAAATATATAAGCATGGGGACGAAGTGGATGAAGAGGAGGCCCAAACAGCAATCACAGCCGTCCATCCTGTAGGGCCCGTGCGCACGGGGGTCCCGTGGGCATGGTACATGCCCGTGCGCACGGGGTGCTCTAGCGCCAACTTCCTGAGTAGTGCGTGCGCACGGGGTCTTCGAGGCCCGTGGGCACAGGGTCGCCTGGGAGGTGCAGTGTTGATCCTGTTGCACCCTTCTTCCTCCTTGTGGCCTTGTGGTCCTTCTCCAACTCCTTTGGGGTGTCCCTCACCAGCTTGTGGTCGTCGGTCTTCGTACCTAAGGACACATAGAGCACTTTGGTGAGGTAGCAAGCAAGTCCAATGGATATTCAAGATGTTCTCGAAGAAGAGCGGGTTCACCTTAATTCCAATGGCGTATGTTCGAGGTCTCGTCATATGTCCTCTTGGGGTATGGAGAGTAGTCGGAGTGTATGTCCGCATCAATCACCAAGCTCAAGAAAATCCATTCCATGGCAATGGCTTACAAGACCGAGTTCGAGCATGTGAACGGATGCGACACCAAGTCCCTCAAGGAGCAATGGAGCAAGAGCAAATACCTCCACAAGTACCACGTCAAGTCCCTCAAGACGGTGATGCACTTCGACAAGCACAAGAGCGCCGTGAAGCACAAGCCCTCGAACGTGAAGCTCAAGCACTTGAATCAAAACAAGCTCTACGCGAGGCCACTAGAGCCGTTGAAGACCGCAACCGCCAAGTGCAAGAACAAGAGGAAGCTCTTCGTCATGAGATTCAAGAAGAAGAAGCCCGACGCGATGTAGCGACCAGACCTCAGACAGTCTGATCTCTGTGCATCAGTGTCATCCCTGGATCAGTAATGCTGACACGCACAGTACTTGAAGGATTTATAACAGAGTAGCAATCACACACTTATTACATCGAGTGTCTCCAAAGAGAGCTTACTACAATAAATATGGCTTAAGGCCATCTAAATACGATAACAGCGGAAGGCTTGGAAGATAAGTGAGTCCATCAACTCCAACGGCATCATTGAGTATAGAACCACGACCTAAAGGCACCTTACTCGTCGTCTGAAAAGTCTGCAACATGAAACGTTGCAGCCTGAAAATGGGTCAACACATGGAATATGCTGGCAATGTAACACATAGAGAGTAATGAAAGAGTAAGCTATACTACATGCATATTTGGCTGGTGGAAAGCTCTATGGTTACAGTTTTGCGTAAAGCCAATTTTTCCCTACTACAAAGGAATAAATTTATTTAACTATCATGGTGGTTGTTAAACATTGAGAATGGTTGACAGCATTCTCAATCCCAATTAAAAGTACTCATTAACGTCCCATCAATATTAATTAGAAGTAACATGATGAGATTCACATGATATCCAAGTACTAGATACTCAAGATGTCCATAACCGGGGACACGACTAACCATGATTAGTTTGTGACACTCTACAAATGTTTGCGCACTTTTCCCCACATGACTCGATCTCCCCCGTTTGATTTCTCGCACTACATGGTGTTAGAGAAACGGATGACCGAGACATAGTCTTTCAGAAGCGCTTGCAGCTTACGTAACGGGTAGACCGTACCAACCTACAACCCCTACATCAGCTAGTCTACCACTGTAAGAGTTCACACGACTTAGTCAAGTATGCTAGAGCCCATAGTAGCATGTGGCTGCACACGGAAGTTTCTAGCATGAATAATCTTATGATCCCTTTGAGCCTGGGTGGCTGTCCAAAGAAAAACAGGCAAATCCTGGAAACCAGGTACCTCAATCCACCCAGATGTGTATTTAAGTTGCCACCTTAAGTAAACCATTAATTAACAATCTCACATCTGTCATGGATACACTCACCCAATCCACGTCTACTAGCATAGCATGGCATAATAAGCAAACGTAGAAGTAACTCCCAAAGGTTTGAAAATAAAACAGGTAATAGGTACTACCTCAACTACTTCCCAAAACCCACAAATTAATTAGATCCTAATCATGCAATGTTTGAGGATTGATCTAATGCATAAAAACTGGGTATGAGAAAAGAATGATCAAAGTGTTACTTGCCTTGCTGATGATCTGCGAAACTTAGAGACTCGAAATAACATGCGGCGCACTCCAGGTATTCTATCGCAGACAAACAAACAAGCATACAATAAGTACTCATCTAATGCACAGGTAAAACTCAAATAAGAGATATAACCAGAAAGTTCAACTTAAGAACTCCGGTTTGCAAAAAGAAACAAATCGAACGAAGATACGAAAGTCAAACGGCGAAAGAAAACAACTTCATTTTACTAATCTGGATCTAAGTCAACTTTTACAGTAGAAAAAACTTGTACAAGTTGGTTATTCGTAAAGAGGGTTTCGACACGAAACTCCAGGCGCTTGAATCACCTGATTCCGATAAACGAGCGAAAAGTTATACTAAAACGAAAATCGGATCAGAAATCGCGATCAGAAAAATCGCGGATTAAATCCGAGAAAAAGAAAAACGAAGAATAGGTTGACGAACGAACGTTCGTTATCCAGATCTAAACGATGAACGCGTTCGTTAAAACGAACGAACGAGCGAACGCTCGCTAATTAAACTAAACCGAAAATAAAACCGATCTAATAAAAAAACCGAAACTAAAAAAACCGAAAATAAAACCGACGGAAAACGGCGAACCTCGGGAGGCGGGTCACGGCGGCGGCGGCGGCTGGCGCGGGCGGCGGGGCTGGCGGCTAGGGTTTCGGGGCGGGGTGGGCTGGGGGCGCTCGGGCGGCGGCCATTTAAAGGCTGCCCCCGGGCGGAGTCCCGCTCGGGCACGGCCCGTAAGGCGGTTCACGTTTTTTTAAATAATTACGCTCAGAAAAGAAATAAAAAGAAATACTAAACGGACTCCAAAAATCCCGAAATAAATTTTCCCGGACTTCTAAAATCAGGCCCGACAAAGTGAACATTTATTTGGGGCCTAAATGCAATTTTGAAAAACGCATATTTTCCTAAATTCAAATAAAATAATGAAAAACTCCGAAATAAAATCTTATTTGATTTTATTATTAAATCCTTAATATTTCTTTATTTTGGGAAAGTCATTTTATTCCCTCTCTCATATTTTTGTAATAGAAATAATTGATGATAAAATAAATAAAATCAAATGATCCTATTCCCAAAATTTGAGAAAACTCAAATATGAAAATAACGAAATCCCCAACTCTCTCCGTGGGTCCTTGAGTTGCGTAGAATTTCTAGGATCAAAACCAAAAGCAAATAAAATATGATATGCATTGATGATCTAATGTATAACATTCCAAATTAAAAATTTGGGATGTTACAAACCTACCCCCCTTAAGATGAATCTCGCCCTCGAGATTCGGGTTGGCTAGAAAATAGGTGAGGGTTGTCCTTGAGAAAATCTTCCTCTCGTTCCCAAGTGGCTTCGTCCTCCGAGTGGTGGCTCCACTGAACCTTACAGAACTTGATAAGCTTGCTGCGGGTGACTCTGATGGCAAACTCGAGAATCTTAACTGGTTTCTCCTCATAGGTCAAATTGTTATCCAACTGAATTGCTTCCAATGGCACTGTGTCTCTCAACGGTATGTCAGCCATCTCTGTGTGGCACTTCTTCAACTGAGAAACATGGAACACATCTTGAACACCTGACAATCCCTCGGGTAATTCCAACTTGTAAGCAATTTCTCCCATACGTTCCAAAACACGATATGGTCCTACAAATCGGGGTGCTAACTTTCCTTTAACTCCAAATCGCTTAACTCCTCAAAGCGGGGATACTCGAAGATAAACTCTGTCTCCGACTTCATATTCTATCTCCTTGTGTTTTGAATCCGCATAGCTCTTCTGCCTGGACTGGGCTACCTTGAGCCTTTCGCGAATTAACTTCACCTTCTGTTCAGACTCCTTAATCAAATCAGGTCCAAACAACTGGCGGTCTCCAACCTCGTCCCATGACAATGGTGTCCTGCACCTCCTTTCGTACAAGGCTTCGAAAGGGGCCATTTTCAAACTGGTTTGATAGCTGTTTTTGTAAGAAAACTCTGCATATGGCAAATTGTCATCCCAACTTGATCCATTATCTAGCGCACAAGCTCTCAGCATATCCTCCAAAATCTGATTGACTCTCTTGGTCTGTCCATCTGTCTGTGGATGAAAAGATGTACTGAACTCTAGCCTGGTACCCAAAGTCTCATGCAACTGCTTCCAGAACTTTGAGGTAAACTGGGTTCCTCTATCTGATACGATACTCCTCGGAACTCCATGCAAACAGACGATCCTGGTCATGTATATCTTGGCCAACTTAGCACTGGTGTAAGTGGTCTTTACTGGGATGAAATGTGCTACCTTCGTCAACCGATCAAGTACAACCCAAATTGAGTCATAGCCGGAACGAGTCCTTGGTAATCCCGTGATAAAATCCATGCCTAACTTATCCCACTTCCATTCGGGTATCAGCAATGGCTGTAGCAATCCTGCTGGCTTTTGATGCTCTGCTTTTACTCTTTGACATACATAGCTGTCGAGGGTTGGGTACGACATATGCCAACGGATGGCTTATCATGGTGGGAGCGAGTAGAACGTCCCCGGTGCCCGGAAGCGGGATGAGGCGAAGACATGCACGCCGGCGGATCTTACCCAGCTTCAGGGCTCTCCGAGGAGATAACACACCTACTGCTGCTCTGCGGGGTCTCCGCATGATCACTATGGGAAAGTGAATACAAGGTTGCTCCTAGAGCTGTTTTCTGGAGGTAGGAGAGGGCAAGGCTAGCTCCTTCCTTCCTATATGATCGAGTCTAATCCTAGAGAAGCTATCCCCCTTGCATGGGTGCCCCGGGGGGCTTATATAGGCCTGCCCCCCAGGGATACAATGGTAATCCGGCTGGGCGCGGGTCCCAGCCGTCTGTCTCTCAGACCGTCGTCTTCTCCGCCGACTACTGGGGCCTGCTGACTGGCGGGCCCTGCTGACAGGCCTGGTACTGTAGCGGTGCTTCTGATGATGCTGGTTTGGTCATGGGGTCATGGCAACAGTGCCGCCGTCTGGCGGACGATCACTGTCGCCATTCCCCTTCTTGTCTGATTAATGGCATGCGGGGCCCGTGGGAGGGATCGGCCGACTCCAGGGGGCCAACTCCCATGGGTCCGTCTTCGGGGCGCTCTCGCCGTCTTCTGTTCTCCCGCTGACGGGCGGTCCCGCCGTCTCCGGGCCGTACAGGTAGGCCGTCGTGGGCACAGTGCGCCGCCCACTGAGGCTGAGGTCAGGGCAGGCATGGCAATAGTGCCGCGCCGTGATGGAGATCTCCAGCGATACGGCGCTGTAGCCATGCCAGCCCCTCGTAAGCGGGGCAGAGACGGCCATGCTGCGACCGTACTCCGCCCCGTCCATCGTGGCGAAGGAAGGAGGTGGTTGGAGTCGCGGGCCGACTCCCACAGCCGGCTTCTCTGGAAGTCGTCAGCTAAGAGTCGGCTTATCTGGAAGCCGGCACCTGAGAGTCGGCTTATCCTGAAGCCGCCCCTGGGACTCGGCCGTGAGGGACAGTTGATGCCGACTCCCAGGAGGCGGCTCTTCATCGTGGGGTGTTGAGGGGCGCAGTCTGCCCCGATGTTTTGAAAGGCTCTGGGGCTCGGGTTAGCCTACCCGTGACCCATTACGCCTCAACAGTTTCATCTCTCCGGGGGTGGAATTTCGGCCTCGGTCGCCGTCTTCCTCCAGGGCGACTAGTTGGAGTCGGACTCGCAGAAGGCCGTCTTGCCTCTTAGAGGGTTTGAACGTCACAGCGGGGTCCAGGCGGCGTGCCTGATAAGCTTCCGGGCAGCCGCCTGTTGTGGGTCCATCGCGTGGCGCCACGTGGCAGGGTCAGTCTGCCCACCCACGCGCGCGACGGGACGGGACCTCAGGCGGGGCCCGCCACTACCGTGCCTCGGCACACGAGCGGATTTGCTGCGACCGTGCGAACGGTTGGGTTTCCCACGCTGTAACTGCACGCAGTTACTGCGTGTGGTAAATCGTGGGGGGCCTGGGGGCCGGGGCGCAGTTAATCCCACGCCCGCCCCATCGGCTTCTCAGCCCTATGAGCCTATAAGTAGGCGGGAGGAAGGGAGCGGCAAAGCACGCACGCCCATCTCCCCTCTCCCCTTGCTTCCTTCTTGCTTCTTTTTCCTATCCTCCGCCGCCGCACCTGCTGCCGTGCGCTCCGGCGTGTGGGACGGCTCCGAGGTGGACGACGACATCATTGAGTTCCTCCGCAAGACGCGTCGCCTCCCCGGCGTGGACCTAGTGCGAGCCCGTGCCATGCTGGAGACGGAAATATCGCCGGTGCCGGAGGAGGGCGAGCGGGTCGTATTCCGCTCTCACCTCATGCGCGGCCTGGGGCTGCCGGCGAGCGGCTTCTTCCGCTCCTTCTTGGAGTTCCACGAGCTCCAGCTGCACCACCTCACCCCGAACACGGTGGTGCTACTGGCTGCCTTCGCCACCTTGTGCGAAGGCTTCCTCGGTGTTCTCCCCACAATCGAACTGTGGGGAGAGTTCTTTCAGTCAAAGCTCGGCACGCACATCGCCGGCGTGCCGGCCCAGTGCGGCGCCTTCATCACGATGCGGAGGTCGGTGGCCAACAATCCGTTTCCCGCCATCCCGCTGATCAAGTCGGTGAAGATGTGGCAGCGTTCTTACTTCTACGTGAAGAACGTCGCCCCAGACGGTGACTGGGTCAACCTGCCGCCTTATGAAGCCGGCACACCGGCTGGGAGGCTCCCCAGCTGGTCCCACCGAGTCAAGATGCTGACTCCCGTTGGAGCAGCCGCCATCACGCGACTCTAAGTTCTGACGCAGTCGGAAGGTCTGACCGGGGCCGACCTGCTGGCTGCCTTCATGGTGCGCCGAGTCCTCCCGCTCCAAGGCCGACCTCATCTGATCTGTCAGATGAGCGGCCACCGAGACCCAAGTCGGATGTGCTCCAAGGACATGCCCCACGCGGAGGTGGCGGACACGGTGAACTACATCGCGAACTGCGGTCTCGCGGCGGATTGGCAGTTCGGCAAGGAGCCGTACTCACGCGCCAACCCCCCACCTGCGGTAAGTTATCTATTTTTTTCTTCTGTCTTCCTTTGTAGCCGAATCTGACTTCTAATCTTTTTGGTTTTTCTTGAGTCAGAACCCCCTCATCCAGCCTTCAGCCGGCACCGCGGGCTCGGCCCGCCAGTTCGTCCCCGATCGAGCGGAGACTGAGATCAACGACCCGGACTTGGGTCCGCGGCGATGGAGGCCGACGCCGAAGGAGGCGGAGGAGGACGAGGAGGAGGAGGCTTCAGGCCGTCGGCCACCTTTGCCGACTGGCCTAAGGACGACGTCGAGGGGGAAGTCGTCCCACGCCGCCAACCGAGGGTTGGCCATCCGGGCGCGGGCTCCTCCGCCGGCTTGGATGGTCAAGGCGGTGCGAAGAGGCGCCGGGCCGGGCCGAGCTTGCTTGGCGGCCGGTCGAAGAAGTTCAAGGGGGCGGCCGCTGCGACCAAGCGGGAAGAGGCGCTCGCGAAGGCCAACCGCTTCCGTAAGGAAGTGAAGAAGCCGCCGCTGGTCTCCCCGTAAGTGCCTCCGCTCTTGACTTGTTTTGCTCTTGGTGGATTTTTGTCCACATCTTTTACATGCTTTCTTCGCCTCAGGGCTCCCCTCACCTTCGAGAGGGTCGCCGCCGCCTCCGTCATGGGGTCGGCGGAGACTTCCGCCAGTACTCGGCGGATTGATCCCACCGCCGACCTTCGGGAGGCGACGGAGCAGAACGCGCGGGAGAAGCGCGACGAGGACGAAGCCGCCCGTCTGGAGAAGGCGGAGGCCGAGAAGGCGGCTGCCTCCACCCAGAGGAAGCTGGACGAGGCCGAAGCCGCCGTGGCGGCAAGGCGGCGAGCTGAGGAGGCGGCGCGGCGCCAATCGACGCTGCTTGTCGTTCAGCTGAACTCCGCGCCGCCACCCCCGGATTTCACGGGACAGACTGGGGAAGCTGGCGATGAGCACCCTATCATGGAGAGGGAGAGCGGCGAGGCCTCCATGTCAGACACGGCCGCGCCACCTCCGCCGCCTCCGCCGCCGTCTGCGAGCGCGCGAGGTAAACAGCCGGCGCCGCCAACTGCGGATGAGTCCGAGGCGAGGCTACTCCTTCAAGTCGCCTCACCAGTGCACCGCCGCCTTGAGAAGGCGACTTCGGCGCTACGCCCGTTGGAGACCGGTGCCGCCAGCTCGGCCATCCCAGACGCTGAGGCGACGAGCGCCGCGCCTATTGGGTGGGTGCGAGGAGGCGGCATGGGCCCGCTGAGCCAGGCGCTTCTGGACATTCATGCGAAGCTGCGAGCCGAGGGCGACGCCATCCAGAGCTGCACCAAGGCGCATCTGGCGTCGCGAGTAGCTGTCCGGGTATGCTTCATTTTTGACTTTGCTTTTCTTTGTTCTTCTCTGTGGGGGCGCGCCAGCGCACCCACTGGGTGTAGTCCCCGAGTTTCGGGCCGGCTGCTGAGCAGGCAGCTCGGAACTCCTTCTGGCGAGTTCCGATACTTATCTTCGTCTAAAAATTCTTATTGCAGGAGTACCACAACCTCCGCATCACTGCCTTCAACCGCAATGTTGAGGAGCTGAGCAAGCGGACTGCCGACTTGTCAGAGAGTCGGAGTGAGTCTTCCTTCTTCTTCGCGGGGGCGCGCTGGCGCACCCGCGGGCTGTAGTCCCCGAGATTCGGGCCGACTGCTGAGCAGTCGGGCTGGATCTTCTCAGCGACTTTCATTGTTGACGACTTAACGTCTTTCTTTTTTATTCTTCAGAGGCCAACACCACTCTTCAGCAGCAGCTGGGCAAGGCCAACACTGCCTTGCGCGCCAAGGGGGAGGAGTGCGGCAAGCTTGCCGCGGAGCGTGATCTGCTGGCCGCGTAGCTGGCGGAGCAAAAGGAGCTGCTCAAGAAAGCGCAGGAGGAGGCAGAGAAGAAAGAAGCTGCGCTCCTGGCCGAGTTCGAGAGCGAGCGCTCCTCCTGGATCGACAAGGAGGCGCAACTAACTTCCGGCTTCCATGAGATTGAGGACAGCGTCGACGGTGAGTTTCTTTACTTTCTTTGAGCCGCCGACTGTGGGTCGGGCGACTCCTAATTCTGACTTGCTTCTTTTTTGTCTTGGCAGACTTCTTCCCTGGCCACTCGCAGGCGGGCACCCAGGCCATCGAGGCAGATCGCGAGGCGCGGAGGGCAGATGGTGCGGAGATTGCCGCCAACGCCCCCCGGACCCTTGACGAGCAGCTTCTGAGCATCAAGGCTCATCTGCGGCCGGCCCATCGGATGCTGCGCCGGCTTCAGCGTGCCGACGCTCAGGCCATTGCCGCCCTGTGGCCAGACATGCCTGTTCTGCACACTGCCAGTCGGACTGCCGACTGGCTGGAGGTCGCAGCTGGTTGTCTTGAGGCTTGGAAGGGTTCCTCGGCCCGGGCTGGAGCGCGCTGGGCCTTGGAATTCGTCATGGCGTGGTATCCAGGGCTGGACCTGGACCGTCTGGCCGCGTTCCTATCAGAGGCCCAGGCGGAGCTGGTAGCTGTGGAAGACGCCCTCGTTGCTCGTGCTGCGGCGATTGCCGACTATGCCGACACCAGCATCTTCGTCCCTGATCGCGCTGAAGACGGCAGAGAGGCGCCGCTGGAGTGGTTCAGGATGAACCCAGATTACGACGAGGACTCAGCGGAGTTGATTGCTTCCAGCACCGAGGAGGAAGGCGAGGCGGAGGACGAAGGTGAGACGGAGGCGCCAGAAGACGGAACGGGCGACTAGCCTCAGCTCGACCGCGCATCTAGCAACAAGCCGCGTCTGGAGAAGGCGGCTGCCCCCGGAGATGATCAAGCCGAGACAGCCCAGCCGGCCGCCTCGGCGCCTGACACCGCCATCTCCTCCGACCCTCCGAACCCAGATGCCGCCTCCTAGGCTGCCATCTTTGCCTTCATTTTATCTGCCTTAGCAGTCTTTTAAGAACTTGGTTAATTCGAACAATTCCACCGGCGGGGTGTATTTTGAACTTCTACTTGAAGATTCGGCCAAGGGCCTATGTTATGTAAATATTTATCCGAGTTCTATCTTTCCTTACTCATTGCTCTTTTGGCTTTTTCCTTTGCTGCCTTCCCTTAGTCGCCGCCTTGCCAGTCGGACAACCGCTCTGCGGACTGCCACTAGATCAAACACTTGGCTACTTTGGGAAGGCAAGTACTTGGCCATTTTAGAGTCTTTTTAACAAGTCGAATAGAAAGCGGTAAGCCGACTACTTACGAGTCGGCTTCACTTAAGAGAGGCTAGAAGAAAGCGGCAAGCCGACTACTCATGAGTTGGCTTTTGCTTGAGAGAGGCTGGAAGCCATCTTAGGCTATGTTTGTGCTTTGGGTCCTTAGCCATTTTTTGTGTGGGCGCCCGTTCTTCCTTACTCCTGCCTACCAAACAGTCGCTCTACGAGCTGCGACTTCTGACAGGAGACGGCTTAGGCGCCACACACTACTTGTCTGACTGCGGGAAGCATTCCATAGCGCGAGGCGACGAGTCTCCGGGCCGACTAGTCGATCCCGGTGCCAAGCGGCATAACAAAGAGTAATATACTCGAAGGCATAATTCTTATCATACAGATAACAAAAAAGGGCAGTCTCCAAGCTTGTCTCGGGGGGCCCGAAGTCTTGGTACTTTAATACAAAGGGTAGCGTGATACATACTGCATTAACTGTAAAATCTTCGGAGAAGATTTGCATTCCATGGGCACTCCGTCTCTTTGCCGGAGTCATCCCTCTTGCGTGCTCGGGGCTTCTGAGCATCGATCAGGTAGTAGGAGTCATTTCCCAGCACCTTGCTGATAATGAAGGGGCCTTCCCAAGGCGCCGATAGCTTCTGCTGGACGGCTGTTCGCTAGATCAGCCAGAGCACAAGGTCGCCCTCTTGGAAAGATCTCGACCTGACCTTCCTGTTGTAGTATCGGCGCAGGCTCTGCTGGTAGATGCTGGACCGGCTGAGTGCCAACAGCCGTCCCTCTTCCAGCAGATCGACATCGTCTTGATGTGCTTCTTCTGCTTCTTCCTCGGTGTACATGGTGACTCGCGGAGAGTCGAACTCTATGTCTGTTGGGATGACGGCTTCAGCACCATAGACGAGGAAGAAGGGTGTGAAGCCTTTTGACTTGTTTGGAGTCGTGCACAGACTCCAGAGGACGGCTGGCAACTCGTCAAGCCAACAGCCGGTCAAACGCTCCAGTGGTTCGACCAGTCGAGGCTTGATGCCAGACAGGATGAGGCCGTTTGCTCGCTCTACCTGGCCGTTTGACTGCGGATGGGCAACGGATGCTAAGTCCAGTCGGATGCCCTGAGTCGCGCAGAAACGGGCCAAGGCACCTTTGGCAAAATTTGTGCCATTGTCGGTGATGATGCTGTGCGGTATGCCGTACCGAGTCGTGATGTCGGGGATGAAAGTCACTGCAGTCAGACCATTCAACTTCTTGATGGGCTTCACTTCTATCCACTTGGTGAATTTTTCCACCGCGACAAGTAAGTGAGTCAGGCCGCCTCGTGCTGTTTTGAATGGTCCCACCATGTCCAGGCCCCAAACCGCAAAGGGCCAGGCAATGGGGATAGTCTTGAGTGCGGAAGCCGGCTGATGTGGCTTGGAGCGGAACATCTGGCACCCTTTGCACTTTTGGACTAATTCTTTGGCCTCTTCTAGGGCAGTTGGCCAGAAGAAACCGTGTCGGAAGGCTTTGGCGATGAGTGCTCTTGAAGCCGCATGGTGGCCGCACTCGCCTTCATGGATGTCTCTGAGAATTGCTTGGCCTTGCTCTGGCTCGACGCAACGGTGGTAGACGCCAGTGATGCTGCACCTGACCAACTCTCTGTTGACTATGGTGTAGGCTGCCGCGCAGCGTCGTACTTGCCGAGCCAAGGTTTCATCAATTGGCAGTTCTTTGCTCACCAGGAACTTGAGGATGGGCTGTGCCCATGAGGGTGCTGCTATTTCTTTGACTACCAGTACTGCGACTTGGACGAGGGCGGCTGGGCTGGGAGGCAGCGGGTTGGAGTCTGCAGCCGCTTGTTGGATTGATGAAGTCCCGGGGTCGACTGGAGCAGTCCCCGGGCCGAGTTCTGGAGTCATCGGATTGGTCGCCACAATCCCCGGGCCGGGTTCTGAAGTCCCCGGGCCGGCTTCGACTGAAGCGCTCTTGGAGTCGGATCCGACTTCTTCGGGTGGAGCCGGCACAAAGATGGAGTCTGATTCTGGTGAAGGCTTGACAGACGGCTTGAGGAGGCACCGAAGGGCGACGCTGGATGGTATTGCTTGGCGGGTGCAGCCGATTCGTGCCAAGGCGTCTGCTTGGTCGTTGTCATTCCTTGGCACGTGGAGGAACTCGCACCCCTCGAAGTATCCGCTGAGTTGCTGCACAAGGAAGTGGTAGCTCGCCATGTTTGCATCCTTGGCGTCCCAATCGGCAGATGACTGCTAGACCACCAAGTCAGAGTCGACATAACACAGGATCCGGCGAATGCCGAGCTCTTTGGCAAGCCGGAGCCCGTGAATGAGCGCCTCGTATTCAGCAACATTGTTGGAGGCGGCAAAATGGATCTGCAACGCATATCTAAGCTTGTCGCCTTTGGGGGAAGTGAGGACGACGCCGGCTCCCAAGCCGGTGCGCATCTTGGAGCCATCGAAATGCATCCGCCAATGGGTGGAGTCGGGCGCTGGCGGCAGGTACTGGGTCTCGGCCCAGTCGACGAGGAAGTCGGCCAGTGCTTGTGACTTGATGGCGGTGCGGGGCTGGTAGTAGATTGTGTAGGGAGCCAGATCGATGGCCCATTTGGCCACTCGGCTAGAAGCATCTCGGCTTCCAGTGATCTTGGCAAGTGGAGCTGTGCAGACCACAGTGATTGGATGCTCCTGGAAGTAAGGCTTCAATTTCTTGGCGACAAAGTGCACGCCGTAGCACATCTTCTGGTAGTGGGGATAGTTCTGCTTGGAGGCTGACAATACCTCGCTCAGGTAATATACCGGTCTCTGGATAGGTAGCGCCTTGCCTTCCTCCTTACGCTCAACTACCATAACTGTGCTGACTACCCGACTGGTGGCAGCAATGTATAGGAGCATGGGCTCTTTGGGAGTCGGGGCCGCCAGCACAGGGGGCGTAGTCAACATTTTCTTCAGTTGGAGAAAAGCTTCGTCCGCCTTGGGAGTCCACTCAAAAAAGGTCATATTCTTCATGAGCTGATATAAGGGGAGAGCCTTCTCGCCCAGCCGACTGATGAATCGGCTGATGGAAGCCAAACAGCCGGTGAACTTTTGCACATCTAGCAGTCGTCTGGGTGCTTCCATCCTCTCGACGGCCTTGATCTTCACAGGGTTGCACTCTATGCCGTGTTCGGAGACCAGGAAGCCAAGGAGTTGACCGGATGGTACTCCGAAGACGCACTTCTCGGGGTTGAGCTTGATCTGGAATCGGCGCAGATTCTCAAAGGTTTCCTTGAGGTCTTCCAATAGTGTTCCACGCTTTTCCGTCTTCACCACCACATCATCCACGTAGACGTGGGCATTTCTACCGAGTTGCTTGAGGAGGCACTTCTGCATGCAACGCTGAAAGGTGGCGCCGGCATTCCTCAAGCCGAACGTCATGGTCAGGTAGCAGAAGGCACCAAACGGCGTGATGAAGGCGGTCTTCAGTCTGTCAGCCGGGTTCAGCTTGATCTGGTGATATCCAGAATATGCATCTAAGAAACTCAACAGCTCGCATCCGGCTGTGGAGTTTATCACCTGATCAATTCTCGGCAGAGCGAATGGATCCTTGGGGCAGGCTTTGTTGAGGCTTGTGTAGTCGATACACATCTGCCACTGCTTGTTCTTCTTCAGCACCAGGACTGGGTTTGCTAGCCATTCTGGGAAAAAGACTTCCATAATGAAGCCGGCTGCCAGGAGCCGGGCTATCTCTTCTCCAACAACTCTTCTCTTCTCCTTCTGACAGGCGGCGCAAGGGCTGCCTGACGGGCTTCACAGCAGACCGGACATCTAACTTGTGCTTGGCGAATTACGTCGGTACACCTGGCATGTCTTTAGGGGACCATGCGAAGATGTCTCGATTCTCAAGGAGGAAATCGACGAGCTCGCCTTCCTATTTTCTGTCAAGGTTTGTACCTATGACAGCGTACCTCTCTGGGTGCTCCGGGTCCAAGGGTATCTTCTTCGTTTCTCTGGCCGGCTTGAATGATCCTTCTGCTTCCGACTCCTTGGGTTCGGGCGACATCTCGGGCTGCTTGCCGACCATCGCCACAACCCGATCAAGAAGCCGCTTCTCAGCCGCGATCACCAAGGACTCGGCCAGCCGACTGCTTTCGGCCGCACAAGCGGACGACTTTCTGTAGTCGCCGGCCATGGTTAGAATTCCCTTGGAACTCGGCATCTTCATCTTGAGGTAGGCGTAGTGGGGGACCGCCATGAACTTGGCCAAAGCAGGTCGGCCAAGCAACGCATGGTACGGGCTTTCGAGGTCCACCACTTCAAACCAAACCGGCTCTCGGCGGAAATGATCTTTGTCTCCAAAGAGGACGTCTATCAGGATCTTGCCGATTGGCGAGCAGGAAAGGCCAGGAACAATGCCGTGGAACACAGTCCGGCTGCTCTGAAGCTGTCTTTGCTTGATTCCTAACTTCTCCATGGTATCCTTGTACAGGATGTTGATACTGCTGCCTCCGTCTATCAGCACTCGCGAGAAACGAGCGACCCGCCTATCTGTGGCGAGTGTGGCGCCTAAGACCAGGGCGTAGGAGCCCGGATTCGGTATCACCTCTGGGTGATCAGCTCTGCTCCAACTGATAGGCCTTTCGGACCAGTGCATGAACTCTGGAGTGCTTGACGCGACTGCGTTCACCTCTTGCTGCTGCAGCCGCCTGCTGCGTTGATCGTCAGCCACACTGGTGAACACCACATAGGCACCATGCTCATCTGGGAACTCGTCTTGTATCGTACCGACTGGCCTGACAGCCGGCTGCTGGGGCAGCGGTGGAGGCGGCAGCCCAGCAGGCGGGGGAGGGAGTAGGCCGTCTCCCTTGGCGATTCTGGTGAGCCAGTGGCATTTCCGGGTGGTGTGATTTGATGGCTTCGCGCCGCTGTGGAACTTGTAGGGGCCATCTAGAGTCTGCTCGTAGGAGAAGGCCGGCAACCAGTTGGACTTGCCACCTTTCTGTCGCTTCGCCGGAGGCTGCTCCTCCGGCTGTTGGTCTTCGACTGTCGCAACTTGCCGGCTGCTGGAAGCCGGCTGCGGGGCTTTGCGGTTGTGGTCGTTCTGCTCCTGCCGCCGACTGGTGTCCCCAGCCAGAGTTCTTGGAGCCTGAGGGGCTACTTTGCCTGTCGCACTAACTTGAATCTCCGCCTTCACGGAGGAGTCGGTCGTGGCATACTTGTCTGCTATGACTAGCAGCTCATCGAGGGTCTCCGGCTCGTCGCAGAGGAGCTTGTGCTTGAGGAGGGTGCCTTCTCTGCACCCAGCAGTAAAGTACTCGATAGCCTGCACCTCGTGCATGCCCTCGCAAGAGTTCCGAAGCTCGGCCCAGCGCGTGAGGTAGTCGCGAGTGGACTCGTCGGGGCCTTGCACGCACAAGGAGAGCTGGCGAGGTTTGGGAGGTCGCTTGTATGTGCTCATGAAGTTGCGGACGAAGGCATCGGTGAAGTCGACCCAGCTGTTGATGCTGCGGGGCTTCAGGCTGTTCAACCATGTCCGGGCCGTGCCCTGGAGCATGAGTGGAACATACTTCATGGCAACACACTTGTTGCCGTTCGCTATGTTGACGGTCGTAGAGTAGTCAACTAGCCAATCTTCCGGCTTCACGGAGCCGGTGTACTTGGGTGTATCTCGGGGGAGCGTGAACCCTTTGGGGAATTGCTCGTCTCAGATTCGGGGTCCAAAACAGGGAGGACCCAACTCGTCTTCTTCTTCAAGCGCCAGGGATTGGTGGAGTCGGTCGATCCGGTGGCGGGCGTCATTCTCTCTGACTCCCTCTCGGCGGCCAAGGCGGTCGCCGAGAGTCGGATGCTCTATGGGTGGCGGGGAGACTCGCCTGTCTCTGCGAGGAGGGGGAGGCAGATAGTCGTCCCGCCGTTCCACTGCTTTGGGGCGGCCGTCTTGGTCGCGCTCGATGGTGATGCGAGTCCGACTGTGGCTGACAGTCGGCTCCTGGTCTTTCTTTCCACGGACACCACCAGTCGGTGTCCGAGACGTTGCGCCTTGGTCTCGGCGGGGTGGCAGGTCGTCGTTTTGTCGTTGCGGCGCTTCCGTACGGCAGCCGGCTTCGTTCTGTGCGGCAGCTGCGTCGAGGAGCTGCTGAACTCGCTCCGTCATCAGGCGGCGCTCTTTGCCTTCGAAGTTGTCGAGCTCGTCCGCCGCCGCCTGGGCAGCGCGGATGTTCTCCGCAGGCGTGGCGTACACAGGGCGATCGGCCCCAAACAGTTTGGCGATTGCCACGCCGGGTTGCCGGACCGCGCCTAGGCGGCTGGGCCCAGACGGAGCCGGCGAGCCGCCCACGGCGCGATCCATCTCACGCTGGTAGGCTTCTGACAAGCGTCTCATGCTTGCCAGCTTCTTCGCGCCCTCGACGAGCTGAAGGCGGCGCGCCTCCAGCGTCTCGGTGTCAGCGTCTCCCGAAATCGGCGCGGTCATGTCTTGCAGGGCCGCGTCGAGTGGATCATGAGCTCCTTCGCCGGAACACTCGCCGTGATCGAGGACGAGGACCTCCGTGACAGTGCTTCCGCCGCTCTCCGTGCAAGGGAGCGGCTCGTCGTAGACCACCACGTTGGTGGGGAATGCGTCGAGCGACGCGGTATCGGAGTCGACCAGCATCGGGTAGGTGGAGCCTATGGACCCCAGGTCTATGGCAGGCTCGCCTGCAATGTGGAGTTGGTCGAGGAGGCCCGCGAGGAGGCTCTTGGCGCCGCCCGTGCCTGCTTCGGATGCAGGCTCGTCGGAGAGGTGAACCTCGCCGATAAGTTTGGCGAGGTGCTGGCTGCGCAGGAGATCTCAGCGCCGTGCAGCGCATCAGCGCAGACTCCATCTGGCGTGCCGGGCTGGCTGTGCTCGCCAGGGAGGAAAAGGGTTCCCGTCCAGAGCAGGTCTCCGGATGACGGTGCACCTCGCCCCACGGTGGGCGCCAAATGTCGGGGTTTGGGTACGACATATGCCAACGGATGGCTTATCATGGTGGGAGCGAGTAGAACGTCGCCAGTGCCCGG
This sequence comes from Triticum dicoccoides, assembly GCF_002162155.2. Classification (NCBI taxonomy): domain Eukaryota; kingdom Viridiplantae; phylum Streptophyta; class Magnoliopsida; order Poales; family Poaceae; genus Triticum; species Triticum dicoccoides. The sequence continues at coordinate 356,844,004 of NC_041383.1, forward strand.
AAGCGGGATGAGGCGAAGACATGCACACCGGCGGATCTTACCCAACTTCAGGGCTCTTCGAGGAGATAACACCCCTACTGCTGCTCTACGGGGTCTCCGCATGATCACTATGGCAAAGTGAATACAAGGTTGCTCCTAGAGCTGTTTTCTGTAGGTAGGAGAGGGCAAGGCTACCTCGTTCCTTCCTATATGATCGGGTCTAATCCTAGAGAAGCTATCCCCCTTGCATGGGTGCCCCGGGGGACTTATATAGGCCTGCCCCCTAGGGATACAATGGTAATCCGGCTGGGTGCGGGTCCCAGCCGTCTGTCTCTCAGGCCGCCGTCTTCTCCACCGACTACTTTGGCCCGCCGACTGGCGGGCCCCGCTGACAGGCCTGGTACTGTAGTGGTGCTTCTGATGACACTGGCTTGGTCATGGGGTCATGGCAACAGTGCCGCCGTCTGGCGGACAATCACTGTCGCTATTCCCCATCTTGTCTGGTTAATGGCATGCGGGGCCCGTGGGAGGGGCCGGCCGACTCCAGGGGGCCGACTCCCACGGGCCTGTCTTCGGGGGGCTCTCGCCGTCTTCTGTTCTCCCACTGACGGGCGGTCCCGCTGTCTCCGGGCCATACAGGTAGGCCGTCGTGGGCACAGTGCGCCGCCCACTAAGGCTGAGGTCAGGGCAGGCATGGCAACGTGCCGCGCCGCGATGGAGATCTCCAGCGATACGGGGCACTGTAGCCATGCCAGCCCCTCGTAAGCGGGGTAGAGACGGCCATTCTGCGACCGTACTCCGCCCGGTCCATCGTGGCGAAGGAAGGAGGTGGTTGGATTCGCGGGCCGACTCCCACAGCCGGCTTCTCTGGAAGTCGTCAGCTAAGAGTCGGCTTATCTGGAAGCCGGCACCTAAGAGTCGGCTTATCTCGAAGCCGTCCCTGGGACTCGGCCGTGAGGGACAGTTGATGCTGACACCCAGGAGGCGGCTCTTCATCGTGGGGTCTTGAGGGGCGCAGTCTGCCCCGATGTTTTGAAAGGCTCTGGGGCTCGGGTTATCCTACCCGTGGCCCATTACTCCGACAATCGCAAACTGCTACGTACTCCGCAATGTCTTTCTTCATTCTGGTCCACCAGAATGTATCCTTCAAATCCAAATACATCTTGGTATTTACTGGGTGAATCGAATACGATGAATCATGTGCTTCTTGCAGAATCAACTTCCTGATCTCCGGGTCATTGGGCACATATACACGGTCTTCAAACCATAGGTATCGTGTTCATCCTCGCGAAATCCCTTAGCCTTTCCCTTGCTCATCTTCTCCTTAATAGAAGCAACTTCCTTATCTGTCCTTTGAGCTTCTCTGATTTTATCTATCAAGGTAGACTGAATTTCCAACGCTGCTACATAGCCTCTCGGAACTATTTCCAAACATAGCTCCCGGAATTCCTCGGCTAATTCTTTTGGTAAACCTCCGGTCATTAGGGTGTTGACATGGCTCTTACGGCTCAACGCGTCTGCTACAACGTTAGCCTTCCCGGGGTGATAATGCAATCTCATATCGTAATCTTTAATAAGCTCCAACCATCTCCTCTGCCTGAGATTCAATTCCTTTTGCGTGAAGATGTACTTCAAACTCTTGTGATCTGTGTACACCTCAGAGTGATTTCCAAGGAGAAAATGTGTCCACGTTTTCAGGGCATGCACTATGGCTGCTAACTCCAAATCATGTGTGGCATAATTCAATTCGTGAGGTTTCAGTTGTCGTGAAGTGTACGAAACAACTCTTCCCTCCTGCATGAGCACTGCTCCAAGTCCTCGACGTGAAGCGTCGCAATACACCTCATAATCCTTGGTCTGATCTGGCAGAATTAACACTGGTGAGGTAACCAAACGTTGCTTCAACTCCTGGAAACTAGCCTCGCACTCCTCAGTCCATATGAACTTGGTATCCTTCTTCAACAATTCCGTCATAGGCTTCGCAATCCTCGAGAAATTCTCAATGAATCTCCGGTAGTATCCTGCGAGTCCAAGGAAACTCCGAATCTCTCCAACTGTTGTTGGTGCTTCCCAGTTTGTCACAGTGGCAACTTTAGTGGGGTCTACTGCTATACCTTCTCCGGATATAACATGTCTAAGAAATCCAACTTCCTTCAACCAAAACTCACACTTGCTGAACTTGGCATACAACTGATGTTCTCTGAGCTTCTCGAGTACCAAATGCAAGTGCTCCTTATGTTCTTCTTCATTCTTTGAGTAGACCAAAATATCGTCAATGAATACCACGATGAACTTATCCAAAAACTCCATAAACACCTTGTTCATCATGTTCATAAAATAGGCCGGGGCGTTAGTCAGACCAAATGACATAACGGTATACTCATACAGCCCGTACCTGGTGGTAAAAGCCGTCTTAGGTATATCCTGCTCTCGAATCTTCAACTGATGATATCCTGACCGCAAATCAATCTTGGAAAACACCTTTGCTCCTTGCAAGCGGTCGAACAGATCATTGATCATCGGCAACGGGTATTTGTTCTTAATGGTCACTTCATTCAATCCTCGATAATCAACAACCATTCTTAATGATCCATCCTTCTTCTCCACTAGAAGTACTGGCGATCCCCAAGGTGAAGAACTTGGGCGGATAAAACCTTTGTCCAACAATTCCTTAATCTGTTTCTTAATTTCCTCCAAATCTTGGGCTGGCATCCTATACGGTCTCTGAGATATTGGCCCAGTGCCTGGCAGTAGTTCAATCAAAAACTCAATGTCTCTGTCCGGTGGCATGCCTGGCAACTCTTCCGGAAACACATCCGGGTAATCCCTTACCACTGGTACTTCCTCCTGCACAACTCCTGATAAGGAATTTACATGTGCCCTCCTCGGCTCATGCCGTGATACATACTTGATTCTCCTTCCTTCTGGGGTGGTAAGCAAAATCGACTTACTGGCGCAATCTATGTTCCCTCCATACTTCGATAACCAATCCATGCCTAATATCACATCCAATCATTGCGATTCTAGAACTATTAGGTCCGAGGGAAAAACATAGTGTCCAATCCTTAATGGTAATCTATCACACCATATACTAGCCATGTATTCTGCTCCGGGTGAGGTTACTAGCATGGGTGACCTAAGGGCTTGGGTTGGTAATTTATACTTATCCACAAATCCCCTTGATATGTATGAATGCGATGCACCAGTATCAAAAAGAACAACTGCAGTAAATGTCTTAACCAAAAACTTACCTATTACTGCGTCTGGCTGAGCTTCAACCTCCTCCACGGTAACGTGGTTCACCTGTCCCTTGTTGAAAGGGTCCAGCTTCTTTCCTGAGCTTCCATTGCCGTTACCATTTTGGGCTTCTGGACATTCATTTCCATAATGCCCAGTCTTATAGCACTTAAAACAAGTGATATGGCTCGGGTCTACCTTGGATGGTGTTGATGGGTTGGTGCAGTTTTGTCCATTGTTTCCTCCATTCCTGTTTCCATTCTTTGTGCCATTATGATTGTGCGAGCTACCTCCTCCATGAGTATGATGAAATTGCCCTCCCGGTTTAGGGGTAAGACGGGGCTTCTGTTGGGCTCCAGAGTTGTACTTCCCCTGTCCATACTTCCGCTTGCGGTTTTCAATCTGCTGCTGCTTCCCTTCAATCATAAGAGCACGATCTACCAACTCCTGGTAGTTGTTGAAATTTGCTACCATCAACTGCATGCTCAGCTCATCATTCAGCCCTTCCAGAAACTTCTCCTGCTTAGCTGCATCCGTAGCAACGTCATCTGGGGCATAACATGCTAGTTTACTAAAGTCATCCACATACTGGCCAACTGTCCGTCCTCCTTGGCGCAAGTTGCGAAACTCACGCTTTTTCATGGCCATAGCTCCTGCTGAAACATGGGCAGTACGGAATGCCTGCTGAAACTGATCCCATGTGATAGTGTCTACAGGATAAGTGGCTGTAAAATTCTCCCACCATGCTGCTGCTGGTCCATCAAGCTGATGTGCGGCAAATCGCACCTTCTCCACATCTGTGCAACCTGCAGTGGTCAACTCCCTCCCTGTCTTGCGGAGCCAATCATCTTCTACTATCGGCTCGGTGCTACTAGAGAACACCGGCGGATTCAGCCAAAGAAAACGGGTCAAATGATCAACAGATGGTGGCGGTGGTGGATTGTTGTTGTTGTTGTTCCCCTGATTCTGATTCTGGACTAATATCTGCATCAATGCATTATGCTGTTGGATCAACTAGGTGAGCTCCACTGGAAATCCATTGTCACATCTCGGAGGCATCTGAGGGTTTAGAAAAGATGAGAATTAAGAACAGAATGAGGTCTAAAGAGAAAACACTACCCAAATGCTCATGAGGCAAATGCACACAAAATCACTTCATTCAATCAAACAAGGGCATACAATCGGTCTAGAACTATCGCAAAAGTGTGTGGACTATACTAGATACATGGTGGAACACTACTACTGTTATGGTAGTCGACTAGAAAAACTGCTCCGTTGAAGACTCCATGATATCTGCTCCAGCTTCATCAACATAATCATCATCACTATCATCTGGGTCCGAGTCAGTGTCGTCCATGATGATGTAGTTCTCTGGGCATGTGAAATCTTCATCTTCTCCTTCTGTCGCAGGAAATCCCATAAAGGACTTTCAGCTTCTTCTTCAAATCATCGCTCTTCTCAACTAGTGTTGCTATTTCCTCCTCGTATCCATCACGTGTAGACTTGAGTTCTTCCTCCTGTTCTGTGATTTTGATCATGGCCTTCTTCAGATCCATCATCCCTGCGCACATTTGATTCTCCTGGCGTCGAATGTGCTGGTTCAACTCCTGGATGAAAGCTGCAATTGAGCGGTCCTTCCGGGTGCTGATCATCTCCCATTGCGCATCTCGGCGCCCACAAATCTGGTAGATAGTATCCTTAAGTTCCTTGTGATAGACTTCTCCAATACCTCCCATGGAAATGTGGGCTGCCATGCTCTTTCCTAGGTTCCAGGTTGGTGCATCAAAGGAAAACTCTATGGTCTCAGTGACGGGCATGAACGTCCTTCCTGGAATTTGAACTTGAATCATCCAGCGCTCCTCTTCAGGTAAAGTGGCGTTGTAGGTTCCGGTGAAGCTTGGTACTCCGATCTTCAAGTACTTGGTGACTTCCTTCAGGTGTTGTCCAAAGGGTGTATCTTCATCCGGTTGCATGAACTTGTTCCTTGCATCCGCCATCCTAAAGAATAGAAAAGATGAGGAGTCAAAAAAATGAGAAGAGAGTAGCATTCTAGGGCTTTTGCTTAGTGGTCGTGTCCTACAGTCAGCGTGTGCTCTGATACCATCTTTGTAGCGACCAGACCTCAGACAGTCTGATCTCTGTGCATCAGTGTCACCCCTAGATCAGTAATGCTGACACGCACAATACTTGAAGGATTTATAACAGAGTAGCAATCACACACTTATTACATCAAGTGTCTCCAAAGAGAGCTTATTACAATAAATATGGCTTAAGGCCATCTAAATACGATAACAGCGGAAGGCTTGGAAGATAAGTGAGTCCATCAACTCCAACGACATCACTGAGTATAGAACCACGACCTAAAGGCACCTTACTCGTCCTCTGAAAAGTCTGCAACATGAAACGTTGCAGCCCGAAAATGGGTCAGCACATGGAATATGCTGGCAATGTAACACATAGAGAGTAATGAAAGAGTAAGCTATACTACATGCATATTTGGCTGGTGGAAAGCTCTATGGTTACAGTTTTGCGTAAAGCCAATTTTTCCCTACTACAAAGGAATAAATTTATTTAACTATCATGGTGGTTGTTAAACATTGAGAATGGTTGACAACATTCTCAATCCCAATTAAAAGTACTCATTAACGTCCCATCAATATTAATTAGAAGTAACATGATGAGATTCACATGATATCCAAGTACTAGATACTCAAGATGTCCATAACCGGGGACACGGCTAACCATGATTAGTTTGTTACACTCTGCAGAGGTTTGCGCACTTTTCCCCACATGACTCGATCTCCTCCGTTTGATTTCTCACACTACATGGTGTTAGAGAAATGGATGACCGAGACATAGTCTTTCAGAAGCGCTTGCACCTTATGTAACGGGTAGACCGTACCAACCTACAACCCCTACATCAGCTAGTCTACCACTATAAGAGTTCGCACGACTTAGTCAACTATGCTAGAGCCCATAGTAGCATGTGGCTGCACACGGAAGTTTCTAGCATGAATAATCTTATGATCCCTTTGAGCCTGGGTGGCGGTCCGAAGAAAAACAGGCAAATCCTATAAACCAGGTACCTCAATCCACCCAGATGTGTATTTAAGTTGCCACCTTAAGTAAACCATTAATTAACAATCTCACATCTGTCATGGATACACTCACCCAATCCACGTCTACTAGCATAGCATGGCATAATAAGCAAACGTATAAGTAACTCCCAAAGGTTTGAAAATAAAACAGGTAATAGGTACTACCTCAACTACTTCCCAAAACCCACAAATTAATTAGATCCTAATCATGTAATGTTTGAGGATTGATCTAATGCATAAAAACTGGGTATGAGAAAAGAATGATCAAAGTGTTACTTGCCTTGCTGATGATCCGCGAAACCTAGAGAATCGAAATAACAGGCGGCGCACTCCGGGTATTCTATCGTAGACAAACAAACAAGCATACAATAAGTACTCATCTAATGCACAGGTAAAACTCAAATAAGATATCTAACCAGAAAGTTCAACTTAGGAACTCCGATTTGCAAAAAGAAACAAATCGAACGAAGATACGAAAGTCAAACGGGGAAAGAAAACAACTTCATTTTACTAATCTGGATCTAAGTCAATTTTTACAGTAGCAAAAACTTGTTCAAGTTGGTTATTCAGAAAGAGGGTTTCGAGACGAAACTCCAGGCGCTTGAATCACCTGATTCCGATAAACGAGCGAAAAGTTATACTAGAACGAAAATCGGATCACAAATCGCGATCAAAAAAATCGTGGATTAAATCCGAGAAAAAGAAAAACGACGAACAGGTTAACGAACGAACATTCGTTATCCAGGTCTAAACGATGAACGCGTTCGTTAAGATGAACGAACGAGCGAACACTCGCTAATTAAACTAAACCGAAAATAAAACCGATCTAATAAAAAAACCGAAACTAAAAAAACCGAAAATAAAACCGACGGAAAACCGATCGGTATTCTAAAAAAACGGCACGGAAAACAAGGCGGCGGCGAACCTCGGGCGGCGACGGCAGCGGCTGGCTCGGGCGGCGGGGCTGGCGGCTAGGGTTTCAGGGCGGGGTGTGCTGGTGGCGGGCGCTGGTGGGCTGGGGGCGCTCGGGCGGCGGCCATTTAAAGGCTGCCCCCGGGCGGAGTCCCGCTCGGGCACGGCCCGTAAGGCGGTTCGCGTTTTTTTAAATAATTAAGCTTAGAAAAGAAATAAAAATAAATACTAAACGGACTCCAAAAATCCCAAAATAAATTTTCCCTGACTTCTAAAATCAAGCCTGACAAAGTGAACATTTATTTGGGGCCTAAATGCAATTTTGAAAAACGCATATTTTCCTAAATTCAAATAAAATAACGAAAAACTCCGAAATAAAATCTTATTTGATTTTATTATTAAATCCTCAATATTTCTTTATTTTGGGAAAGTCATTTTATTCCCTCTAACATATTTTTGTAATAGAAATAATTGATGATAAAATAAATAAAATCAAATGATCCTATTCCCAAAATTTGAGTAAACTCAAATATGAAAATAACGAAATCCCCAACTCTCTCTGTGGGTCCTTGAGTTGCGTAGACTTTCTAGGATCAAAACCAAAAGCCAATAAAATATGATATGCATTGATGATCTAATGTATAACATTCCAAATTAAAAATTTGGGATGTTACACGTGAAGAGCAACAAGAAAGGCGCAATCAAGCGCACATTCCTCGCCCTCCTCCAAGATAAGAGAGACACCAAGTGGAACAAGTGCTTGAAGACCCTCCTCCATGCCAAGAGCGACATCACGAGGAACGAGCATTTGAGGACTTTCCAAGGCAAGAGAGATATCAAAACCGCTATCAGGATGAAGAACTCCGCTACAGCAAGCTCAAGTTCACCATGCCAAAGTTCTCCGGAAGCAACGATCCCGAAGAATACCTCTCTTGGGCATTGAAGGTGGACACGATTTTTCGCCTTCACAACTACGATGAAGAAAAGAAGATCGCCATGGCCTCCCTCGAGTTCCAAGGCTATGTCCTAAGTTGGTGGGAACAAGTGATCGAGCGACGACATACAAGAGGCGAACCACCCAATCACAACTTGGGAAGCAATGAAGGAAATCATGAGAGCCCGCTTTGTGCCTAGTCACTACACTCGAGATCTTTTCAAGAAGTTGCAACTCCTCAAGCAAGGCACAAAGAGGTGGAAGAATACTACCAAGAAATGGAGATTTCCATGATACGAGCCACTGTCAAGGAAGATGACGAGCAAACAATGGCACGCTTATTGAACGGCCTCAACCACCCAATCAAGCGGATCACCGACTTCCAACCATACTCCAAACTTGTTGAGCTAGTTCATGAAGCGACCAAGGCCGAGCGACAAGTGCAAGATGACTTCAAATACGCCAAGTACTCGTCCAAGACCTACGGTTCCTACTCTCAAGCTCCCGCGACTTCGGCACCTCCTACATCAACTCGAGCATCACCAAGTACCGGCGACAAGTCAAGTTCCAAGCAAGTGGCACCTTCCTCGACTCGTCCTTCGGCAAGCACCTACAAATCCAAGACTCCTTCATCTTCGGCGCCTCCCGATGATCCCGTCAAGACAAGTTTATTTAAGTGCTTCACATGTGGTGGCCGAGGACACAAGTCCTTCCAATGCACCAACAAGCGAACAATGATCTTCAACGATGACGACACATACGACTCGATGAGTGAAGAAGAAATGGAAGCCATTGAGCACGTGGCCATGCACCGGTGCATGAACAAAGATGAAGATGATCAAGTCTTTTGTGACAATGATTCAAGTCCCTCTCTCGTGGTCTCCAAGGTCTTGACGCTCCAACACCACCAAGACGAAGACCAACGGTGCCACATCTTCCACACCAAGGCCGACATCAATGGGCGCTCCGTCAAGGTCATCATTGACGGAGGTAGTTGTCACAACTTGGCAAGTGAAGAGCTATGTTCCAAGCTGCAATTGGTCAAGAAGAATCACCCCCGTCCCTACAAGGTGCAATGGCTAAGCGACTCCGGCACTATTCAAGTGGAGCACATGGTGCAAGTGTCTTTCAAGATCGGCGCATACGAGGACACCCTAGAGTGTGATGTGGTTCCTATGTCCGTGTGCCACCTTCTTTTGGGAAGACCTTGGCAATTTGATCGTGGTGTCATCCACAATGAACGAACCAACCACTATAGCTTCAAGATGAAAGTCAAGGAGTATGTGCTTCGACCATTGTCACCAAGCCAAGTGATCGCCGACAAGCAAGCTTCCACCCATCATGGAGAAACTAGTGAGAGAGTGCACCACCAAAAAGAAAGTGAGAGCCACAAGCAAAAATTGAGCGCCTCTTCGCCAAGAGAGAAAAACTTAGTCCTCCTAGCCACAAAAAGAGAGATGAGAGAAGTGTGTGAGAACCCATTGAGTGTCGTCCACTTTTTCCTCCTATGCAAAGATGAGGTTACCAAAACTAACAATCCTAATCCTATTCCTCTAGTGTTTTCCAACTTGTTGCAGGAATTTGAGGATGTGTTTCCCGATGAGCTACCTCCCGGTCTCCCTCCTCTACGTGGCATTGAACATCAGATTGACCTCATCCCCGACGCACCTCTTCCAAACAAGGCTCCCTACCACGTCAACCCCGAAGAAACAAAGGAGATCCAACGGCAAGTACAACAACTAATTGACAACGGTCATGTACGTGAAAGCTTAAGCCCTTGTGCCGTTCTCGTTATACTTGTGCCCAAGCAAGACAGTAGTTTTCACATGTGCTCGGAATGTAGACCTATCAATGCTATTACCGTTCATTATAGTCATCCCATTCCTCTCTTAGATGATATGCTTGATGAACTTAGCGGTGCCACCATTTTCTCAAAAATTGATCTTAGAAGTGGTTATTATCAAATCCACATACAAGAAGGTGATGAATGGAAAACCGCTTTCAAAACTAAGTTTGGCTTGTACGAGTGGTTGGTTATGCCTATGGGTTTATCGGAAGCTCCCGGTACTTTCATGCGTCTCATGCATTTTGTGCTTCGACCTTATATTGGAGTTTTCGTTGTGGTTTACTTTGATGATATTCTTGTGTTTAGCAAATCCATGAAAGAGCATCTAAGTCATGTTAGGGCTGTTTTACAAACTCTTCGCAAGGAACGTCTTTATGCCAACATGAAAAAGTGCACGTTTGGTGTTGACAAGCTTGTTTTCTTGGGATTCATTGTTTCTTCCAAGGGAGTGCATGTTGATGACTCTAAAATTGAAGCAATTAAAACTTGGCCCCAACCCACCAATTTGCAACAAGTGCGAAGTTTTCTTGGCCTTGCGGGTTTTTATCGTCGCTTTGTGAAAGATTTTAGCACTATTGCGGCTCCTTTGCATGCCTTGAGTAAGAAGAATGCTCCTTTTGTTTGGGTACCTTTGCAATCAACCGCTTTTGATGAGCTCAAATCTTTGCTTACACATGCTCCGATTCTTGCTTTACCCAACTTTGAAAAAACTTTTGAGGTTCATTGCGATGCAAGTGGTACCAGAATTGGTGGAGTTTTGATGCAAGAAAAACAAGCTATTGCATATTTTAGCGAAAAACTTTCTAGTGCTCAACTTAACTATCCCATCTATGACAAAGAATTGTATGCCTTAGTGCATGTGTTACATGTGTGGTAGCATTACCTTAGACCGCATGAATTTGTCATACATACCGATCATGAAACACTTAAATACCTCAAAGGTCAAACCAAGTTGAATAAACAGCATGCTAAATGGAGTGAATTCATTGGATATTTTCCCTATGTGATAAAGTACATTAAGGGCAAAGAAAACATGGTGGCGGATGCCCTTTCCCGCAAATGCATGTTACTTACTCAACTTGAATTGAATGTAGTTGGATTTGATCATATCAAAGATTTGTATGAGGGTGATGTGACTTTTGCTACTCCTTATGCTAAGTGTGTGACGCATACTTCTTGGGAAAGATATTATATCAAAGATGGTTATCTTATGAGAGCTAACAAACTATGCATTCCCGAGTCTTCTCTTCGTTTGCTCCTTTTGCAAGAGGCTCATGGAGGCGGACTCATGGGACACTTTGGACGCGACAAGACTTTCGCCACGCTCTCCAAGAACTATTATTGGCCCAAGATGTTTCGTGATGTTGTCCGCTTCACCAACCGGTGCTCTACATGTTGCAAAGCTAAGTCACACTCTCAATCCCATGGTTTGCATAGGCCTTTACCTATTCCGCATCAACCTTGGGAAGACATTAGCATGGATTTTGTGCTTGGATTACCTAGGACTCAAAATGGCAAGGACTCCATTTTTGTTGTTGTAGATTGTTTCTCTAAAATGGATCATTTTATCCCATGCAATAAGATCGACGACGCTTCATATGTTGCCAATCTCTTTTGTAGGGAAATCTTGAGGTTGCATGGTGTGCCAAAGACAATTGTGTCGGATCGAGACGTCAAGTTCTTAAGCTACTTTTGGAAGATGCTATGCGCCAAGCTCGGGATCAAGCTACTATTCTCCACAGCGTATCATCCTCAAACGGATGGCCAAAAGGAAGTCACCAACCGGACGCTTGCAACTCTCCTCCGTGTGTTGATCAGGAAGAACATCAAGGAGTGGGAGGAGTGCCTACCCATCGCCGAGTACGCCTACAATCGTGCAAGACACTCTACCACCGGCAAGTCCGCCTTCGGTCGTCTACGGTTTCAACCCTTTGTCACCATTGGACATCCTTCCTCTCCCGCTTCAAGAACGAGCAAACATGGACGCAAGTGCAAGAGCCACCTACCTCAAGAAGATGCCTGAAGAAACACGTTCCACGATCGAGCGCCAAGTACAACAACTCGCTTCCAAGCTCACCTCAACAAGTCCCCTATGGTGTTCCAACCGGGTGATCAAGTATGGATACATCTCCGCAAAGACCGCTTCCCCAAGGAACAAAAATCCAAGCTACTCCCGAGAGACGACGGACCATTCAAGGTGTTTGCACGCTACAACGACAACGCCTACAAGGTCGACATCCCACGTGACAAGTGAAACGTTAGCGACATCTTCAACTTCAAAGACTTGGCCAAGTACCATGGTGATGAAGAGCACGATCCGTGGACGGATCTCTCCCAAGGGAGGGGGGAGATGATACGGAGCCTCCCTTGACTACCCGCACCGACACTCCATCACCATTGCAAGTACCAAGTGGACCAATGACAAGAGTACGTGCACGCGCCATCGAGAACGAGGTTGACTTTCTCCTCTTCGAGTTTCATTTGGATTCGCATGAGAATTGGGTTCTACCTCATAAAGATATGTTATGTATTCTAGGGTACCAAGAAGATGATCGTGAGAAGGAGAAGGTGAAGCTGCGAGCATCCATGGAGAAAGAGAATGAAGGAGAGGCCAAGGAGAAGGAAGGGAAGAAGCTCCTGGACACCCCGGGTGCCCGGACGGAAGGACCCCGGGTGCCCGGACTCGAAGACAAGGGGCGGGCCGAACCCCCCTGGACACCCCGGGTGCCCGGCCATCTCAGCCCCGGGTGCCCGGCCTCTGCCCGGGCAGCGCCACAGCCGGGCCCGGGTGCCCGGCCCCAAAGCCCCGAGTGCCCGACCAACGCGCCCAGCCGGCCCCGGGTGCCCGGCCAACCAGCCTCGGGTGCCCCGCCCTCCACTTGGCCCACGCCCAGCCGGCCCCGGGTGCCCGGCCAACCAGCCCTGGATACCTGGGCCACACCGCCTCAGCCGCCCTCTGCCATCCCGGGTGCTGTATATAAGGAGGAAGATGGGGGAATTTTGTGGCCCTTAGTGGAGGGGTCCGAAACTAACCCTATCTCTTGTTTCCCCACACATACGGAGTCTAAAAATAGCCTATACTTATGTATTTCGAAACTACGTGGGCTCGGCCCAATAATAAGGTGACACAGCACCTAGAATAGCCTCTGGACGAAATTTATGAAGTGGCATCTTGTATATTTCGTCCAAGGCTTCATGCACTCATTATGGTGGCTTCAAAGTCCTGAAATCATCACTTATAACTCCATTCTTGTTCCCCTTGCGCATGCCATTATCTCCATGCTTGTTCTTGCTCCAATCTTCATCCTTCTCCAAGCTAGGCCCTTCATTTGTAAGAAAAACAAATGTATCCAATTTAGGCAGCATCATATTCTCATGAACATTAGAATCATTACCAATAAACAGAAATACCTGATAATTTCATTGGCGTGTGCGAGCTCTAGTAATTGTTCCAATATATGTAGCAATAAGGGCTGTGGGTGTAACAATAGTATTGTTGTCCTCGTCATCCTCCCCTTCTTGAAATGAAGTCGTCCTCGACGGAAGCTCGTCTTCCTCACCCAAATAAGGCTTCAAATCTGCAATGTTAAAAGTGGGACTAACCCCAAAAATCTGCAGGCAGCTCAAGTTTATATGCATTATCATTTATTTTCTCTAACATCTTAAAAGGACCATCAGCACGTGGCATTAGCTTTGATTTGCGCAAATTAGGAAACCTATCCTTACGCAAATGTAACCTAACAAGATCTCCAGGTGCAAAGACAATGTGTTTTCTACCCTTATCTGATGAGGACATGGCTACTGCAGTTACACCCATATCCCCTTCTGTTTCTCTTGGAACAATTGCTAGAGCTCGCATACGCCAATTAAATTATCAGGTACTTTCGTTTCTTGGTAATGTTTCTAGTCTTCATGAGAATATGATGCTGCCTAACTTAGATACATTCGTGTTACTTGCAATTGAAGGGCCTAGCACGGACAAGAAGGATGAACATTGGAGCATCGTCAAGCACGGAAATGAAGGTGCGTGCCAAGAGAACAAGAATAGAGGTTCAAGTGGAGATTTCCGAACTTTGAAGCCACCATGATGACATACAAGAAGATGGACGAAATATACAAGATGGCCTTTCATAAATTTCGTCCATAGCTTATTATTGGTGTTGCACCACCTTATTTTGGGCCAAGCCCATGTACTCTATTTTTAGAGTCCATATTGTAGGGGAAATGACTTAGGAGGTGTTTTAGTCCCACCTTGCCTAGGGTGGACGAAATCCCCTCTCTTTTCCCTATAAATATAGCCCTTAAGGCATCGTTTAGACTTGGGCTTTATTTAGTCAAAAGTTAGCCATTGCTGCAACTTCGTGTACTTCGTTTGTGTCCAACGACCAGACTAAGACCGCTTATGAAACCCCACTTTTATCAATACTTCATCCATATTCACAATATTCAGATTGCTTGATCATATTCTTGCTTGTTCTTCGATTGCCTGCAAGAATAGACCTTTGTGGTCAGGTTGATCGTGCTCCGGCGTGGTTAATAACCTCTCAGAGTTGGTTTAGCGATTGCTAAGGCACAACGTCATTGCACGCTTGTAGTCAGATCGTCAAAGTCGTCTCCACCAAATTGATAGTTATCATCTCATCGAAAGATCGGGACACCTCCGCCTCTATCAAGTGGTATCAGTTTTTAGGTTGCTCGGTGAGATTTTCTAGTTTTTTAGTCTTAGATCACATTTGTCTTCATACCTAGAGTCCAAGAAAAAGCCACACACAAAAAAAGTTAGATTAGTTCATCATATCTCAGACAGTCTGAGCCTTTTCGCCATTACCACTTAGTTTTTGTTTTGTTGAATTTTTGTTACATCGTGTGTTGTGTCGCTGGTTGTAGTGTTAGTCTTTTAGAGTTTCGAGTTCTATTCACGCTTTGTTCACGTCGCGTCCGCTCACACCATCATCCACTTCATTGTGATTTTTCTTTGCCACTAATTTTCTTCGCCACCGTTGTCGTTATCACCACCATTCATCCGCTGCTCACGTTCATTGCCGTCTTGGAGCATCATTCATCTCGTGGAGAGAAAAACTTGAGAAAAGTTGCAAGAAAAAGGAGATCTTTTGAGCCAGGTACCGATCTCGTAGGTGCCTTTGGAGAGAGAGACCAAGAGATAAACGCAGTCTAGATTTGTTTGATTCACAAGTAAAAAAACAAAACAGACCAGCCAAAAATAAAAGAGAGATAAGGGCTGATCAGTTTGAGTTTACAAGGAAAGAGCAATCACGTTTGCTTGGTAATACTTGGAAAGCGCTCTGTGCGGTAAGTCCCTGTTTTTGCGGAGATAAGGAAGAGTTTCCAAGTTCCACGGCGTTATTTTTTTCCTAAAAAAAGAGTAAGAAAAGTTGTGTTCGGATCTATTTCCGTTTGGACTTGTAGTTTGTTTGGAAAGAGAGAAAAAAGAGGAGAAGATAAAGGATTTCGCCCTACCTTTGGAAAGTGACCAGCGCAAAAAAAACTGTGGCCTTTTGGAAAGTTAGATTCGGCAAGAGTTTTTGCTTCAGACCAGTTTCCGTAGGAAGGCATCAAGTAAATTTGGAAAGAGATCTGCTGGAAATCACGTTTTGGAAGTGTTCTAGTGAGAGAATAAGAAAAGCCAATCACAAAATCGGAAAGATTTGATGTTTGTTTGGAAAGAAGTAAAAAAATCAAAGAAGGCAAGTGCTGATAGTTTCTATTGGTAGTAAATTTTGTTGAGAAGTTTTCTTTAGAAAAAAAAGAGAGAGCAGATTCCTTACGGGAGAAGTGGAAAATCACAGCAAAGAAGAAAAAAGAAGGTGCCCATCGGTTGCCTTGTTTGGAGAAGCAGATCTAAATTTTTATGGTTGGTTCGCTGCCTGTTTTTGGTGTGCATGTGGATAGTTTCAAAGAAAAGGAAAAATAACACTGTTCGGACTTCATTGACGTGTTGATGTTGTGTCCTGGTTTGGCACGATTGTCGTTGCAAAAAAAAGTGGCCACATCAATTCTTTACGTGAGAGCATCTGAGAATCTAGTTCCTTGGACTATACATTGCAGTTTGGTGACTTGCAATTTCCGAGACATATACATTTTTGTCGTGAGCCCTTCATCTATTATTTGCACGTACAAGTGTGCTCTCCACAGAGATCAGACGGTTGTTCATCTTCACACCACCATTCCGCTGCTCATTGCAGTTGTTTTTTGTGAACTTGTCTGTGTCTTAGGCTCGTGTCCCTAGCACAGTCTAGCCTAAAACCAGCACTCGACCACTTTGAACGAATTTTCAGCTTGCATTAATTAACGTAGTTGTAGCATTTTTTCCACATATATAAAAGCCAACCCAGCTCCACATATTTCTACATCGTGTATTCATACGTTCACCTCGCAATCGCTTTATCAAACTTTTGGAGTTACTTGACACCGCTGGTTGCCGATCACCGCCTGCTGCATTGATGAGGACATCAATAACATTGTTACACCCATAGCCCCTGGTGCTATACATACTGGACCAATTACTAGAGCTCGCACACGCCAACTAAATTACCAGGTCCTTTCGTTTCTTGGTAATGATTCTAATGTTCATGAGAATATGATGCTGCCTAAATTGGATACATTTGTTTTGCTTACAAATGAAGGGCCTAGCTTGGAGAAGGATGAACATTGGAGCAAGAACAAGCATGGAGATGATGGCATGCGCAAGGGGAACAAGAACGGAGTTACAAGTGATGATTTCAGGACTTTGAAGCCACCATAATGGGTGCATGAAGCCTTGGACGAAATATACAAGATGCCACTTCATAAATTTCGTCCCGAGGCTATTCTAGGTGCTGCATCACCTTATTATTGGGCCAGGCCCATGTAATTTCGAAATACATAAGTATAGGCTCTTTTTAGAGTCCGTATGTGTGGGGAAACAAGAGATAGGGTTGATTTCGGACCCCTCCACCAAGGGCCACGAAATTCCCCCCTCTTCCTCCATATATACAGCCCTTAGGGCATCGTTTAGACTTTGGGGTTTTGTTTAGATTAAAGTTCGCCATAGATGCAACTTCGCGTACTTCGTTTGTGTTCAACGACCAGACAAAGGCGTCACAGAACCCCACCTTGATCAATAAAGATTTCCTCTTATATTCGCAATATCCAGATTGCAATCTTAGTTTCTTGCTTGTTCTTTGTTTGCCTGCAGGAAACAGACCTTTGTGGTCAGGTTGATCGTGCTCCGGCGTGGTTAATAACCTCTCGGAGTTGGTTTAGCGATTGCTAAGGCACGACGTCCTTGCACGTTCGTAGTCAGATCGTCAAAGTCGACTTCCTCCAAAACGATAGCCACCATCTCATCGAAAGACGGGACACCTTTGCCTCTATCATGCATGGTAAGAAATTGTAAGACATTGATATTTTCTTTACTGTGAGCGTTTTACCACCCCATCCTAGTAGTTATAGGACCATTATTTTTGGATTTTGTTTCTTGTTTCTACTAATCATGACAGGATCTAGAGCCCATTCATGGGCTTTGTCGATCGCGGGAGACGTGCCACCACCTATGCAAATTCCACAACGATCATGAGAGGTGCTTAAACATCCAAATGCACATGATCAGGTTAATGTTCCTATACCATCATTTAAAGGTCGTTTTAGACCTTCTTTATATATTGAATGGGAGTTTGACATAAATAATATATTTGCTTCCCATAATTTTGATGAACGTAAAAAAGTTAAGGTTGCGGTCGGTTCTTTCGCTGGTTATGCTTTAGTTTGGTGGAGTGAATATTGTCGGTTACACCCTGATTATATACCTATTACTTGGGATGATTTGAAGCTTGCCATGCGACATACATTTGTCCCCGCTTATTATACTCGTGACATGATTAAAAAGTTGCAACATTTAAAACAAGGTAGTGACACTGTAACGAAATATTATGATGATTTACAAACTACCTTGTTGCATTCCTCTTTGGAAGAAACTGAAGATGATTTTATGGCTAGATTTTGGGGAGGATTAAACCGTGACATTCAGGAGATACTAATTCATGAACAGTGTTATCCTATGGACCGTTTGTTTCGTCTTGCTTGCAAAGCTGAACAGGAGATAACAAGACGTGTTACTCAGAAGACAAACAAGCAGAAGGTGCAAATCCCAAAAGTTGCGACGACTGTTCCTTCCACCACTGCGCCTACTATGACAACAACATCCATTGTTGTGAGCACTACATCACCTCCACCACGTGACCTGTCGCCACCTGGAGTGCCTACATCATCTGAGTTAACCATAATAGGTAATGACAAAGGTATTAATCTTCCACCTCCACATGAGTATGATGAATGTCTTGTTAATTTAAATGCACCATGCGATGAGCTACCTACTACTTTCACCACACCAACTATTTTAGCGGATGTCGGTGTCAAAACCGGTGGATCTCGGGTAGGGGGTCCCGAACTGTGCGTCTAGGCGGATGGTAACAGGAGACAAGGGACACGATGTTTTACCCAGGTTCGGGCCCTCTTGATGGAGGTAAAACCCTACGTCCTGCTTGATTAATATTGATGATGTGTGTTACAAGAGTAGATCTACCATGAGATCAAGGAGGCTAAACCCTAGAAGTTAGCCTATGATATGATCGTTGTTCGTCCTATGGACTAAACCCATCTGGTTTATATAGACACCGGAGAGGGCTAGGGTTACACAGAGTCGGTTACAATGGTAGGAGATCTACATATCCGTATTGCCAAGCTTGCCTTCCACGCCAAGGAAAGTCCCATCCGGACATGGGGCGAAGTCTTCAATCTTGTATCTTCATAGTCTTGGAGTCCGGCCGATGATGATAGTTAGGCTATCCGGACACCCCCTAATCCAGGACTCCCTCAGTAGCCCCTGAACCAGGCTTCAATGATGACAAGTCCGGCGCGCATATTGTCTTCGTCATTGCAAGGCGGGTTCCTCCTCCGAATAATTTATAGAAGATTGTGAACACCAGGATAGTGTCCGGCTCTGCAAAATAATTGCCACATACCACCGTAGAGAGAATAATATTTACACAAGTTCAATCTGCTGACGTATTTCGTAGCGTGACGTCACACCACTGCCAAGCCTTTACTCAAATTGTTTTTATTGTACCACCTCAGCACGTTTAGCGAAGCGGTTTCCTTGGCACGTCTTGTCGAAGCAGAGATCGTGTTCCCCTTATTCCGGGATTCCCATCAATACGGACGTGGGTAACACAACCGCGCCATTGATTGCGGCGCTTGGGGGATAAGCGAGTTTTATCAGGCCGGTGGGGACGCATGTTTGTGTCCGCCCATATAAGGGGATAAAAATCCAACCCTTTTACCTGCGCCTTCTTCCTCCTTGGCTTATCCATCACCGCGAACTCAAGCTCCAGCGCCCAAGTCCGCACATCTCACCTCAACCTCCTCCAACTATGTCCGGAGCGGGAGGCAAGTGGATGGCCTCCTCCGTCACGGAGGGGCAGATCCAGAAGCTGCGCAGCGCCAGATATTTGTCCAGCAACATCGCGCACCGGCTCCCCGACGAGGGAGAGCTCATCCCCACCCCCAGGCCCCATGAGAGGGTAGTATTTCTTCCCCATTTCCTCCGCGGACTGGGCTTCCCACTCCATCCCTTTGTCTGGGGGCTCATGTTCTACTACGGCCTGGATTTCCATGATCTGGCCCCGAATTTCATCCTCAACATCTCGGCGTTTATCGTCGTATGTGAGGCCTTCCTCTGCATCCAGCCCCACTTCGGCTTGTGGCTCAAGACCTTCAGTGTCAAGCCGAAGGTTGTGAAGGGCAGCCAAGCGGAGTGCAGAGGCGCCATGGTGGGAAGGATGTCCAACGTTACTTGGCTTGAGGGCACTTTCGTGGAAACCCTCAAGGGGTGGCAATCGGGGTGGTTCTACATCACCGAGCCGCGTGACCCTGAATGGGCAGCGGCCCCCCAAATTCAGATTTGGCATCCCCACACGGCTCACCTCCTGGAAAGAGAGCGGCCGGACTTGGGGTGATTCAGAGGAGCTGACTGGACTCCAAGCCTGCGTCCAAAAGCTGGTGGACAAGAAGCTCAAGCTTGTCAATGTGGTCCAGGTCATGCTCATCCGCCGGATCCTCCCGTGCCAACGACGGGGCTTCAACATGTGGGAGTTCGATCCGGCGCAGCACCAGACTTTGAGCGGGCTCTTCGACACTACGTACGAAGATGTCTGGAAGGTGCTGTTCAAGGGCGCCGAGGCTCCCGCATCCGCTACTGAAGATCGTGGATTCAGCTCGCAGCGTCCGGCTGACGGGGTAAGCGATTTTGCCCTTTACGGGACGCTTGTTTTCCATAGTTTGACTCTATGCGGGATCTAAACTCCCTTTCCTTTGACAGGGCTGGCTGGCGAAGGCCGAGCAGACTATTTGTCCGGCCCCATTGCCAGAGGACCCAGCGGACGCCCGCCTAACGGGGCTGCTGGCTCCGGCACCCCACGTGGTGCCAGAGAAGAAGGCCACGGGGACTCAGAAGAGTTCCCGTTTTCAGGTGCTATCGGATGACGACTCCGAGGCCGACTCCTCTCACCAAGGTGAGGAGGAGAAGAAGAAAGCCTCTCCCCCAGTGGGGGGAGGGAAGAAAAGGAAGGCCTCCCCAACAAGGGAGGCCGAAGGGTCCAAGAAGGGAAAAACTCTTCCCCCGGACCGCTCTGCCAACGCCAGTGACGACGATGAGGACTGGCCTCCAAGGGCCAAGCCCCTGGTGAGATCGTGAGTATCCGGACTCCCGAATAACTTCATGGTTTTTCTTTTTTGCCACACAATGTCTTTCTAATGCCGCATACAACCCTGCAGTCCACCCAAGGACGATCTTCCCGCTTCGTCGAGCGGGTCCTTAGGTGCGTCGGATATGGATTCTCTTCCGACTGCCTCCACCCCCCGTGACACGGACGATGCCGAGGTGGGATCCCGGGAAGGGACCCGCCAGGAGGAGGAGGCCCCGAAGGTGTCGCAGGACAACCTCCCGGACTTTGCACCGGACTCGGCTCTGGATCCCATAGTGGCTCCGGAGTCCGGCGGGCGGCCCCTTCGTAAGAAGGGCAAGACTGTGACGCCGGCAGCCTCTGTCCAACCGGAGGCGCCGGATAGCTTGCTGGAGGCGCTCAATGGCGCCTCCATCGAAGAGGAACACCGCACTGTTATGAGTGCGGTGATTCAGAAGGTGCAGCTCGCCAAGAGCGGGCTGACCGAAGCCTGCAGCAGCCTTCTAACAGGCTTTGAGGTAAGAATTTTGATATATGTAAAATAGTACCGCATAGACAGTAGCCCCTGATGCTCGGTTCGGTGTTCGGAAAGAAAAGCCGGACTGAGGATCTAAGAAGATATACGCATGAGTCATAAAAAATATGTCAATATGGGATTGCAGGCTGCGCTACTGACCTCTGCCGCACTGACTGCAAAGGTCAATACTTTGAAGGAAAGCCTCGAGTGGTCCGAGAACGAGCTCGGCCGTGCCAAGAAGCAGCTTGAGGACAAGGAAGGTGAGTAACACCTTATTAAAATTGTACCTTACAGAAAAGGATTTTGGTTGCAAAAAGAATGACAAGGATAACATGGGTATTGTAGGGGCCACTAACGAGGTGGCGACCCTGAAAGAGGCGGTGGCCGCGGCCGAACGCAATGCGGCCGCGGAGCGCACCGAGCGAGAGAAGCATGAGGCGCGGGTGGCGGAGGTACAGCAAGAGCTCCAGGATCTCGTGAAAAAACATGAGAGCCTGGAGCGTGACTCGAAGACTCGAGAGTCTGAGCTTCCAACGGCTCTTGAGAGTGCCAAAGCCACTAAGGCCGAAGCCTACAAGGCCCTCCAAGAAATCGAGGCATTGAAGAAATAGCAGCGGGTAAGGCATTTTTCATGCAAAGTAAGCATGTGAGTGTTAATTACCTGTTGCTTACCCGAATTCGGAGCTCTCCAGGAGCGTTCGCAGATCTTCCTCGCAGCGTGTCCGATGCTGCCGCGTTCTACCGGGCCGAGGAGGGGAGCTCGACGGAGAAGGTCTTCTGGTCTCAGTATGCTGAGGCCGGACATCCGGTGCCCCTTAGCGACCAGCTGAAGCAGCTGGTCGAGCTCCACAAGGCGGCCGAACAGGCCATGAAGGGCCTCATAATTCGGCTGTGGCCTAAGGAGGCCATGCCTGGGAGCTACTTCGGCCTGGTGCGGTGGCTGGTGGATGCGTGCCCGTGGGTTGAAGTCATCAAGCACTCCGCCTGTATTGAAGGTGCCCGTCAGGCCCTTGCCCACGCAAAGGTGCACTGGGGCAAGATGGATGCCTAGAAGCTCGTGACGGACCCGCCACCGCAGGGCAAGGAGCATCGCACGCCCGAGATGTATTATAAGAGTGTGCTGAAGGGCGCCCGCACTATTGCGGGTGAGTGCTCCAAAGATGTAATATTTGAGTAGACTCGCATTTTGTTATCATGTGCGCTGAAAACTTAGTTCATATGCGCTAAGCAACACTTGTTAATTTAAAATATTACCTTCTGTGCGGCTGTTTTATCAAATCTGAGAGATGGCAAGTCGTCGGCTTCAGCCCCCATGCCACGAGTGCTGGGGTGTTCGGGATAAACTTGAGCACTCTTGTTCCCATTTTTGGGTCCATCTAGGGAGGCGCTCAACACAGCGAACAAGGTAACCGGACTTATAATGCTTGAACACTCTCACTTAGCCATAGAATTCTATAATTTTAAATTTCGGCGAAGCCCCTAGTCTTCGGAAGGCCGAATTTGGGGCGCTATCCACGCTTGGGCCGGACAAAAGCCGCCTCCTCGCTCTAAGCGGCATAAGTCTTTAGGGACTCGCAAAAAACCTCTCGAACAGCGACCAACTCTTGCCTCATCATGACGGTCAGTTTTAGCTTTCTCCACTGAGGCGCTCGCCCAGCTCAACCGGGGCGCAATCGCAGTGGTTCTCCCAGTGCTACCTTAGCGGATAAAACGGAACGTAAGGTACCAAAACATGGGAGCCGGCAAACCCAACTATTCAAGACATGATTCGGAGCTGATGCATATAATGCTATAAGTTCGGGGTGCCGCACTTGTGAAAGTGTTCGGACTTATCACACCATGATGCGGGAAACATAAGCCCCTGGTGTATTTAGCCGTACCAAAATGTACGGATGCGACATGTCACAAACGAACATATGTATAAGAGAGAAATGCAATTGGAAGCAAAAAGGTGTTGCATTACTTATTCAAGAAAAACTGCTGTAAGTGCAGAACGATACAAATGGTGCGATAAGCAAGGGATGGGACTGTTAAACATGTCCCCCTCCAGGGGTAGGCTGCGGAATGGTGCATAAAACAGATTTAATGCTCGTAATGGAGACCACCTAGATATTCGTTGTAGCCTTTCTCCTTCCCTGGCTGTTGCATCGTGAGTTCGGCAGGTCTGCTGTCGGACAGCGCCTCTGACGAACGGAGTCCTGTGGGTAAAAATAAAAAGAAAAGAAAAAAAAGAACGACACACTTGAGAGCCCCTGGTGTGGTTAAGCCGTATTCTGGGCCTATCGTGGTCGTGCCCTCTCCCCATGCCCATGGTATCTTCAGAGCGTAATGGTGTACACGAAGGACCTGTCTTGACGTTTTGCAGGGGCTGGGGTTGGGGCCGCACTGCTACGCGTGCTCGGAACGTGCCAGGTGGTCTTGTTGTATGTTACTCCGGGCGCGTTTAGCCGTGTCCGGTCGCTTAACGGCCGGACTCGAGAATTGCCTTAAGAGGCTGCATTGTACTTCTGCCGCGAGAGCAGCTGTATGTTCCTCCGTTCGGAGAGAACGTTCAGTGTTTCCGTTGACCATGATGACTCCTCGAGGGCCTGTCATCTTGAGCTTGAGGTATGCGTAGTGTGGCACCGCGTTGAATTTTGCAAACGCGGTACGTCCGAGCAGCGCATGATAGCCACTGTGGAACGGAACTATGTCGAAGATTAGCTCCTCGCTTCGGAAGTTATTCGGGGATCCAAAGACCACTTCCAGTGTAACTGAGCCTGTACAATTGGCTTCTACACCTGGTATGACGCCTTTAAAGGTTGTCTTGGTAGGTTTAATCCTTGAGGGGTCTATGCCCATTTGCGCACTGTATCCTGATAAAGCAGGTTCAGGCTGCTGCCGCTGTCCATCAGGACTCTGGTGAGGTGAAATCCATCGACGATTGGGTCTAAAACCAATGCGGCGAATCCGCCATGGCAGATGCTGGTGGGGTGGTCCCTTCGGTCAAAAGTGATCGGGCAGGAGGACCATGGATGGAACTTCGGGGCAACTGGCTCCATCGCGTATACGTCCCTGAGTGCACGCTTCCGCTCCCTTTTGGGTATGTGCGTTGCGTATATCATGTTCACCGTCCATACCTGTGGGGGGAAACCCTTCTATCCTCTATTGTTCGGCGGTCGGGTCTCTTCCTCGTCATCGCTATGCAGCCCCTTGTCATTGTTTTTGGCAATTAACTTGCCTACCTGCTCGAATACCCAACAGTCCCTGTTGGTGTGGTTGGCTGGCTTTTCGGGGGTGCCATGTATCTGGCACGAGCGGTCGAGTATTCGGTCCAAATTGGACAGACCCGGAGTAGTTCTTTTGAACAGCTTTTTCCGCTGACCGGGTTTAGAGCCTCTGAATCCGGCATTGATTGTCGTATCTTCACTATTATCGCCGTTAATGCGGCGTTTGTTTTTGTTGCGACGCGACCTGCCATTACGGTCCTTGATATTCGGACTGCCAGAATTTTTGCTGAGGTTGTTGCTGCGTGCTAGCCAGCTGTCCTCACCCATGCAGAAGTGGGTCATGAGTGATGTGAGGGCTGCCATGGATTTCTGCTTTTCCTGTCCTAGGTGCCTGGCAAGCCACTCGTCGCGGATGTTATGCTTGAAGGCCGCTAGGGCCTCCGCATCCGGACAGTCGACGATTTGGTTTTTCTTGGTTAAGAACCATGTCCAGAATTGTCTGGCCGATTCGTCTGGCTGCTGAATTATGTGGCTTAGGTCATCGGCGTCTGGTGGTCGCACATACGTGCCTTGGAAGTTATCGAGGAATGCGACTTCCAGGTCTTCCCAACTCCCGATTGACTCTGCTGGCAAGCTGTTAAGCCAATGTCGGGCTGGTCCTTTAAGTTTGAGTGGGAGATATTTGATGGCGTGAAGATCGTCACCGCGGGCCATGTGGATGTGGAGGAGATAGTCTTCGATCCAAACTGCGGGGTCTGTTGTGCCATCGTAGGATTCAATGTTTACGGGTTTAAACCCTTCGGGGATTTGATGATCCATTACTTCATCTGTGAAGCATAGTGGGTGTGCGGCGCCTCTGTACTGGGCGATATCACGACGGAGCTCAAAAGAGCTTTGTCTATTTTGTTCGGCCCGGCCGGACTTACTGTGTCCGGCGCGACGGTTGTCGTCACATATCATGGGGCACCCACGCGATCCATAGATCGATCTTGATTGTCTTGCCTTATCCTCCAATATATCTTGCATGTCCGGAGCGTTCCCCTGTGGCCTTGTGCTTTTCGAGCGATGCCGGGGTACGGTTCTAGTGAAGGGCCTAGGGGCCTCTCTGTCGCGACCACGGGGTGGTCGGTCAGCCGTATTGACTACTGGTGATGCAGGTTCATACGCCTCCTCCTCTAATAGGGGGAGCAGCTTGCGTTTAGGGTAACTTTTGGAGGGGCGTTCGAGCTCATGCTCTTCGGCCGCGAGGACTTCAGTCCATCTGTCGGCTAGCAGACTGATCAGCTCTAAGCTGTTGCTGCTTTTTCTTGAGGCTGTTTGCCGTGGCCATAAGCCTGCGTTTAAAGCGCTCTTGTTCGACGGGATCCTCAGGCACGACGAATTCGTCATCGTCGAGGCTTGCCTCGTCTTCGGAGGGAGGCATATAATACTCTACCTCTTCTTCTGCCGCTCTCTCATGAGGGCTGGTGTCTCCGTCCTCCTACGCTGAATCTTGCTGGAGTGGGTTGTCTTTGGCGCTGTCCGGTGTGTTATTATCTCCGGTGCCGGAATCTTCATTCTTGCTGTGGTGGGATTTAGAGTGGCGCCGCTGACGCCGACGCTTGGGTTGTTTCTTGGAGGGGTCATCCTCCGCTGTTCCTTCGCCATTCCCATCCTTTGGGATACCCACCATGTATATGTCATATGATGAGGTGGCTTTCCAGTGCCCGGTAGGCGCTGGTTCTTGGTCGTCTCCGGCATCGTCGTCCATACCGTCGATGTCTTCGGAGTCGTAGTCTAGCATGTCGGTTAAATCGTCGACAGTGGCTATTAAGTGGGTGGTGGGTGGGCTTTGAATTTCTTCGTTGTCCGCATCCCAACCGTCCTGACCGCAGTCCGCCAGGGCTCTCTGATAGCGAGAGATACTTTAGCGAACTCAAGATGTCGCTGAAAGGTGAGTGTTGAAAGATGTCCGCAGCGGTGAAATCCATGACCGGCGCCCAACCGGATTCGATTGGAGGGGGCACGGGAGGTTCGGAGTCCAGCAAGGAGACCGGCACCTCGGAGTCACGAGCTTTATGAGGGACAAGGTCAGTGTTCGGCTCTATCGCCGTAGAGGTTGCAGCTCCTGAGGCGGTGTCTAACCATCCGTCCTCAATCTGCGCAGCCGGCTCCGAATTGAAGATCGAAGCGGACTTGAGTGCGGCCTCCAGGGTACTGTCCGGCTGCAGAGCTAAATCATGCCCATCGTGACAGTGCGGCCCGCTTGGCTGTGGCTCGAATCCATCGAAGAGCAAGTCCCCGCGGATGTCAGCCGTGAAGTTCAAACTTCCAAATCTGACCTGACGGCCAGGGGCGTAGCTTTCGATCTGCTCCAGATGGCCAAGCGAAATGGCCCGCAGTGCAAAGCCGCCGAATACGAAGATCTGTCCGGGGAGGAAGGTCTCACCCTGGACTGCGTCGTTGATGATGATCGAAGAAGCCATCGAGCCTATCAGTGACGACACTGAGGAACTCTCAATGAAAGCACCAATGTCGGTGTCAAAAACGGCGGATCTCGGGTAGAGGGTCCCGAACTGTGCGTCTAGGCGGATGGTAACAGGAGACAATGGACACGATGTTTTACCCAGGTTCGGGCCCTCTTGATGGAGGT
The DNA here is from genome assembly GCF_002162155.2 of Triticum dicoccoides. Taxonomy (NCBI): domain Eukaryota; kingdom Viridiplantae; phylum Streptophyta; class Magnoliopsida; order Poales; family Poaceae; genus Triticum; species Triticum dicoccoides. The sequence continues at coordinate 356,871,107 of NC_041383.1, forward strand.
AAAACCCTACGTCCTGCTTGATTAATATTGATGATGTGTGTTACAAGAGTAGATCTACCACGAGATCAAGGAGGCTAAACCCTAGAAGCTAGCCTATGGTATGATTGTTGTTCGTCCTACGGACTAAAGCCATCCGGTTTATATAGACACTGGAGAGGGCTAGGGTTACACAGAGTCGGTTACAATGGTAGGAGATCTACATATCCGTATCGCCAAGCTTGCCTTCCACGCCAAGGAAAGTCCCATCCGGACACGGGGCGAAGTCTTCAATCTTGTATCTTCATAGTCTTGGAGTCCGGCCGATGATGATAGTTCGGTTATCCGGACACCCCCTAGTCCAAGACTCCCTCAGCTGACTCAGTTGATGATTTGACTTTGCCATGTGATCAAACAATTTTGAGTGAACCCATTGAATTAACTATTGATGCGAAAGAACCATGTGAATTAGGGAATAACTCAAATTTGGATCAAATACGTTTGAAAATAACTGTGGCAATGTTTAGTCATTTTGATAGGACCTCTAATCCTGGTGATGGTTCATCAATGTTGGGATGGTTTAATGATAAGCATTGTCAATCTTATGATATGAATAAGAGCTTCACTTATATGTGCAAACTAAGTTGCAATATTTTCATGCCTTTGGCTTCTTGTGATAATATATTGGCTTTATATTTCACGACTTTTGAAGGTTGCTCTTGTATAACCATGTCACATGTGCCCCAACTGAGATCAGTAAAAATGGATGACATATACATACACAACGTGTACAACTTTTCTCTTTTGTTAGCCACATTTCAGACTAAGCAGTGCCGAGGACAGCTTTGTTTTCAAGAAGGGGAGGATGATGAGGACATGGCTACAGCAGTTACACCCATATCCCCTTATGTTTCTCTTGGAACAATTGCTAGAGCTCGCATACGCCAATTAAATTATCAGGTACTTCCATTTCTTGGTAATGTTTCTAGTGTTCATGAGAATATGATGCTGCCTAACTTAGATACATTCGTGTTACTTGCAATTGAAGGTCCTAGCACGGACAAGAAGGATGAACATTGGAGCATCGTCAAGCACGGAAATGAAGGTGTGTGCCAAGAGAACAAGAACAGAGGTTCAAGTGGAGATTTCCGGACTTTGAAGCCACCATGATGACATACAAGAAGATGGACGAAATATACAAGATGGCCTTTCATAAATTTCGTCCATAGCTTATTATTGGTGTTGCACCACCTTATTTTGGGCCAGGCCCATGTAATCCATTTTTAGAGTCCATATTGTAGGGGAAATGACTTAGGAGGTGTTTTAGTCCCACCTTGCCTAGGGTGGACGAAATCCCCTCTCTTTTCCCTATAAATATAGCCCTTAAGGCATCATTTAGACTTGGGTTTTATTTAGTAAAAAGTTAGCCATCACTGCAACTTCGTGTACTTCGTTTGTGTCCAACGACCAAACTAAGACCGCTTATGAAACCCCACTTTTATCAATACTTCATCCATTTTCGCAATATTCAGATTGCTTGATCATATTCTTGCTTGTTCTTCGATTGCTTGCAAGAATAGACCATTGTGGTCAGGTTGATCATGCTCCAGCATGGTTAATAACCTCTCGGAGTTGGTTTAGCAATTGCTAAGGCGCAACGTCATTGCACGTTTGTAGTCGGATCGTCAAAGTCGTCTCCACCAAATTGATAGTTATCATCTCATCGAAAGATCGGGACACCTCCGCCTCTATCATTATCTCGAGCAAGTTTATATTTAGCATTCATACACTCTATGTTTTCCATAGTTAACTCGTGCAGTTTTAAGATCAATTCAGCACGTTGTTTAGCATCAAAATTAGCCTTCTCCGAAGATCGAAGAGGCAACAAATCAATAGGTGCACGCTGTAGAAAACCATACACAATTTCAAAAGGGCGCATCTTAGTAGTAGAATGCAATGAACGGTTATAAGCAAATTCAATATGAGGCAAGCATTCTTCCCACATTTTCTTATTACTCTTCAAAACATCCCTAAGCATAGTAGACAATGTTCTATTAACTACTTCAGTTTGTCCATCAGTTTGGGGGTGACAAGTAGTACTAAAAGCAGTTTAGTCCCCAACTTAGCCCATAAACATCTCCAAAAGTGGCTAAGAAATTTAGTATCACGATCTGAAACAATAGTATTTGGCACACCATGCAAGCGAATAATTTCACGAAAGAACAAATCAGCAACATTAACAACAACATCGCTTTTATGACATGGTATAAAGTTTGCCATTTTCGAGAATCTATCCATGACAACAAATATGCTATCCCTCCCCTTCTTTGTTTGATGTAAACCTAAAACAAAATCCATAGATATATCCTCCCAAGGAACACTAGGTACAGGCAAAGGCATATATAAACCATGAGGCTTGAGTCGTGACTTAGATTTTTGACATGTAGTGCAACGAGCAACAAAACACTCAACATCCCGTCTCATCTTTGGCCAAAAGAAATGTGTAGCAAGTATATCCTCCATCTACTTCGCCCTAAAGTGTCCCATTAATCCTCCGCCATGCGCCTCCTCCAACAACAAAAGACGAACGGAGCTAGCTGGAATGCATAGCTTGTTAGCACGAAAGACAAATCCATTGTTAACGACAAACTTGTTCCATGTTCTCCCTTCTTTACAATTCTGCAATACATCTTTAAATTCAGCATCATGCACATATTGATCTTTGATGGTCTCCAAACCAAATATTTTAAAGTCAAGTTGTGAAAGCATAGTATAACGACGAGACAATGCATCAGCAATAACATTTTCTTTACCCTTCTTGTGTTTAATGACATATGGGAAAGTCTCAATGAATTCAACCCATTTAGCATGTCTATGGTTCAGTTTTGTTTGAATTTTAATGTGTTTCAAAGATTCATGATCAGAATGTATAACAAATTCTTTGGGCCATAAATAAGGTTACCATGTTTCTAAAGTCCGAACAAGAGCATATAATTCTTTATCATAAGTAGAATAGTTCAGACTAGGCCCACTCAATTTTTCGGAAAAGTATGCAACAGGTTTGCCATCTTGTAATAACACACCTCCTAATCCAATTCCACTAGCATCACATTCAAGCTCAAAAGTCTTATTAAAATTAGGAAGTTGGAGTAAAGGAGCATGTGTCAACTTATCTTTCAATACCGTGAAGGATTCTTCCTGTGCGGTACCCCAAACAAAAGGCACATCTTTCTTTGTAAGCTCATTGAGAGGTGCAACAATGGTGCTGAAATCTCTCACAAAACGCCTATTAAATCCAGCGAGGCCAAGAAAACTCCTCACTTGTGTGACCGTTTTGGGCTGCGGCCAACTCTCAATAGCTTCAATCTTGGCTTTATCAACTTCAATTCCCTGTGGAGTAACAACATAGCCAAGAGAAGATACTCGACCGGTGCAAAATGTGCACTTCCCAAGGTTACCAAACAAACGTGCATCACGTAGAGCAATGAAAATAGCATGTAAATGTTCCAAATGTTCCTCCAAAGATCTGCTATATATCAGTATGTCATCAAAATAGACTACCACAAATCGTCCAATGAAAGCACGTAAAACTTCGTTCATTAATCTCATGAAAGTACTAGGTGCATTAGTTAGCCCAAAAGGCATGACTAACCACTCATATAATCCAAACTTAGTTTTAAATGTTGTTTTCCATTCATCCCCCAATTTCATACGAATTTGATGGTATCCACTATGCAAATCAACTTTGGAGAATATTGTAGAGCCACTCAATTAATCAAGTATATCATCTAGCCTAGGAATAGGATGACGATAACAAATAGTAATATTATTAGTGCCTCTAGAATCAACACACATACGCGATGTACCATCCTTTATCGGCACTAGAATAATAGGACCAGCACAAGGACCAAGGGATTCACGTATATAACCTTTGTCGAGAAGCTCCTGTACTTGACGCATAATTTCCTTCCTCTCCTCTGGATTGGTACGGTATGGCGCACGGTTTGGCAGTGAAGCACCGGGAATTAAGTCAATCTGATGCTCAATCCCTCAAATAGGCGGTAATCCCGGTGGCACGTCTTGTGGAAAGACATTAGCGAACTCCTGCAAAATGTTAGTGACAGCAGGAGGCAAAGAGGAAGGCACGTCCTCGAATGAAAATAATACCTCTTTGCACACAAAAGCATAGCAAACAGATTTGCTGAAATCTAGCTCATCAATATCAGATTTGGTGTCAAATAAACATGCACTTTTCAATTTAATTTCAGAAGCAACACTAGATGGTTTATTATTAATCTTCATTTGTTGCTCAAATTCTTTTGCCACAATCTGATTTTCACTTTTATTCTTCTCCTGTTTTGTTAGCTATATTAATATCATCTTTCAAAATGGAATCAGGAGTCATAGGAAGCAAAGTAATATTTTTATCCTTATGAACAAGAGTATACTGATTGTTTGTACCATGGTGTATATAATTTTTATCAAATTGCCATGGCCGACCAAGTAATAAGGACCATGCTTGCATAGGTACCACATCACAATCAACATAATCAGCATATGTAGAGATACTAAAATGCACACGAACAGTACGTGTTACCTTAACCTTGCCGTTGTTGTTGAACCATTGATTGTAGTAAGGATGTGGATGTGGTCTTATGGTGAGAGATAGCATCTCCACCATATCCATGCTAGCCAAGTTGTTGCAGCTCCCTCCATCTATGATGACGCGCACAGAACGTTCCTTCACAACTCCCTTCGTATGGAACAAATTATGCCTCTGATTTTGCTCAGCTTGTGTGACCTGCACACTCAAAACACGTTGAGAAACTAAACATTCATACCTGTCAGCGTCTTCAGGAGCCATGTATTGCGTATCATGATCAGAATCATCTCCACCGTGTTCTTCACATGTAATAAGAGCCAAAGTCTCCTCATCATAATCACTAGCGGACTCATACCCACCATCCTCAGTAGCAATCATCACATGCTGAGATTTGCATTCTCTCGCATAATGACCTCTTCCCTTACAACGACGACAAATAATATCACTTGTGTGCCCAGTTGATGCCATGGAAGAAGAAGAGCTTTGTGTAGGCCCGACAGGTGCACTCTTGGCAGATAGTGGTGGTTGTGCCTGCTTTCTTGTATCACGGCTGGAGGTGGCACCTGATGGAGGTGCTGGTGCAGTGGAAGTAGAAGATGCACGCGGTGTCCATGATGAAGGTCGACCTGCAGAAAAGTTAGTTCGCGCCAATGCTTGTCAATCCTGCACTTCACGTTCAGCTTTACAAGCAAGATGGAATAAACGAGTGATATTAGTATACTCCTTATACTCTAGAATGGTCTGAATCTCTCTATTTAATCCACTCATAAAACGTGCAAGCATAGCTTCATTGTCCTCAACAATACCACATCTAATCATGCCAGTTGTAATTCCTGATAATATTCTTCTACAAAATTTTTCTTTGTCTTAAACGTTGCAATTTTTGAAGCAATTCATGTTGATAATACGGTGGAACCCAACGAGTACGCATAGCAGCTTTCAAAGCAGCCCAAGTAGCTGAAATAGGATATAATCTACAATATTCAGACCACCATACACATGCAAAACTAGTGAAAGCACAAACAGCAGCAGCAACCCGTCTCTCCTCGGGATATTGTAAACATGTAAAACGTTGTTCAGTTTCTAACTCCCAAGTAAGATATATATCAGGAACATATCTAGCTTCAAATGATGGAATATTCAATTTTAGTTTAGAAACATGGCATGATCTTGTACCTGTGCAGGCATACCATTGCGATTATATACCTGAGGTCGACCTGCTGGTGGTGGTGCTGGTGGCTGCATGTAGTTCTGATTTTGATCAACCTCATCCTCATAATCGCCCACATAATGAACTACACGTAGCTCGATAACAAATTTAATGAACTGCTTGCGCGTCTTCCACCACCGGCTGCACCTGCCGCACCTCTGCAGCAACAACAACAACAACGACTACCTCCACATTGCGAAACAGCCCTCCACCGAGCGAGCCGTGTTCCTCTTCAGCCTGGCCAAACTGTTGGTGCTGCTGTTGATAATTCTGTAGCTCCTGCTGCTGGTGGGGAGGAGGATGATTATGCGGGAGATTACGAGGACGAGGTTGATCAACATCAGAACTACGTGCAACCACCAGCACCACAACCACCAGGTCGTCCACATGCAAATAATGGCAATGTTAGGGCTCCCCCTCAGGTACGAGATCATGACCATCTCCCTAAATTGAAATTGAATATTCCACCATTTGAGGGTAGATATGTTCCTGATATATATCTTACTTGGGAGTTAGAAACTGAACAACGATTTACATGTTTACCATATCCTAAGGAGAGACGTGTTTCTGCTGCTGTTTGTGCTTTCACTAGCTTTGCATGTGTTTGGTGGTCTGAACATTGTAGATTATATCCTGTTCCAGCTACTTGGGCTGCTTTGAAAACTGCTATGCGTACTCATTGGGTTCCACCATATTATCAACGTGACTTCAAAAATTGCAGCGCTTAAGACAAGGAAAAAATTCTGTAGAAGAATATTATCAGGAATTACAAACTGGCTTGATTAGATGTGGTATTGTTGAGGAGAATGAAGCTATGCTTGCACGTTTTATGGGTGGATTAAATAGAGAGATTCAGACCATTCTAGAGTATAAGGATTATAATAATATCACTCGTTTATTCCATCTTGCTTGTAAAGCTGAATGTGAAGTGCAGGATCGACATGCATTGGCGCAGACTAACTTTTCTGCAGGTCGACGTTCATCATGGACACCGCGTGCATTGATGTGGAGCATCCCACCTTCATCCCCATGTATACTCCGACTACTCCCCAAGCCCCAAGGATACATAAGATGGGACCTCGACTATGCGCCATTGGACACAAGGTGAACCCGTTCCTAAATGATTCCCCTTTCCATTCGCGTGAGACATGGTTGCTACTTCAAGCGCGGACCTTGTGCATACTCAGGTACACCCGAGGAAACCATGGAGAACCCAAGGAACAAGGACAAGCGTGTGCGGAAGCATGGAAGAGGAGAAGGAAGAAGAGCTAGCTACTACAGGCCCCGGACATCCGGCCATAGCCCGGACATCCGGCCAGGCCCGGACATCCGGCCCAACCACCGGAAATCCGGCCTCCATCACAGAATGCATCTGGAGGCGACCCCGACAGCCCGGACATCCGGTCCCGTGCCCCGGACATCCGGCTCCTCCCGAAGCCCCAGACATCCGGCCCTCTTCGCTGGAAATCCGGCCCCTGGTATCCAGAGAGCAACCGCAGGGCACCCAGGCCAGCCCGGACATCCGGCCTCCCCGCCCGGACATCCGGCCCGTCGCGAAGCCCTGGACATCCGCCCCCCCAGCACGGACATCCGGCGCTTGTCTGCACACAGAGAACGGGCCAAGGGCCCATGTATCCCCCTCTCACTTACCCCTTCGTGGGCTAGCACTATATATACTCCCCCACCTCCTCCTAGTTAGGGTTAGCATTGGTTTAGCTCATATTTTGTGTGAGAGCCTTGCTCATCCACTTGGTTACTTCTCCTAGGAGCTCACGACCTCTTCGGAGAAGATCCCCCAAGCGGATTCAAGACCCCTTCTAAGGAAGACCATCAAGACCTCCTCACGGAGAAGAACGGTTACTCGTGTATCTTACCTTTGTTGATTTTGAATCTTGTGCTACCTTATTGTTGGGGAACGTAGTAATTTCAAAAAAATTCCTACGCACACGCAAGATCATGGTGATGCATAGAAACGAGAGGGGAGTGTAATGTCCACGTACCCTCATAGACCGTAAGCGGGAGCGTTATGACAATGCGGTTGATGTAGTCGTACGTCTTCACGATCCGACCGATCCAAGTACCGAACGTACGGCACCTCCGAGTTCAGCACACGTTCAGCTCGATGACGATCCCCGGACTCTGATCCAGCAAAGTGTCAGGGATGAGTTCCGTCAGCACGACGGCGTGGTGACGATGATGATGTTCTACCGGCGCAGGGATTCTCCTAAGCTTCGCGACAATATGACCGAGGTAGAATATGGTGGAGGGGGGGCACCACACACGGCTAAGGAACGATCACGTAGATCAACTTGTGTGTTCTAGGGTGCCCCCTGCCCTCGTATATAAAGGAGGGAGAGGGAGGTGCGGCCGGCCCACAAGGGGTGCGCCTGAAGGAGTCCTACTCCCACCGGGAGTAGGACTCCCCCCTCTTGCCTTGGTGGAGAAGGAAAGGGGGGAGGGGAAAGAGGAAAGGGGGTGCCCCCCCTCCTTGTCCTATTCGGACTAGGGGGAGAGGGGGCGCGCAGCCTGCCCTGGCCGGCCCTCCTCTTCTCCCTCATGGCCCATCTAGGCCCAATAACCCCCCCGGGGGGGAGGGTTCCGGTAACCCCCCGGTACTCCAGAAAAATCCCGGTTTCTCCCGGAACGTTTCCGATATCCAAATATAGGCTTCCAATATATCAAACTTTATGTCTCGACCATTTCGAGACTCCTCGTCATGTCCTGGATCACATCCGGGACTCCGAACAACCTTCGGTACATCAAAATATATAAACTCATAATAAAACTATCATCGTAACGTTAAGCGTGCGGACCCTAGGGGTTCGAGAACTATGTAGACATGACCTAGAACTATTCTCGGTCAATAACCAATAGCGGAACCTGGATGCTCATATTGGCTCCTACATACTCTACGAAGATCTTTATCGGTCAAACCGCATAACAACAGACGTTGTTCCCTTTGTCATCGGTATGTTACTTGCCGAAGATTCGATCGTCGGTATCTAATACCTAGTTCAATCTCGTTACCGGAAAGTCTCTTTACTCGTTACGTAATGCATCATTCCGTAACTAACTCATTAGCTACATTGCTTGCAAGGCTTATAGTGATGTGCATTACCGAGAGGGCCCAGAGATACCTCTCCGACAATCGGAGTGACAAAACCTAATCTCGAAATACGCCAACCCAACATGTACCTTTGGAGACACCTGTAGTACTCCTTTATAATCACCCAGTTACGTTGTGACGTTTGGTATCACCCAAAGTGTTCCTCCGGTAAACGGGAGTTGCATAATCTCATAGTTACAGGACCATGTATAAGTCATGAAGAAAGCAATAGCAATATACTAAACGATCAAGTGCTAGGCTAACGGAATGGGTCATGTCAATCACATCATTCTCCTAATGATGTGATCCCATTAATCAAATGACAACACATGTCTATGGTTAGGAAACATAACCATATTTGATTAATGAGCTAGTCAAGTAGAGGCATACTAGTGACTATATGTTTGTCTATGTATTCACACATGTATCATGTTTCCGGTTAATACAATTCTAGCATGAATAATAAACATTTATCATGATATGAGGAAATAAATAATAACTTTATTATTGCCTCTAGGGCATATTTCCTTCAGTCTCCCACTTGCACTAGAGTCAATAATCTAGATTACACAGTAATGATTCTAACACCCATGGAGTCTTGGTGCTGATCATGTTTTGCTCGTGGAAGAGGCTGTAACATCCCGGATGTAACTTTCCATCTTTGTATCTCCAACTCTTGCCATTTTCGGCTATGTGATATGATTTTCCCTCCGTGGTTGGGTTTTGTATTTTGTTTTGCATTTTATTTATGTCATGCATATCATATCATGTCATCATGTGCATCTCATTTGCATACGTGTTCGTCTCATGCACCCGAGCATTTTCCCCGTTGTCCATTTCGCAATCCGACACTCCCACATGCACCGGCGCACCCCTCTTGTCTCCTTTCGGGTGCGGGTGTTGAACGTTCTCGGAATGGACCGAGCCTTGCCAAGTGGCCCTGGTATAGCACCAGTAGACCACCTGTCAAGTTTCGGGTCATTTGGAGCTCGTTTGGTACTCCAACGGTTAACCGCTTATCCGCAAAGGCCTCTATTGAGTTGCAGACCAACACCCCTTCAAAACAGCTCAATAACCCATCTAAGTCACTTCCATGCTCTCCGTCGTCGGATCACGATCGTGTGGGCGAAAACTACAACTCATTTGGACACTCCTAGCTCCCTCTACCTATAAATATAGATCCCTTCCCCGAAATCCAGACGAAACCCTAGTCTCCCCGCTCCCCTCGCGCCACCGGACGAAATCCGGATGGCCGGACACGTCCGCCCGCGCCACTGGACGAATCGCGAGCTGCCACGTGCCCAGGCCGGTCCCCAGTTCGCCGCCGACCCCGCGGGCCCGCGAGGCCCGTGCGGGGCCCTCCCCGGCCGGAACGCCGCCCGGATCGCCCGAGCCCGTCGTCGGCCATCCCCGCCGCCGGCTACCTCTGCCCTCCGCTGACCGTCGCCCTGCCCCGAGCACCGCCCCGCTCCTCCCGTCGCCGCCCCGGCCAGATCCGGCCGTGGGAAGGCTGGATCCGGCCCGGAGGAGCTCCGCCGGCCGCCCCTTCCTCCATCTCCGGCCG
>NC_041383.1:356881886-356976586 GCF_002162155.2 Triticum dicoccoides
TTCTTCTAAGTCCTTATCCTGTGATAAAATTGTTGCATCTTCATTGCATCACATCTTCGCATCCGTAGCTCCGTTTCGTGCGTGTAATATGTCAAATTGTTCGCCTCGAAGAGTACATCATTTCATTCCATTGCGTCATTTACATTTGAGCTCATCTTGATGCCCGAAATGCTGTTGTAAGAGGGCTTCATAATGTTAGTATCAGAATCTTATCAGCACGAGCTCTTTTGTCATTTTTGCCATGATTGATGTGTGCATCCTATGGACTTGGTCCCTAAATGTGTTTTTAACTAGGCTATGTCTTCTTTACAGAGGTGCTTACCAAGTATTTTTGTGATAAATGTGGTGACTAGCACAAGCATGCAAACTAGGCTTCGTGATAATGCTGATTTTAGTTCCTGTTCTGCTGTAATTTTGATGCCATGTAAACATGTTGCTACAGAGAGATACATGCATAATTTGAGATACTTCAATAAGGGTGTTTTGAAAACATGGTTATGCTCTATCCATCCATGGTCCTGGTTGCAATTATGGAGTAGTCTAGATTGTCATTTTCGTGCTCTACTTTTGCTTCAAAATGTTTCCTGGCAGATTGTTTACATGTTATTCAATTTGGCCAAGGTTGTTGTAGTTGATCTGTGTATGCTATGATGTTGTTTCTTGCCATGTATAGCTTCTATGACATGTCTTCTTGATGGAGGTATGCTTAGTTTATCATGAAATGCTCGTAGTAAGTGCATCTAGCTCACGAAGGTGCCTTCGTAATTATGTCAACTAGATGACCCGTTGCGCCCATGGCGCAAAAAGCGCGAGCAAGCCGGGTATTCATAGCATGGATATGTCATTGATTTAGAGACCAACTAAGGTCAAGGACTATTTGAGTAATAGTTACCACACATTTGTAAAAGCGAGAAACATAGAATTGATTTTCTCAACACAGAGGTACTATAAATCCTACGAAACTACAATTAGACCATTTGGAGTACTTCCAGTTCGTACAACCAAGTAGCCGAGTCGGAAAGAATAAGGTGATCACCCGCAAAAAAAAGAATAAGGTGATGTGAAGCAGATTTCACGGGCCACAAAACAGTACATGACGCAAGTCCTGAACCTAAACTATATTATCAGATAATGCCGGTGGCTGCCTACACCACTATCAGAGGGAGTCTGTACAGTGAGATGGAGCTCCCCAGCTAGTTCCTCAAAGGCAAACACATATGGTGCTCCTGCTCTCATATTTGTCATGCGAAAGAATTGAGCCCAGTTTGTTGCGATGGGAGCTCTGTTGTCGACTCCAATGATAAGCCGAGCAATGACATTGGCGCGCCCGTTTCCAACTTTGATTGGGAAAACAGTATACCCTTCATACATGTGTCTTTTGAGGTATTATTTTGTGAAGTGGAAAAGTACTGCAATAGATAGTAAACATTGTCAAGATGCAGCCTATCAGGATTCTTAGAAAGAACAATGCAAGGACTGGAAGGGATTACTATTCTTTGGCCACTCGCTGCAAATGCCTGCTCAGGCTACATACATAGCAGGCAATGGAAATTTCTTTGCGTCTATTAAGCTGTTCAAACTGTCAACATGTTGTCTATATCATGTACCCTTATTTCCGAACAGGAAACAATATCTAAGCTCATCTATATATACCCGTAACCGCGGGTACCTATTGAATTTAACCTTTAAAAACAAAAATGAGTACGTGAAAAGAAGTAACAAACAACATTCTTTTTCTTTGTATGGATTTACCTTTTTTATATTGGCCTGCGATGTACGGACTGTAAAATTATCTGTTTATTTCCGTGTATAAATCAGGCAGTAAGTGACAGGGAGAACGCCAGATCTGAAAGTCCTATCCATCTCCTCTTGTTTCATAGTGACTTCCTGCAAGAAAATGGCAAGGTTGTTATAACTGGTAGCCTATGGCTGCCTCCAGAGTTTGTCTAATCACGCAGACTTTTTAGGTTAGAAAACTTCACAGCTCCATTTACAAACCTAAAGGAACCCATGCGCTCTGTCATTTGAATAAACTAACTGAATAGTTTGGGAGAAACGTGCAGTGGACAGAGACACACTTCTTCTCAAAACCGAAGATCACAAGGTAGGTAATCATTTAACCTTACCTTGTGATCTCAATAGAGACTAACATGCACGTTTCTCTGAATAGTCCTACAGGAGACCCAATCAGCTATGAATAAAATTTAATAAAAGCATTTGATAGCATCCAAAAGAAGTAATATAGGTATAATTGGACCACCACCTCTGTTTCGCTAGAACAGAAAAAAAACTCTAATCTGTGACCAAAAACAATATAAGAAATCAAGAGCGATTGGTATTGATGATTTGGATTTTACAGAGAAAATAAATGTACATATGGCATTCCTGTTCTTCAATAGAGAAAAGTGCAACAACCATCCACAAAATAAACAAGCCTCTGGGTGTTAAAAAAAGAGGTTTCTTTTTAACCAGTAGTGTCTTGGCTTTACTACGAAGGTTCAAATACATTGTTGCTGCCACTAACTAACGAAACAAGAGTTGGCATACAAAAACACAATGGTCACTCCACCCTTGTGGAATGAGAACATAAACTAATCCCAAATTTGTACTATCCTTTTTGCATAAGTATGGTGCACCAACCTAAAACCTAGAAAGCTTCACCAAGCATATTGCATAAGCACTTTTTTCTTTTAGCTAATTTCAACAAAGAATATCATTAGTAGTTGACACCGGAGGAAATGCTCACTAACAACCTCAATAGATGCTAACCAAGCCGTATCCACATTCCCTCCATCCTCCTTCATCTGCCGCAATCCATATACATCACCAAAAATCACTAAAAATTATCGTGGAACACAAAGAATATCATGTAGAAAGAGACACCATAAAAATGCACTTTATATATCTATATGAATAAAAAATTGCTTTGTTGCACTTTTGTCGAGCAACTAAAATCAGTAAGAGAAGAAACGTACACATAAATGACAGGGTAAATTTTCTTTTTTCATAGATCAAAATAATAAAGGCAACAAGCAGTAGATTCATGAACTTGTTGCTGCTACACAGACAGAAAATTGAGGCAGCCTACATCAACTGCCCAAGTTGATTGTGAGACTTATGTTATTCCAGAACGTGGTGTGCATGTGCCACCAAAATGGCTCTGACGGATGCCATTGACACCACTACTTGCTAATTATTCCCAAGTTGATTGTGCAGAACATCCCACATAATCTGCAGCCATAAAAAAATAATTGACTGAGTGGAGCCCTTATTATGGGGAAACACAACTTGAAGGCAGCAAACCTTGATATCCATCAGTTGATTCAGTTCTCACACAACAATAGCAAATAGTTTAGAAAGATCTAAAACCTAGAGAGGCAAGAATCACGTGAGTAACTTTGGATTCATATGGTGTGCTGCCCCAATGACTCTGTGTGTAACAATAAAGAGAGGCCGTGGAAGAGAGAGGGGGCACAAAGGGGAGAGGGGAAGTACCTGTGTGTGAAGGGAGGCTGGCCTCGCCGGCGTCCGTCCCTCCCGCTCCAGACCGGGAACGTCGGAGAAGGTGAGGAGAGGTGGGGGACCAGCCTCGCCGGTGTCCGTCCCTGCCGCTCCAGATCGAGAACCTGTGAGGCCCTGCACTGCCGCCTTGGCTCGTCGCCTTGCAGCCTCACCCGCCCCCACTGCCATCGCCAGGGGATGCGGCCGCAGCATTCTCCTTCGGCCAGATGTGACGAGGAGAAAGGATGTGTGAGGAGGAGAGATAGGGGTGGCGGCGGCAGCGGCTCGAGAGGATGAATGGGGGGAAGGAGAGGTGGCGGCGAGGCATGGCTAGGGATGTGGGGCTCGAGAAGGATGCGGGATTGGTGGATACTGGATACGCCCACGATCGCCTCGGTCAAAAAAATTCACTCAACGCACAGGCCACACACACATCACACACTGTCAAGCCGGCCCTGGGAGCGATGGAGGCCCACTCGTCATTCACTTGAGCACGAAAGAGCAGCGTGGGAGAAACCAAGTGGTCCGATTTTTGACAGCAAGGTCAAAAAGCTCCAGCGAGACAGATTGGTCGAGCCAGATTGAAAGCGCGATGCAGATCCCTCGTATGGGCGGCTAGCACAGCGTGTTTTATATGTTCCATGCCATGCTTTGTTTGCTGAATCTGTTAACGAAACTTGCTATGTTTACATGGGTGCCATCATATTTTCTGATCCTTTTTGGCTTATGGTCAGTAAGGGACTTTTGATCTATGCTTTGAGTACATTCATGCCATGTCTTGTTTGGCTATTATAAGTTCCTGTAGCATGTTGATAACCTGCTCTGAACATTGCTTCGTGATGTTGTTTATGCCATGTCCAACCTGATATTTTTTGCACTTTCTCCATACTTGTTTGAACCTGTTATGATGTGATTTAGCCGTAGCTCAGTGTTCCTCTTTTGTAAAGCATCTCCTGTAGATCATTCCCATATGCTTTGTTTTTATGTTGGGGTGCTGTAGCATAGTTTCTTGTTGCATGCTAAGTAGCATCGTGCTGTTAATCGCAGCTTTGTGCCATACTTGTCTTGCCATTTGCAAACCGTGCATCCGTTTCCGGTGATCTTTATATCGATTTCAACCGAAATCATCTCATCTTTCCAGCGGCATACTTGGTTTGCCAAGTGGATGCCTTGTTCATCATCTTTCCTTCCGAAGCACGCATATGCATTGCATATCACATCTCGCATATCATGACATGTTTTGCATCATGTTGTTTGTGCATTGCACCGTGATTTATTGTGGTTCCTTGCTTGTGTTCATGCTTTGGGTAGAGCCGGGAGACGAGTACGTGCATGATGAACCTGTTGAGTACGCTTACGAGGATCCAGCCTTCGACAACCTTGAGAACCTTGCAGGCAAGATGACCATACCTTCGATATCACTTCTATCTTTGCTTGCTAGTACTCGCTCTATCGCTATGTTAGCTCTACCTGCCATTGTTTACCATGCCTACCTATTGCCATGTTAAACCTCTAACCATCCTATCCTAGCAACCGTTGATTGGCTATGTCACCGCTTTTGCTCAGCCCCTCTTATGCATTGTTAGTTGCAGGTGAAGATGAAGTTTGTTCCTGGTCGGAACACGGATATTTTGGGATATCACAATATCTCCTATTTAAATTAATGCACCTTATATACTTGGTAAAGGGTGGAAGGCTCGGCCTTATGCCTGGTGACTTGTTCCACTCTTGCCGCCCTAGTTTCCATCATACCGGTATTATGTTCCTTGATTTTGCGTTCCTTACACGGTTGGGTGATTTATGGGACCCCCTTAACAGTTCGCTTTGAATAAAACTCCTCCAGCAAGGCCCAAACTTGGTTTTACCATTTGCCACCTAAGCCCTTTTCCCTTGGGTTTTCGCGAGCCCAAGGGTCATCTTTATTTACCCCCCGGGCCAGTGCTCCTTCGAGTGTTGGTCCAACCTGAGCGATGTCCGGCGCCCCTTGGGCAACCAGGGTCTATGCCAACCCGACGTCTGGCTCATCCTGTGTGCCCTGAGAACGAGATATGTGCAGCTCCTATCGGGATTTGTTGGCACTTCGGGCGGCTTGCTGGACTTGTTTTACCATTGTCGAAATGTTTTGCGAACCGGGATTCCGAGGCTGATCGGGTCTTCCCGGGAGAAGGTTTATCCTTCGTTGACCGTGAGAGCTTGTGATGGGCTGAGTTGGGACACCCCTGCAGGGTATATAATCTTTCGAAAGCCGTGCCCGCGTTTATGAGGCAGATGGGAATTTGTTAATGTCCGGTTGTAGATAACTTGACACTTGACCTCTTTAAAATGCATCAACCGTGTGTGTAGCCATGATGGTCTCTTCTCGGCGGAGTCCGGGAAGTGAACACGGTTTGAGTTATGCTTGACGTAAGTAGTTTCAGGATCACTTCTTGATCAATTCTAGTTTCTTGGCCGATGTGTTGCTTCTCTTCTCGCTCTCACTTACGTATGTTAGCCATCATATATGCTTAGTGCTTGCTGCAGCTCCACCATATTACACCTTTTACCTACCTATGAGCTTAAATAGTCTTGATCTCGCGGGTGTGAGATTGCTGAGTCCCCGTGGCTCACAGATTCTACCAAAACAGATGCAGGTGCCGAGGATACTGGCGCAGATGGCGCAACTGAGCTGAAGTGGGAATTTGATGAGGCCCTTGGTCGTTACTATGTATCGTTTCCAGACGATCAGTAGTGGGGCCCAGTCGGGGCGGTCGGGGATCTAGCATTTGGGGTTGTCTTTTTTTTTATTTGTACTTGACCGTAGCCGGTCTATGAGTGTATTTGAATGATGTATGATCTTAAATTATGTATTGTGTGAAGTGGCGATTGTAAGCCAACTCTCTTTATCCCATTCTTGTTTATTACATGGGATTGTGTGAAGATGACCCTTCTTGCGACAAAACTACTATGTGGTTATGCCTCTAAGTCGTGCTTCGACACGTGGGAGATATAGCCGCATCGTGGGTGTTACAGAGGCTTAGTCAATGGGTCTGCAACATTCAGATCCGTATGTATCTTGCAAATCTCTATGTCTCCCACCTGGAATTGATCCCGGATGGGATTGAAGCGTCTCTTGATGTGCTTGGTCCTCTTGTGAAATCTGGATTCCTTTGCCAAGGCAATTGCACCAGTATTATCATAGAAGATCTTCATTGGTCCCGATGCACTAGGTATGACACCTAGATCGGAAATGAACTCCTTCATCCAGACTCCTTCATTTGCTGCTTCCGAAGCAGCTATGTACTCCACTTCACATGTAGATCCCGCCACGACGCTTTGTTTAGAACTGCACCAACTTACAGCTCCACTGTTTAATAAAAACACGTATCCGGTTTGCGATTTAGAATCGTCTGGATCAGTGTCAAAGCTTGCATCAACGTAACCATTTACGACTAGCTCTTTGTCACCTCCATATACGAGAAACATATCCTTAGTCCTTTTCAGGTATTTCAGGATGTTCTTGACCGCTGTCCAGTGATCCACTCCTGGATTACTTTGGTACCTTCCTGCTAAGCTTATTGCTAAGCACACGCCAGTCCTGGTACACAACATTGCATACATGATAGAGCCTATGGCTGAAGCATAGGGAACATCTTTCATTTTCTCTCTATCTTCTGCTGTGGTCGGGCATTGAGTTTGACTCAACTTCACACCTTGTAGTATGGGCAAGAACCCTTTCTTTGCCTGATCCATTTTGAACTTTTTCAAAACTTTATCAAGGTATGTGCTTTGTGAAAGTCCAATTAAGCGTCTTGATCTATCTCTATAAATCTTGATGCCCAATATATAAGCAGCGTCACCGAGGTCTTTCATAGAAATTTTTTTATTCAAGTATCCCTTTATGCTATCCAGAAATTCTATATCATTCCCAATTAATAATATGTCATCTACATATAATATCAGAAATGCTATAGAGCTCCCACTCACTTTCTTGTAAATACAGGCTTCTCCGAAAGTCTATATAAAACCATATGCTTTGATCACACTATCAAAGCATTTATTCCAACTCCGAGATGCTTGCACCAGTCCATAAATGGATCGCTGGAGCATGCACACTTTGTTAGCACCTTTTGGATCAACAAAACCTTCTGGCTGCATCATATACAACTCTTCTTCCAGAAATCCATTCAAGAATGCAGTTTTGACATCCATTTGCCAAATTTCATAATCATAAAATACAACAATTGCTAACATGATTCGGACAGACTTAAGCATCGCTACGGGTGAGAAAGTCTCATCGTAGTCAACCCCTTGAACTTGTCGAAAACCTTTTGCAACAAGTCGAGCTTTATAGACAGTTACATTACCATCAGCGTCAGTCTTCTTCTTAAAAATCCATTTATTCTCAATGGCTTGCCGATCATCGGGCAAGTCAACCAAAGTCCATACTTTGTTCTCATACATGGATCCCATCTCAGATTTCATGGCCTCTAGCCATTTTGTGGAATCTGGGCTCATCATCGCTTCCTCATAGTTCGTAGGTTCATCATGGTCAAGTAACATGACTTCCAGAATAGGATTACCGTACCACTCTGGTGCGGATCTTACTCTGGTAGACCTACGAGGTTCAGTAGAAACTTGATCTGAAGTTTCATGATCAATATCATTAGCTTCCTCACTGATTGGTGTAGTTGTCACAGGAACCGGTTCCTGTGATGAACTACTTTCCAATAAGGGAGCAGGTATAGTTACCTCATCAAGTTCTACTTTCCTCCCACTCACTTCTTTCGAGAGAAACTCCTTCTCTAGAAAGGATCCGAATTTTGCAACGAAAATCTTGCCTTCAGATCTGTGATAGAAGGTGTACCCAACAGTCTCTTTTGGGTATCCTATGAAGACACATTTCTCCGATTTGGGTTCGAGCTTATCTGGTTGAAGTTTCTTCACATAAGCATCGCAGCCCCAAACTTTAAGAAATGACAACTTTGGTTTCTTGCCAAACCACAGTTCATGAGGCGTCATCTCAACGGATTTTGATGGTGCCCTATTTAACGTGAATGCGGCCGTCTCTAAAGCATAACCCCAAAACGATAGTGGTAAATCAGTAAGAGACATCATAGATCGCACCATATCTAGCAAAGTACGATTACGACGTTCGGACACACCATTTCGTTGTGGTGTTCCAAGTGGCGTGAGTTGCGAAACTATTCCGCATTGTTTCAAATGTAAACCAAACTCGTAACTCAAATATTCTCCTCCACGATCAGATCGTAGAAATTTTATTTTCTTGTTACGATGATTTTCCACTTCACTCTGAAATTCTTTGAACTTTTCAAATGTTTCAGACTTGTGTTTCATTAAGCAGATATACCAATATCTTCTCAAATCATCTGTGAATGTGAGAAAATAACGATACCTGCCGCGAGACTCAACATTCATTGGACCACAAACATTAGTATGTATGATTTCCAACAAATCAGTTGGTCGCTCCATAGTTCCAGAGAACGGCGTTTTAGTCATCTTGCCCATGAGGCACGGTTCGCAAGTACCAAGTGATTCATAATCAAGTGATTCCAAAAGCCCATCAGTATGGAGTTTCTTCATGCGCTTTACACCGATATGACCTAAACGGCAGTGCCACAAATAAGTTGCACTGTCATTATCAACTCTGTATCTTTTGGTTTCAACACTATGAATATGTGTATCACTACTATCGAGATTCAACAAAAATAGACCACTCTTCAAGGGTGCATGACCATAAAAGATATTACTCATATAAATAGAACAACCATTATTCTATGACTTAAATGAATAACTGTCTCGCATCAAACAAGATCCAGATATAATGTTCATGCTCAACGCTGGCACCAAATAACAATTATTTAGGTCTAAAACTAATCCCGATGGTAGATGTAGAGGTAGCGTGCCGACCGCGATCACATAGACTTTGGAACCATTTCCCACGCGCATCGTCACTTCGTCCTTAGCCAATCTTCGATTAATCCGTAGTCCCTGTTTCGAGTTGCAAATATTAGCAACAGAACCAGTATCAAATACCCAGGTACTACTGCGAGCATTAGTAAGGTACACATCAATAACATGTATATCACATATACCTTTGTTCACTTTGCCATCCTTCTTATCCACCAAATACTTGGGGCAGTTCTGCTTCCAGTGTCCAGTCTGCTTGTAGTAGAAGCACTCAGTCTCAGGCTTAGGTCCAGACTTGGGTTTCTTCTCTTGAGCAGCAACTTGTTTGCTGTTCTTCTTGAAGTTCCCCTTCTTCTTCCCTTTGCCCTTTTTCTTGAAACTGGTGGTCTTGTTAACCATCAACACTTGATGCTCCTTCTTGATTTCTACCTCCGCGGCATTTAGCATTGCGAAGAGCTCAGGAATAGTCTTGTCCATCCCTTGCATATTATAGTTCATCATGAAGCTCTTGTATCTTGGTGGTAGTGATTGAAGAATTCTGTCAATGACACTATCATCAGGAAGATTAACTCCCAGTTGAATCAAGTGATTATTATACCCAGACATTTTGAGTATGTGTTCACTGACAGAACTATTCTCCTCCATCTTGCAGCTATAGAACTTATTGGAGACTTCATATCTCTCAATCCGGGCATTTGCTTGAAATATTAACTTCAACTCCTGGAACATGGCATATGCTCCATGACGTTCAAAACGTCGTTGAAGACCCGGTTCTAAGCCGTAAAGCATGGCACACTAAACTATCGAGTAGTCATCAGCTTTGCTCTGCCAGACGTTCTTAACGTCGTCAGTTGCATCAGCAGCAGGCCTGGCACCCAGCAGTGCTTCCAGGACGTAATTCTTCTGTGCATCAATGATGATAATCCTCAGGTTACGGACCCAGTCCGTGTAATTGCTACCATCATCTTTCAACTTTGTTTTCTCAAGGAACGCATTAAAATTCAACGGAACAACAGCACAAGCCATCTATCTACAACAAACATAGACAAGCAAAATACTATCAGGTACTAAGTTCATGATAAATTTAAGTTCAATTAATCATATTACTTAAGAACTCCCACTTAGATAGACATCCCTCTAATCTTCTAAGTGATTACATGATCCATATCAACTACACCATGTCCGATCGTCACGTGATATGGAGTAGTTTCAATGGTGAACATCAATATGTTGATCATATCTACTATATGATTCACGCTCGACCTTTCAGTCTCCGTGTTTCGAGGCCATATCTGTTATATGCTAGGCTCGTCAAGTTTAACCTGAGTATTCCGCGTGTGCAACTGTTTTGCACCTGTTATATTTGAACGTAGAGCCTATCACACCCGATCATCACATGGTGTCTCAGCACGAAGAACTTTCGCAACGGTGCATACTCAGGGAGAACACTTCTTGATAATTTAGTGAGAGATCATCTTAAAATGCTACCGTCAATCAAAGCAAGATAAGATGCATAAAGGATAAACATCACATGGAATCAATATAAGTGATATGATATGGCCATCATCATCTTGTGCTTGTGATCTCCATCTTCGAAGCACCATCGTGATCACCATCGTCACCGGTGCGACACCTTGATCTCCATCGTAGCATTGTTGTCGTTACGCCATCTTATTGCTTCTACGACTATCGCTACCGCTTAGTGATAAAGTAAAGCAATTACAGGGCGTTTGCATTTCATACAATAAAGCGACAACCATATGGCTCCTGCCAGTTGCCGATAACTTCGGTTACAAAACATGATCATCTCATACAATAAAATATAGCATCACGTCTTGACCATATCACATCACAACATGCCCTGCAAAAAGAAGTTAGACGTCCTCTACTTTGTTGTTGCAAATTTTACGTGGCTGCTACGGGCTTTGCAAGAACCGTTCTTACCTACGCATCAAAACCACAACGATAGTTCGTCAAGTTAATGTTGTTTTAACCTTTGCAAGGATCGGGCGTAGCCACACTCGATTCAGCTAAAGTGAGAGAGACAGACACCCGCCAGTCACCTTTAAGCACGAGCGCTCGTAACGGTGAAACCAGTCTCGCGTAAGCGTACGCGTAATGTCGGTCCGGGCCGCTTCATCTCAAAATACCGCTGAGCCAAAGTATGACATGCTGGTAAGCAGTATGACTTGTATCGCCCACAACTCACTTGTGTTCTACTCGTGCAAATGACATCTACGCATAAAACCTGGCTCGGATGCCACTGTTGGGGAACGTAGTAATTTCAAAAAATTTCCTACGCACACGCAAGATCATGGTGATGCATAGCAACGAGAGGGGAGAGTAATGTCCACGTACCCTCGTAGACCGTAAGCGGAAGCGTTATGACAACGCGGTTGATGTAGTCGTACGTCTTCACGATCCGACCGATCCAAGTACCGAACGTACGACACCTCCGAGTTCAGCACACGTTCAGCTCGATGACGATCCCCAAACTCCGATCCAGCAAAGTGTCGGGGATGAGTTCCATCAGCACGACGGTGTGGTGACGATGATGATGTTCTACCGGCGCAGGGCTTCGCCTAAGCTTCGCGACGATATGACCGAGGTGGAATATGGTGGAGGGGGGCACCGCACATGGCTAAGGAACGATCTCGTAGATCAACTTGTGTGATCTAGGGTGCCCCCCTGCCCCCGTATATAAAGGAGGGAGGGGGAGGTGCGGCCGGCACCCAAGGGGTGCGCCTAGAGGAGTCCTACTCCCACCGGGAGTAGGACTCCCCCCTCTTGCCTTGGTGGAGAAGGAAAGGGGGGAGGGGATAGAGGAAAGGGGGGCGCCGCCCCCCCTCCTTGTCCTATTCAGACTAGGGGGAGAGGGGGCGCGCGGCCTGCCCTGGCCGGCCCTCCTCTTCTCCCTCATGGCCCATCTAGGCCCAATAACCCCCGGGAGGGTTCCGGTAACCCCCCGGTACTCTGGAAAAATCCCGGTTTCTCCCGGAACGTTTCCGATATCCAAATATAGGCTTCCAATATATCAATCTTTATGTCTCGACCATTTCGAGACTCCTCTTCATGTCTTGGATCACATCCGGGACTCCGAACAACCTTCGGTACATCAAAATATATAAACTCATAATAAAACTATCATCGTAATGTTAAGCGTGCGGACCTTACGGGTTCGAGAACTATGTAGACATGACCTAGAACTATTCTCGGTCAATAACCAATAGCGGAACCTGGATGCTCATATTGTCTCCTACATATTCTACGAAGATCTTTATCGGTCAAACCGCATAACAGCATACGTTGTTCCCTTTGTCATCGGTATGTTACTTCCCCGAGATTCGATCGTCGGTATCTAATACCTAGTTCAATATTGTTACCGGCAAGTCTCTTTACTCGTTACGTAATGCATCATTCCGTAACTAACTCATTAGCTACATTGCTTGCAAGGCTTATAGTGATGTGCATTACCGAGAGGGCCCAGAGATACCTCTCCGACAATCGAAGTGACAAAACCTAATCTCGAAATACGCCAACCCAATATGTACCTTTGGAGACACCTGTAGTACTCCTTTATAATCACCCAGTTATGTTCTGACGTTTGGTAGCACCCAAAGTGTTCCTCCGGTAAACGGGAGTTGCATAATCTCATAGTTACAGGAACATGTATAAGTCATGAAGAAAGCAATAGCAATATACTAAATGATCAAGTGCTAGGTTAACGGAATGGGTCATGTCAATCACATCATTCTCCTAATGATGTGATCCCATTAATCAAATGACAACACATGTCTATGGTTAGGAAACATAACCATCTTTGATTAATGAGCTAGTCAAGTAGAGGCATACTAGTGACTATATGTTTGTCTATGTATTCACACATGTATCATGTTTCCGGTTAATACAATTCTAGCATGAATAATAAACATTTATCATGATATGAGGAAATAAATAATAACTTTATTATTGCCTCTAGGGCATATTTCCTTCACTTATGTGTTCGGTGATCTAGCCCTTGTGTGATCGATTACTTGTCAGTTTAGTGATTCTCTTGTTTCTCCCCGTGTTTCCCCTTGTGTTTTCCGCGCGTTCTTCGTGTTTCCCCCCCTTAGGATCCACTCCAAACGTGAAAGATCGGCCCCTAGGGTTCCTCCCTACATCATCTTGGTATCATGAGCCACGTTGATCATGTTTTTGGAGCCCCTACCCCATGCTTTCTAGCTTGATTTTGTTGATTTCGTCCTAAATCGGAAAATCCCCACCAAAAATAGCCCCCATTTTTTTATGATTTGTTGGTTTGATGATGTTTTGTTGATTTTGATCCGTGGATTTGCTTGGTTTAAAGTGGATCTAGCTTTCCCCCAAGTTCCCCACTTTCCATCCACAAAATCTCCCCAATTTTGCCCCCGAAATCATTAATTTCCGCCCCAAAATCGAGTTCCTCGAGTTCACCCTCGGATTTGGAGCCCGGACATCCGGCCCGACCTCCGGACATCCGGCCATCCC
Organism: Triticum dicoccoides; assembly: GCF_002162155.2. Taxonomy (NCBI): domain Eukaryota; kingdom Viridiplantae; phylum Streptophyta; class Magnoliopsida; order Poales; family Poaceae; genus Triticum; species Triticum dicoccoides. Next base: position 356,895,804 of record NC_041383.1, read on the forward strand.
GGAAATCCACCCATTAGCCCGGACATCCGACTCCTGGAGTGCATTTTCGCACAAGTTTCTGGACATCAGGTCCCGGAAATCCGGCCCGAGCCCCGGATGTCCGGCCCCTGTCATTTCAGCTTTTCCCGTTTCATCGTTTCGGTCATAACTAATTCATCTGGAGTCCGATTTTGACGTTCTTTAGCTCGTTTTGAAGCTCTTGACATCCCCCTTCCCACAAAAATACCACCAACATCATTTGACTCCATCAAATTTTGTGAATTTTGGCATCTTTGCCTAGGGCTTCCACCACATCATCCACTACACCACCACCGATTTCCGCAACCTAACCGATTTTGCTTGCCATAGCATTAGTGGTTGCTTGAGTGGTGATTCGAGTCTCCTAAGGTGTTTCGGCTACTTAGGGACGGTTGCTTCTTCATCAACCACCACCACCACCACTTCCACATAACCTTGCTCACCATACACTTCCGACAACCCAACTTAACCCAATTGTTGTTTGAGCTTGTTCGAGTTGTGGATTGTGTCTCCTAAGGTGTTTAGGCTACTTAGGGACGGCAACTTCAACTCCGACACGTGTATAGCCCATCATTCCACTTCCGCATTGCCAAGTGCAAACCACCACCGCTTTCCGCTACCACCATTTTGACATTTGACATTTGAGATATTGAGTTCGCGGTTTTTCCGTTTCCTAAGGTGTTTCGGCTAATTAGGAACGAGTCTCTATCATCTTGGTTTCTACATCAAGAACACCGCCACTCATCATCGCCTCGAGGTCGTCATCGACTTTGACCACTTCACCATCATCCGTCCGTGGCGAACATACGAGAAACCTTCGACGGTAACCTCCATATCATCTTGGTATCGTGGTATCCCTCCATTGTATATTCCCCTTGCCATTGCATTGTTAACCCCTAGCCCATTTTGCATTACTTGCCTATTGAGACTAGCCATTTGAGTATTGCCGGCAACGTTACTTGTGCACATTAGTGATCATACTTCCCATAGCATATATACCATATCATCGTGGTGCATATATTGGTATCATATCTTGTGTCACAAGTTTGTTCCCGCATATACACAATTACTATCTTGGTTTGTGCATTGTACAAAGTGGCCATGCAAAAAAAGAAGAAGAATAAAGCTTTTAAGCAAAGGAAGAGAGCAAAGAAGCTTGTAAGCAAGTGCCATAGCATCATACCACATTGCATATAAGATTGTCATATCCGATCATCTTGGATCATCTTGAGAGAAACACCGGGAACCATACATACATAGCATACTTGGGATAGAAGTTTATCCATTTTGCATCTTATAGGTTGTGCACAAGTGTCGTATCCGCCTATTGAGCAATCGTGTTAGCGTCTCTCTTGAGTTGTGCAACACGAGCGTTTTCTGTGGATTCCACATTTCGTGCTCATTCCTTGGTTGCATGACCCCATTTATCTATCCGTGTGTGCGTTTCCGTGTGCCATCCATATTGCTATTGGTCCATTTGTTTCACTTGCGAATTTGTGAATCTCTTTCAACATTATTGACTCTTGCTAACATTTTGCATTAAATTTTTGTGCCACTATCCTCATCAAGCTCCTCCATAAGCTTTACTTGTGTAGGTGTGAGAACCGTCAAGGATTGGTACCAATAGTGATGTTTCATTGTCCGCATTTGAGTGAACTTGATTCATTGTCAAAATCGGTCAAGGTACATTGGTATAAGTTCTTCTCTTTCTCCCACTCATATTTGCTCGAGTCTTGTGATGGATAGGCAAGGCATTTCATCTCCGGTCTACGACAACAATGACGGCGTGAACAACTACATCAACAAAGCGTCCATCTTCAATCTACAACAACAAATACATGGCGCACAATCAAGATTGTGAGAGCGCATCGAGAACATCTCCATCGACATTCGTCACTCCGAAGCAAGGAAAAGGGACTACATCGACAAGAAGCTTTCCGCACATAAAGAGGAGCAAGATGCAAGGATGGAGGAGATTAGAGCCTTGATCAAGTCTTCTTCCCCTTCGTCATCTTCAAGGCGGCGACATTCAAGCCAGAAGTCTTCGGAGCACAAACAAGATGCAAGTGGAAGTCGTCCTAGTCAACATCTACATGGCGACCACCATCACGTTCGTGATCCACATCGTCATGAAGGGCAAGTCACCTCCAAGCATCATGTGCACGACGACGATGAACGCCATTGAGCTCAAGCACGATAACGACATCATCATCATGAAGATGCTCCACAAGCACAAATGCACAAGTCCCAACAAGCCCTACTTCACGCCAAGTCGACGCTTCATGATCACAAAAGAAGACCGCGAGACCACCACCACCAAGACGGTGCTACGACTACAACAACCACTTCGGCATCTTCACCAAGTGCTATCAAGGCATCTTCACCTTTGGACGTACGACATCTTCGCCTACTTCCCATGAGCACGCCTACAACGAGTTCTTCAAGTCCAAGGCGACCACCTACGAGCAAGGGCGACACTTCCATCTACGGAAGCCCCTCAAGGAAGATGGCCGAGCATGGGAAACTCCCTTCGGTCATGGAGACGAGCTACGAGGTGCCAACTCATATGGGCCTCCAACACCAAGACGGTGACAAGACGGTCGAGCAAGGGACATCCCCTTCGACCACGGCGATGAGCGCGAACCTCTTCAACATCATGAAGATGGCGCTCACATTGGACTCATACTCCGAGTCAAGCTACGCGATCGCGCATGGAGACATTTGCACAAACATCTCTCCGACACCCACATATGAAGAGATGCCCCAAGAGCCATGTGAGGAGAGCCACTACCACATGAGTGACATGAGTGAATCCACCATATGTGACATTGAGAGCATTTCCTATGAGAGGATGAGTGTGACCTCCACTAGCCCCACACATGAGAGCATGCCACACATCTTATGTGAGGTTGAGCGCCATTTGAGTGACTCCACCAACCATATGAATGAGAGCATCCTTGAGGGAGTGAGTGAGGTAGTTGACACGGCATGTGAGGCCACTATGATTTCTAACGACTTAACCTCTACTCCTAGTGTGTTTTCTTCTTTGGTGCAAGGTCTCCTACATGACGACATGCCTATCCTCGACGAGTCCATCCCTCCAATGGAGACACCGATGGCCATGGTGGACTATGATGCACCCCCACATGGTTCCATAAAGATGAAGATGACAACGAATGGGTCTTCAACACCTCACCTACAACACATGAGCGACGCACCAAAGGTAACATAGGTGAGGGTGCTTCTGTTGTCCCACTAGAGGACTATCTTACCAATGATTGCTTGCATGATGTTGATCCACCTATTCCCATGCTTCATGCTAGTGCGACTTCCTCATGTCTTGACTTACCTATTTATGATGAATATGATGATGAGCATGTTGAGTTGCCTAGTTGTGATGCTATGCTCCATAGGATATCATGTGCAAATTATTTTGGTCACATCATGTTTGACAACCCTTTGAACTTGTCATATGCTATGAGTGAGATCTTCCATATTGCATCTTTACAATCTCAACATAGTAACTATGCATGCCCCATTAAAATCAACCCCATTTGCACTTATGGCATAGATGACGCGATGATGGTCATTGGCTTTTGCTTCTCTTGTGATGATATTGCCATGCTTCCTTTACATGATTTGCACAGTTCATCTACTATGTCATGCCATGACCACATTGTTCCAAATATGCATTGTTTTGGATGTTGTCAATATTCTCCACGTGATGTTTCTACTCTTGCTCATGAGGAGACCCCCATAGTTTCCTCATACATATTAGGAGATCTTGATGCATTCCATACTTTGCATGATTCCCACAATTGCGTGCACCTTATGCATTCCATGAATAACAATGCTCTAGATATTTCTCATGATGCATTACACAATTTGAGTCTCCATTATGCGATACATAATAACAAACCTCTCATGATGGATGACATGTTTCTATATCACACATCTCATTTATTTGAGCATTGGCTATTTTGTGCTAACCGACAGATGCCCGTGTGCATCATGATGGATGATGTGTACATGCTAACCGACACATGCCCGTGCTAACCGACACATGCTATTTTGTGTAGGTACTCATGTATACTCGTCAACCTCTCAATCCCAAGAGTTGATGAAACGAGCTCTTGAGAGCAACGACGCTTTGGGATCCCGTGGACTATCCTTACCACCATTCCCTTTGCGCAAGGACTACGCACATCTCTTTTACTTGGCTCTCACACAGCTATGGGCTATTTACCACTTGTCACCTTATGCCCATACTATTGTGTTCGCTTTGCATGTTATGCCTCTTTCTATGCCTTTGACATGCAATTGTGACCCTTGCTTGCACTTACATATGATTCACCATTATGATACTTCTATGTGTATTTGCATGCTTGGTGGATATACTTGTAGCTATTGCCATGATTTCTTTGTGCCCCATGTTATTGATACTTGTTGTGTTGGGAGAGTCATGATGACACATTGCTATTTACATATGGCCTCTCACCAATACATTCATGCTACTTTCCTCACATCTTGCTTTCATGCTTGTGCTATGTCATGTGAATTATTCATGCACACTATTTGCACCAATGACATGTTTGCCATGATTCCTCCTAGTATGTTGCATCTTCGCACTACTAGCTTGCTTGTCTTGATTGCTATGATTGCTTGCTTGGTTGCATCACCCATGTTCCACTATTACTTGCTTTCTTGGGTTGATGACATATATGCTCATGCCTCTCACTTGATTTGTCATGATCATTGTCTTTGTCTCCATTAGTTGCATCTCTCATATCACCTTGTATTGAGTGCCAACTTGCTATGCTTATTGATCTTGGAGACTTTGACACTTTACTTGTGATGCATGCTTGTTTGATTGAGCCTCTTGTATTTTGATGTTCTTACATCATATGCCTCCATACTTTGAAATGCTCCCTTGTACTTTCTTATGATGAGCATGATGCATACACTTGTTTGGTATCTTACCACACGAATGATAGGTTTTGCACTTCCGCTAACCTCATTTCTTTTCCGAGTGTTTGTCATGTTCTTTCATTTTGAAGGATTCACAAGGCATTACCGTCATGAGACATATTGGTTATGTGAAGGCATACATGATGTGCAACTCCAACATCTTCCGAAACATTCATAAGGTGAACTCCTTCTCTTTGAGCCATCCTCAAATACACATATTGTGATAGCGGCAAAGGTGTCCCGTCTTTCGGTGGGATGGTGGCTATCATTTTGGAGGAAGTCGAGTTTGACGATCTGACTACGAACATGCGAGGACGTCGCGCCTTAGCAATCGCTAAACCAACTCCGAGAGGTTATTGACCACGCCGGAGCATGATCAACCTGACCACGAAGGTCTGTTTCCTGCAGGCAAACGAAGAACAAGCAAGAAACTAAGATTGCAATCTGGATATTGCGAATATAAGAGGAAAGCTTTATTGATCAAGGTGGGGTTCTGTGACGCCTTTGTCTGGTCGTTGAACACAAACGAAGTACGCGAAGTTGCATCTATGGCGAACTTTAATCTAAACAAAACCCCAAAGTCTAAACGATGCCCTAAGGGCTGTATATATGGAGGAAGAGGGGGGAATTTCGTGGCCCTTGGTGGAGGGGTCCGAAATCAACCCTATCTCTTGTTTCCCCACACATACGGACTCTAAAAAGAGCCTATACTTATGTATTTCGAAATTACATGGGCCTGGCCCAATAATAAGGTGATGCAGCACCTAGAATAGCCTCGGGACGAAATTTATGAAGTGGCATCTTGTATATTTCGTCCAAGGCTTCATGCACCCATTATTGTGGCTTTAAAGTCCTGAAATCATCACTTGTAACTCTGTTCTTGTTTCCCTTGCGCATTCCATCATCTCCATGCTTGTTCTTGCTCCAATGTTCATCCTTCTCCAAGCTAGGCCCTTCATTTGTAAGCAAAACAAATGTATCCAATTTAGGCAGCATCATATTCTCATGAACATTAGAATCATTACCAAGAAACAAAAGTACCTGGTAATTTAGCAGCAGGGGTTGTGGGTGTAACAATGGTATTGATGTCCTCATCATCCTCCCCTTCTTGAAATGAAGTCGTCCTCGACGGAAGTTCATCTTCCTCACCCAAATAAGGCTTCAAATCTGCAATGTTAAAAGTGGGACTAACCCCAAAATCTGCAGGCAGCTCAAGTTTATATGCATTATCATTTATTTTCTCCAACACCTTAAAGGGACCATCAGCACGTGGCATTAACTTTGATTTGCGCAAATCAGGAAATCTATCCTTACGCAAATGTAACCAAACAGGATCTCCAGGTGCAAACACAACATGTTTTCTACCCTTATCTCCAGCAAGTTTATATTTAGCATTCATACGCTCAATGTTTTCCTTAGTTAACTCATGCATTTTTAAAATCAATTCAGCACGTTGTTTAGCATCAAAATTAACCTTCTCCGAAGATGGAAGAGGCAACAAATCAATAGATGCACGAGGTAGGAAACCATACACAACTTCAAAAGGGCACATCTTAGTAGTAGAATGAAATGAACGATTATAAGAAAATTCAATATGAGGCAAGCATTCCTCCCACATTTTCTTATTATTCTTCAAAACAGCCCTAAGCATAGTAGACAATGTTCTATTGACTACTTCAGTTTGTCCATCAGTTTGGGGGTGACAAGTAGTACTAAAAAGCAGTTTAGTCCCCAGCTTAGCCCATAAACATCTCCAAAAGTGGCTAAGAAATTTAGTATCACGATCTGAAACAATAGTATTTGGCACACCATGCAAGCGAATAATTTCACGAAAGAACAAATCGGCAACATTAACAACATCATCGCTTTTATGACATGGTAAAAAGTGTGTCATTTTCGAGAATCTATCCACGACAAAAAATATGCTATCCCTCCCCTTCTTTGTTCTAGGTAAACCTAAAACAAAGTTCATAGATATATCCTCCCAAGGAACACTAGGTACAGGCAAAGGCATATATAAACCGTGAGGATAGAGTTGTGACTTAGCTTTTTGACATGTAGCGCAGCGAGCAATAAAACGCTCAACATCCCGTCTCATCTTTCGCCAAAAGAAATGTGTAGCAAGTACGTTGAGGGAGTCCTGGACTAGGGGGTGTCCGGATAGCCGAACTATCATCATCGGCCGGACTCCAAGACTATGAAGATACAAGATTGAAGACTTCGTCCCATGTCCGGATGGGACTTTCCTTGGCGTGGAAGGCAAGCTTGGCAGTACGGATATGTAGATCTCCTACCATTGTAACCGACTCTGTGTAACCCTAGCCCTCTCCAGTGTCTATATAAACCGGATGGCTTTAGTCCATAGGACGAACAACAATCATACCATAGGCTAGCTTCTAAGGTTTAGCCTCCTTGATCTCGTGGTAGATCTACTCTTGTAATACCCACATCATCAATATCAATCAAGCAGGACATAGGGTTTTACCTCCATCAAGAGGGCCCGAACCTGGGTAAAACATTGTGTCCCTTGTCTCCTGTTACCATCCGCCTAGACGCACAGTTTGGGACCCCCTACCCGAGATCCGCCGGTTTTGACATCGACATTGGTGCTTTCATTGAGAGTTCCTCTGTGTCGTCACCGATAGGCTCGATGGCTTCTTCGATCATCAACAACGACGCAGTCTAGGGTGAGACCTTTCTCCCCGGACAGATCTTCGTATTCGGCGGCTTTGCACTGCGAGCCAATTCGCTTGGCCATCTGGAGCAGATCGAAAGCTACGCCCCTGGCCGTCAGGTCAGATTTGGAAGTTTAAACTTCACGGCTGACATCCGCGGGGACTTGATCTTCGATGGATTCGAGCCACAGCCGAGCGCGCCGCACTGTCACGACGGGCATGATTTAGCTCTGCAGCCGAACAGTACCCTGGAGGCCGCACACGAGTCCGCTCCGATCTTCAATTCGGAGCCGGCTGCGCAGATCGAGGACGGGTGGCTAGACACCGCCTCGAGGGCTGCAACCTCTACGGCGATGGAGCCGAACTCTGACCTTGTCCCTTGTGAAGCTCGTGACTCCGAGGTGCCGGACTCCTCGCCGGACTCCGAGCCTTAAGACCGAATCCAATTGGGCGCCGATCATGGAGTTCACCGCTGTGGACATCTTTCAACACTCACCTTTTGGCGACATCTTGAGTTCGCTAAAGTATCTCTCGTTATCAGGAGAGCCCTGGCCGGACTGCGGTCAGGACGGTTGGGATGCGGTCGACAAAGAAATTCAAGGCCCACCCACCACCTATTTAGTAGCCACTATCGACGATTTAACCGACATGCTAGACCTCGACTCTGAAGACATCGATGGTATGGACGACAATGCCGGAGACGACCAAGAACCAGCGCCTACTGAGCACTAGAAAGCCACCTCAACGCACGACATATACATGGTGGATACTCCAAAGGGAAGCGATAACGAGGAACAACGGGATGTGGCGAAGGACAACTCCCCCGACCAACAACCAAAACGGCGATGCAAGCGCCGCCCGAAGTCCCGCCTCGATAACAACGGCACCCATACCAACCCAGCCTTAGAGCAGGGCGAAGCCATGGAAGACGAACATGCCACCAAGCAACCATCCGAATAGGTTGAACCGGACAAGCAACCATCCGAACAGGATGAACCAGACAAGCAACCCATCCCCGGCGAAAACAACAGTGCAGACGATCTCACGCTGGACACATCACCGGAGCATAAGAACCTTCATAAAAGGCTCGTCGCCACTGCAAGAAGTATGAAGAAGCAAAAGCGGAAGCTCAAAACAGCGGAGGACGCACTCATAATAAGATGGAGCAAAGTACTCAATACCGCAGATAAATACGGCAATAGTCACCAAACAAAGAGCTACCCGAAGCGCAAGTTGTTGCCCAAATTTGACGAGGAGGCCGTAGAGCCCCCACAGTCAAAAAAGAAAGAGGCCGCCTAGCCGGATAGACGACCAGATGACAGGCTAAGAGCGACAAGCGGCGCCGCACACCAGCCGGCACACGATCCACATAAGGATCCTTGCAAAAAGGATGGCCCGGCCAGGTCCATCTATGGGCCAAAAAAGAAGACTCCAGGGAGCAACACAACCCGCCGAGTGTTTGACAACAGCACACCTAAATACAGGGGTGCCGCACACCCACTATGTTTCACCGATGAGGTACTGGATCATGAATTTCCAGCGGGATTCAAACCCGTCAACATAGAGGCATATGACGGAACAATAGACCCCGGAGTCTGGATTGAGGATTATATCCTACACATACATATGGCCAGAGGAGACGATCTCCATGCCATAAAATACCTACCCCTCAAGCTCAAAGGGCCAGCTCGGCATTGGCTCAAAAGCCTCCCAGAAAATACCATTGGAAGTTGGGAAGAGCTCGAGGATGCGTTTCGAGCAAATTTTCAGGGGACTTATGTCCGCCCTTCGGATGCAGACGATTTAAGTCACATAACTCAACAGCCCGAAGAGTCAGCATGCAAATTCTAGAACAGGTTCCTCACCAAAAAGAACCAAATAGTCGACTGTCCGGACGCCGAAGCCTTAGCAGCTTTTAAACATAACGTCCGAGATGAATGGCTCGCCAGACACCTCGGCCAGGAAAAGCCAAGAACAATGGCCGCACTAACAAGCCTCATGACCCACTTTTGCGCGGGGGAAGATAGCTGGCTGGCAAGATGCAGTACCAGTGACCCAAGTACATCCGAGGTCCGGGATGGAAATGGGAAATCACGACGCAGAAAAGATCAGCGCCGGAATAAGGAAAATGGCCCAAATAGCACGGCGGTCAACGCCGGATTCAAAAGCTCTCGGCCGAATAATAAAACACTGCCTCTTAAGGACAACAGTGATGAGCTATCCAACCTAAATAAAATCTTGGATAGGATGTGTCAAATCCATAGTACCCCCGGGAAGCCTGCAAACCATACCCACAGAGATTGTTGGGTCTTCAAGCAGTCCGGCCGACTTAACGGCGAACATAAGGGGCTCGACACACCAAGCGAAGACGACGAACCCCACAAGCAGCACACCGGGAAACAGAAGACTTTCCCACTAGAAGTCAAAACAGTGAACTCACTTCATGTGATCACAAGGAAAAATAGTGCGGCACCTGCTAAAACACGCGCCGCACATTCCACCCCAGCAGAGTCCCGAAATTGGATGTTTAAACCAATTACTTTCGACCATCAGGATTACTCCAGAAGTGTTCAAAACGCAGGAGGGACTGCTTTGGTATTGGATCCCATAATCAATGGACTATAATTCACACAAGTCCTAATGGATGGCGGCAGCGATATAAACCTGCTATACCAGGACATCATCCGCATAATGGGGATAGACCCTAACAAAATTCACCGTAGCAGCACTTCCTTCAAAGGAGTGACGCCAGGTCTTTACGCTAATTGCACAGGCTCTGTACTGCTAGAGGTTGTGTTCGGTTCATCCGACAACCTCCATCGCGAAAAGCTCACTTTCCATATCGCCCCATTCAAAAGTAGCCATCAAGCACTACTGGGACGCGAAGCTTTCGCCCGCTTTAACGCAGTATCGCATTACGCGTCTCTTACGCTTAAAATGCCCGGTCCATGCGGCATAATCTCATTAAAGGGTAATTCCGAGTGTTCCTCGACCACGGAAAACGTGAGACTGCCTTGACAGCCACACACTAATCCGACCTTGCTGGTCAAAAGCCCCTAAAAACAGGTCATTCAGACCTCGAACACGGTTAGGCGAGTCTGGCATAAATAAACAAGGGGCTTCCCAGCCGCATACCTCTTTACAAGGGGCTGCATGTATAAACGATGTGAGCCAATAAAGCTCAACTTTATTCATCTTCCAAATCATACTTTATTTTAAATACATCTTTTGCACGATATTTTTTCCAAACTAAGTTCTTCTCTTTTTCAGATGAAGCACGTGCTACACCCGTCCAGGATACAGCACAATGGAGACACATGCGCAGACGTGCAGCAGGGACCCGTTGCAAGGATTCTTTTCATATTAAGACCCTGCATAAACCTTTCTTACTGTCTCTTGTTGATACGCATCCCCCGGTTTACTACCATAACCGAGGAGGAGGCTGGCATTTTGGCATCGGCCGCGTCAGAAGTTCTCGCCCGTACCTGGACACTAGGGGCTTAGGGCATTGTTCTGCCCGGTATCATAAAGACGGAATACCTCAGGGAGTGTTCGGCGTCTCGAGTTAGGCCTTATATGCATCAGCTCCGAATCATGTCTTTGGTCAAATGTTGGGTTTGCCCGTCTCCTGTGTTTTGTTGCCTTACGTTCCACTCCATCGGCTAACGCGGCACCAGGAGAACTACTGCGATTGTGCCCCAGTTCGGCCGGGCGAGCACCTCAGTAGAGAAAGCCGAAAACTGGCAGTCATGATATAGCGAGAGACTCGTCAACCACTCGATTGACTACTGGAATGTTTAGAATTCCTCCACTTTGACGAAGGACCGCTTCCCGGTCAGGCACATACGTGCCCCGAGTTCGGAGAGCGCGGTGCCTCTAGGGGCTATATAGTAGCCCCACCATCGAGCTCCTATGGATAAGCCAAAGTGATAAAGCATTATAGTCCGGTTGCCTAGTTTGCTATGCTATCACCTCCTTCAAAGGACCAAGACGTTGGATTAAGTGTGAAAAAGCATTTTTGCAAACACCCCCGCACCATGTGCGTGGGGGCTGAAGCCAAAGACTGCCATCTTTCAGGTTATACACACATATACGGTCACACAGGAGATAGTCCAGTACTTGAACGCACAAGTATAAAAAGCCGTTACATTATAAATATGATCCCACAAATCATATATGTCATTTGAACATAACATCTTTCAAGCACTGCGACTCTATTAAACGAGTGCCCTGCAGGACTTCCTCAAAATAGTGCTCGGTGGGTAATCGGCTTTTGTCCGAACCTCGGGATGCAACATCGGTAGCATCCATCTCCGCCCAGTATGTCTTAACACAGGCGAGAGCCATCCATGCACCCTCTATGCATGCCGACCGCTGCATCACCTTGATATGCGGCACCGCCTCAAGGAATTGCTACAACAAACCAAAATAACTCTTCGGCTTGGGCCTTTCTGGCCACAGATGAGCCACCACGTCCGTCATGGCAAGTCCGGACAATCTATTCAGCTCAGCCCACTCAACCAACCGATCGGACAACGGAAGCGGACGCTCCGGACTATGGAATTGAGACCAGAAAAGCTCTTCCGTTTCGTGATCCTTCTGGCTTCGGAAGTGCACGACTGCGTCCGCCGCACTCGCCGCCAAATCCAGATAAGGATCCTCCGCACCACATAATTGGCCCAACTGAGCATATTTCGGATCCGTGAACTCCCTACGCAGCAGAAAGGGCTTTCCAGCCGCAATGTCTCCGGCCTGACGTAGTTCCTCCTTCATAGCCCGCATCGCGCAACGGGCATCCTTGGCTTCGGCGGCGGCCTTCTTCAGGTCCTCTTGCTCCGCTCGGCGTTCTCTTTCAAGAACCTCATAGCGGTCGGTAGCATATTTTAATTTCACGGCCGTTTCCGGCCATCTCCTCCCTGCTTCGACAGTGAGCAGCCTTTTCGGCTTTTAATTCCTCCGCTGCCTTCGAGGCAGCCGCATCACTTTTCCTGGCTTGCTCCTTGGCTCGAGCAAGCTCTGCTTGAAGGTTTTCCACAGCAGCGGCACCATCTGCATCAAGCATACTAATTGTAAGGAACGGGCATTAGCTCCTTCACTAGGTGACCGCGGAGAAACCACCTACCTTGTGACTCGTCAAGTCGTTTATTGACCAGCACGATGTCCGCATCCGCAACATCAAGTTGCCGCTTCAGCTCGGCAACTCCATCAGTCCGGCTAGCCACCGAACGTTCTGCCACCTGCATAGGAAAGGCGACATTCTATAACTGAGACTATGATCCTCGGCACGCTGTTGCTTTCGACAGCGTCCCAAGTCTCAGGGCTACTATCTATACAGGGCACACTCTATGTGCAAAACTGTCAAAAGGTATGTCATTTTTTGTGTACCTCAAACCCCGTCAGCAAACTTCCGACGGCCTCATGCAACCCGCTCTCGACGGATGAGATCCTTTCAATCACCATACTCATTAAAGTGCGATGATCTTCTAAGATAGACGCCCTCTCGAGCAAATCCTGCAGCTCCACCGGCCGTACTCCAGTGGGTGCCAAACTCCCCGGCCCCACCGGATTCGGGGATACCCTCCGCGACGACACCTCAGGATCGTCCGCCCCGCCCGACGGGGCGGCAGATGGAGGCGTTTCGCTCTCCATCATCTCCGGACGAAGGTCCCCCGAAGATGAGCTCTGCTGAGAAGGGCTGAGATCCGAACTACAAGGTGAAAACTTCGGTTACCCTCAGAAATAAAGTAGGAATGTCCCCTATTACAAAACTTCCCCTTTTTTACTTACGGCTCGCTGGAGGGCTGATTCCTTTGGGGAGACTGTGCGGCTGGGGCTCTTCCCGGCACAGGACCTTTCGGTGCAGATTTCTTTCCCCGCTTTGAGGCCTTGGCCTCCGGGTCTTCGGAAGCGGTCCTCTTCTCCCCCTGAAGGGAGGGATTCTCGATTCCCCCCTTACTGAAAGCCTCCTTGGCAGAGGTGGTAGTTTCCCTGTTCCCCCCTTCGCCATCCTCCGAGGGTGCAACTTCCAACATTTTGATTAATACGGGATCCGGCGTGGTCTGAGGGAGGGGGGCCGGACACCGTATCAGTTTTGCTTGCGCTATCCACTCCTGTCCAAGGGGTAGCTGGTTAAAGGGCAAACCCATGATAGATGAATGGACAATGTGTCCGGACACAGGGCTACTTACTTGAGAATCCGGGCGATTGCAGCTTAGGCCAGCGTCCTCGGTCAAGTCCGGACGCATCTCTTGCGATCCGAAGAACAGTTTGTACATCTCCACGGGTGTCAAACCCATGAAGTGTTGGAGACCTCATGGTCCCTCCGGATTAAATTCCCACAGGTGGAGAGGGCGACATTTGCAGGGCAGAAGGCGCCGAATCAGCATAACCTGTGTCACTGCAACCAGATTGATCTCCCTTTCTTGGAGGTCTCGAATCCGGCCCTGCAAAAGGGGGACGTCTTTGGACAGCCCCCAGTCAAGCCCTTTGTTGACCCATGACGTCAGCTGTTGTGGAGGGCCCGGGCGAAAGGCGGACGGCGGCCTCTGCCTGCTACCCCTGGGGGCGGTGATATAGAACCACTCCTGTTGCCACAAGCCGAGCTCCTCCTGAAAAGAGCCCTCGGGCCATGGAGCATCGTCCCTCTTACTTATAACCGCCCCGCCGCACTCTGCCTGACGCCTCTCAATCATCTTCGGCTCCACGTTGAAGGTTTTGAGCCAAAAGCCAAAGTGAGGGGTAGTGCGGAGGAAGGCTTCGCAGACGACAATGAAAGATGAGATGTGGAGGATGGACTCTGGAGCCAAATCGTGGAATTCCAGCCCATAGTAAAACATGAGCCCCCTCACGAAGGGATCCATCGGGAAGTCTAAACCCCGACGGAAGTGAGACACGAACACGACGCTCTCGCCGGGCTCAGGAGTAGGAATAACTTGCCCTTGGGCAGGCAACCTATGCGAAATCTCGTAGGTTAAGTACCTAGCATCTCTCAGCTTTAGCACGTCCTCTTTCGTGATGGAGGAAGGCATCCACCGACCTTGTAGGTCGGAGCCAGACATTGTCTAAGTTCGAAAGTACCCGAATCTGGAGCCCTGGGTGTTGGAACTCGGGGCGAGGGGCGGATTCGATTGAGGATTGGAGAAAAAGAACGGGCCTTGGTCTCATTATAAAGAGGAAGAATACCAAGAGCCGTCCCCGTGACCGTTTGGAACCCGCCTTCGATGGAGGGGGCGTGGTAACGGGCGCGGTTGGGTTACCCACGTCCCTATTGATGGGAATCCCGGAATAAGGGGAACACGATCTCTGCTTTGACAAGACGTGCCAAGGAAACCGCTTCACTAAACGCGCAGAGGTGGTATAATAAAAACGATTCAAATAAAGACTTGGCTGTGTTATGACGCCACGCCACAAAATACGTCAGCAGATTGAACTTGTGTAAATATTATCCTCTCTATGGTGGTATGTGGAATTTTTTTTGCAGAGCCGGACACTATCCTTGTGTTCACAATCTTCTATAAATTATTCGGAGGAGGAACCCGCCCTGCAATGCCGAAGACAATATGCGCGCCGGACTCATCGTCATTGAAGCCTGGTTCAGGGGCTACTGAGGGAGTCCTGGACTAGGGGTGTTCGGATAGCCGACCTATCATCATCAGCCGGACTCCAAGACTATGAAGATACAAGATTGAAGACTTCGTCCCGTGTCCGGATGGGACTTTCCTTGGCGTGGAAGGCAAGCTTGGCAGTACGGATATGTAGATCTCCTACCATTGTAACCGACTCTGTGTAACCCTAGCCCTCTCCGGTGTCTATATAAACCGGATGGCTTTAGTCCATAGGACGAACAACAATCATACCATAGGCTAGCTTCTTGGGTTTAGCCTCCTTGATCTCGTGGTAGATCTACTCTTGTAATACCCACATCATCAATATCAATCAAGCAGGATGTAGGGTTTTACCTCCATCAAGAGGGCCCGAACCTGGGTAAAACATTGTGTCCCTTGTCTCTTGTTACCATCCGCCTAGACGCACAGTTCGGGACCCCCTACCCGAGATCCGCTGGTTTTGACACCGACATACGTCCTCCGTCTTCTTCACGCCAAAGTGTCCCATTAGTCCTCCTCCATGCGCCTCCTACAACAACAAAAGACGAACGGAGCTAGCTGGAATGCATAGCTTGTTAGCACGAAACGCAAATCCATCATTAACGACGAACTTGTTCCATGTTCTTCCTTCTTTACAATTCTGCAATACATCTTTAAAATCAGCATCATGCACATATTGATCTTTGATGGTCTCCAAACCAAATATTTTGAAGTCAAGTTGTGAAAGCATAGTATAGCGATGAGACCATGCATCAGCAATAACATTTTCTTTACCCTTCTTGTGTTTAATGACATAAGGGAAAGTCTCAATGAACTCAACCCATTTAGCATGTCTATGATTCAGTTTAGCTTGACTTTTAGTATGTTTCAAAGATTCATGATCAGAATCTATAACAAATTATTTTGGCCATAAATAATGTTGCCATGTTTCTAAAGTCCGAACAAGAGCATATAATTCTTTATCATAAGTAGAATAATTAAGACTAGGCCCACTCAATTTTTCAGAAAAGTATGCAACAGGTTTGCCATCTTGTAATAACACACCTCCTAATCCAATTCCGCTAGCATCACATTCAAGCTCAAAAGTCTTATTAAAATCAGGAAGTTGGAGTAAAGGAGCATGTGTCAACTTATCTTTCAATACCGTGAAGGCTTCTTCCTGTGCGGTACCCCAAACAAAAGGCACATCCTTCTTTGTAAGCTCGTTGAGAGGTGCAGCAATGGTGATGAAATCTCTCACAATACGCCTATAGAATCCAGCGAGGCCAAGAAAACTCCTCACTTGTGTGACCGTTTTGGGCTGCGGCCAACTCTCAATTGCTTCAATCTTGGCTTTGTCAACTTCAATTCCGTGTGGAGTAACAACATAGCCAAGAAAAGATACTCGGTCGGTGCAAAAGGTGCACTTCTCAAGGTTACCAAACAAACGTGCATAACATAGAGCAATAAAAACAGCACGTAAATGTTCCAAATGTTCTTCCAAAGATCTGCTATAAATAAATATGTCATCAAAGTAAACTACCACAAATCGTCCAATGAAAGCACGTAAAACTTCGTTCATTAATCTCATGAAAGCACTAGGTGCATTAGTTAGCCCAAAAGGCATGACTAACCACTCATATAATCCAAACTTAGTTTTAAATGCTATTTTCCATTCATATCCCAATTTCATAC
This sequence comes from Triticum dicoccoides, assembly GCF_002162155.2. Lineage (NCBI taxonomy): Eukaryota > Viridiplantae > Streptophyta > Magnoliopsida > Poales > Poaceae > Triticum > Triticum dicoccoides. The sequence continues at coordinate 356,912,743 of NC_041383.1, forward strand.
GAATTTGATGGTATCCACTATGCAAATCAACTTTGGAGATTATTGTAGAGCCACTCAATTTATCAAGCATATCATCTAGCCTAGGAATAGGATGATGATAACGAATAGTAATATTATTAATGCCTCTACAATCAACACACATACGTGATGTACCATCCTTTTTTGGCACTAGAATAATAGGAACAACACAAGGACTAAGGGATTCGCGTATATAACCTTTGTCGAGCAGCTCCTGTACTTGACGTATAATCTCCTTCATCTCCTCTGGATTGGTGCGGTATGGTGCACGGTTGGGTAATGATGCACCGGGAATTAAGTCAATCTGATGCTCAATCCCTCGAATGGGAGGTAATCCCGGTGGCACGTCTTGTGGAAAGACGTCAGCGAACTCCTGCAAAATGTTAGTGACAGCAGGAGGCAAAGAGGAAGGCATGTCCTTGAATGAAAATAATGCCTCTTTGCACACAAAAGCATAGCAAACAGATTTGCTGAAATCTAGCTCATCAATATCAGATTTGGTGGCAAATAAACATGCACTTTTCAATTTAATTTCAGAAGCAACACTAGATGGTTTATTATTAGGCTTTATTTGTTGCTCAAATTCTTTTGCCACAATCTGATTTTCACTCTTATTCTTCTCCTGTTTTGCTTTATTAGCTCTATTAATATCATCTTTCAAAATAGAATCAGGAGTCATAGGAAGCAAAGTAATATTTTTATCCTGATGAACAAGAGTATACTGATTGTTTCTACCATGGTGTACAGAATTATTATCAAATTGCCATGGTCTACCAAGTAATAAGGAACATGCTTGCATAGGTACCACATCACAATCAACATAATCAGCATATGTAGAGATACTAAAATGCACACGAACAGTACGTGTTACCTTAACCTTGCCGCTGTTGTTGAACCATTGGATTTAGTAAGGATGTGGATGTGGTCTTGTGGTGAGAGAAAGCTTCTCCACCATCTCCATGCTAGCCAAGTTGTTGCAGCTCCCTCCGTCTATGATGACGCGCACAGAACGTTCCTTCACAACTCCCTTGGTATGGAACAAATTATGCCTCTGATTTTGCTCAGCTTGTGTGACCTGCACACTCAAAACACTTTGAGCAACTAAACATTCATACCTGTCAGCGTCTTCAGGAGCCATGTATTGCGTCTCATGATCAGAATCATCTCCACCATGTTCTTCACGTGTAATAAGAGCCAAAGTCTTCTCATCATAGTCACAAGCGGACTCATACCCACCATCCTCGGTAGCAATCATCACACGCTGAGATTTGCATTGTCTCGCATAATGACCTCTCCCCTTACAACAACGACAAATAATATCACTTGTGTGCCCTGTTGATACCATGGAAGAAGAAGAACTCTGTGCAGGCCCGACAGGTGCGCTCTTGGCAGATAATGGTGGTTGTGCATGTTTTCTTGTATCACGGCTGGAGGTGGCACCTGATTGAGGTGCTGGTGCAGTTGAAGTAGAAGATGCACGCGTTGTCCATGATGAAGGTCGGCCTGCAGAAAAGTTAGTTCGCGCCAATGCTTGTCGATCCTGGCCTTCACGTTCAGCTTTACAAGCAAGATGGAATAAACGAGTGATATTAGTATACTCCTTATAGTCTAGAATGGTCTGAATCTCTCTATTTAATACACCCAGAAAACGTGCAAGCATAGCTTCATTCTCCTCAACAATACCACATCTAATCATGCCAGTTTGTAATTCCTGATAATATTCTTCTACAGAATTTTTCCCTTGTCTTAAGTGCTGCAATTTTTGAAGCTATTCACGTTGATAATATGGTGGAACCCAACGCGTACGCATATCAGTTTTCAAAGCAGCCCAAGTAGTTGGAATAGGATATAATCTACAATGTTCAGAGCACCATACACATGCAAAACTAGTGAAAGCACAAACAGCAGCAGCAACCCGTCTCTCCTCGGGATATTGTAAACATGTAAATCATTGTTCAGTTTCTAACTCCCAAGTAAGATATATATCAGGAACATATCTACCCTCAAATGATGGAATATTCAATTTCAGTTTAGGAATATGGACATCATCTCGTACCTGAGGGAGAGCCCTACCATTGTGATTATTTGCATGTGGACGACCTGGTGGTTGTGGTGCAGGTGGTTGCACGTAGTTCTGATTTTGATCAACCTCATCCTCGTAATCTCCCACATAATCATCCTCCTCTGCATCAGCAGCAGGAGCCACGGAAGTATCAATAGCAGCACCAACAGTTTGGCCAAACGCAAGAGGGACACGGCTCGCTCGGCGGAGGGCTGTTTCGCGACGTGGAGGTAGTCATTGTTGTTGTTGTTGTAGAGGTGCGTTAGGTGCAGCAGGTGGTGGTGGTGGAAGACGCGCAAGCAATTCATTAAACTTGTTATCGAGCTTTGTTTCGAACGTCTTCTCCATGCCATCTATCTTCTCCATGGCCTCTTCAAATCTGTTTAGCACATCTTGCACCTGTCCACTCATCATTTGCTGAAATTTATCATGCAAATCCTTATTCGTCATGTTCTCCTAGTCAGTCTCGTCGGCTTGTGATCCTGGCATGGTTAGCAGCAATAGAAACACACAAGAATATGATCCTACAGACTACTAACAAGAGGTGGTGGCGGGTGTCACAAATCCGTCAAGCAAATCTCAAATTCTTACCAGTTCTTACCCAGCAACAGGCGGTGATCGGCAACCGTTGTAGTCAAAACTCTCAAAGCTTGGATAGAGCGATTACCAGGGAGAGTCAAACGCACGACGTAGATGTATGTGGAGCTGGGAAGGCTTATAATATGGTAGCAAAAAGGGACAGCAATAATCAATTCAGAGATGCAAAGTTGAATAAACGCTCAACGACAGTACTGTGCTGGTCCTAGGCTAGACCGTGCTAGAGACGCGAGCCTAGAACACTAACAAAATCACGGCGCTGCACGAAATCAAGGAAGGAGCACACTTTGAATTTTTTTTGCTCCTATTTTTTTGCGCTTCTCTTTTTTTGCGAAAATTCACTATAATGGCAAGTGTCTCAAATCTCTTCCCAAGTCAAGGTAACAGAATATACACGAAATTTTTGCGACCAAATTTTTTTTCGACTGCCCGGACCAAAATCTGGAAACGGCTCAAAAAAAAACTTTCTATAATAGCACATGTCTCAAAACACTCAGAAACACCTAAAAATATGATAGCCAGGAAATTTTTCGACAAGTGCGTTTTCGGAGAATTTTGGGCCTAAACGGAGGGTGGTTTCCGGACTCTTTTTTTTCGAAACCTAATCCGGCAAGGAAACATGAATCGGAAACTAGATGAATCTCGAAAACAAACCTAATATGAAAAGAACTTGGATGGTGGTGGATATATGGTGGTAGATGGCAGCGGTGGTGATATATGGCAGCGGTGGTGGTATATGGCAGCGGTGGTGGTATATGGATACAGATTCGAAGCAGTGGCAGATAAGCGGTGGTGGTAGATGGCAGGGCCGATGATGATGGTGCGGCGGCAGCATGACAACTTATGACCAGACCTCAAAACTCTAAAAGACTAGACTCTAAGACCAGCAACTAGACACGACGATGCAACCGCAAATTCAACAACGCAAATACAAAAAAGATTACGCAAAGGCTTAGATTGGTTCGGATAGGATGAACTAACCCTAATTTTTTTGTGGCTTTTTCATGGACTATAGGTATGAAGAACAAACTCGATCTAAACTACAAAAAACTGTAAAATCTCACCGAGCAACCTCGAAATCCGATACCACTTGATAGAGGCAAAGGTGTCCCGTCTTCCGATGAGATGATGGATTTCGCTTTGGTGGAAGTCGACTTTGACGACCCGACTACGAATGTGCGAGGACATCGCGCCTTAGCAATCGCTAAACCAACTCCGAGAGGTTATTAACCATGCCGGAGCACGATCAACCTGACCACGAGGGTCTGTTTCCTGCGAGCAAACAAAGAACAAGCAAGAAACTGAGATTGCAATCTAGATATTGCGAATATAAGATGAAATCTTTATTGATCAAGGTGGGGTTCTGTGACGCCTTTGTCTGGTCGTTGAACACAAACGAAGTACCCGAAGTTGCAGCTATGGCGAACTTTAATATAAACAAATCCCAAAGTCTAAACGACGCCCTAAGGGCTGTATATATGGAGGAAGAGGGGGGAATTTCGTGGCCCCTGAGGGAGGGGTCCGAAACCAACCCTAACTCTTGTTTCCCCATACATACGGACTCTAAAATAGCCTATACTTATGTATTTCGAAATTACATGGGCCTGGCCGAATAAAAAGGTGACGCAGCACCTAGAATAGCCTGTGGACGAAAATTATGACGTAGCATCTTGTATATTTCATCCAAGGCTTCATGCACTCATTATGGTGGCTTCAACGTCCTGACATCATCACTTGTAGCTCCGTTCTTGTTCCCCGTGCGCATGCCATCATCTCCATGCTTGTTCTTGATCCAATGTTCATCCTTCTCCAAGCTAGACCCTTCATTTGTAAGCAAAACAAATGTATCCAATTTAGGCAGCATCATATTCTCATAAACATTAGAATCATTACCAAGAAACGATAGTACTTGGTAATTTAATTGGCGTGCGCGAGCTCTAGTAATTGGTCCAGAATATGTAACAGTAGGGGCTGTGGGTGTAACAATAGTATTGATGTCCTCATCATACGCGAAGTTGCAGCTATGGCGAACTTTAATCTAAACAAAACCCAAAGTCTAAACGATGCCCTAAGGGCTGTATATATGGAGGAATAGGGGGGGAATTTTGTGGCCGTTGGTGGAGGGGTCCGAAATCAACCCTATCTCTTGTTTCCCCACACATACAGACTCTAAAAATAGCCTATACTTATGTATTTCGAAATTACATGGACCTGGCCCAATAATAAGGTGACGCAACACCTAGAATAGCCTCAGGACGAAATTTATGAAGTCATCTTGTATATTTCATCCAAGGCTTCATGCACCCATTATGGTGGCTTCAAAGTCCTGAAATCATCACTTGTAACTCTGTTCTTGTTTCCCTTGCGCATTCCATCATCTCCATGCTTGTTCTTGCTCCAATGTTCATTCTTCTCCAAGCTAGGCCCTTCATTTGTAAGCAAAACAAATGTATCCAATTTAGGCAGCATCATATTCTCATGAACATTAGAATCATTACAAAGAAACGAAAGTACCTGGTAATTTAGTTGGTGTGCGCGAGCTCTAGTAATTGGTCCAGTATGTATAGCCGCTGGCGTTGTGGGTGTAACAATGGTATTGACGTCCTCATCATATTGGATGGGTCACTCTTTCATTGTTGTTTCCTTCTTGTTGTCTACATGTTACATCTATTGGATGGAGGAGCAACATTGGAGATTGGCTCTTTGGACTTTCACATTGAGGAGCTCTCGCACTTATTGGATGCACCTTCGAACCTCCACTCATGCCACGACATTGAGCATTAGTACACCAACACCTCCATATTTGTTGACTGTGCTCATACATGTCATGCTCGATGGACATATCATGCTCACCACAAGTTTGCACCCCATGCATGGATTGACACACATTATGATTGCCTTGTTGCATCTTGTATTCCCATGTCATCCATGATATATGAGCTTGTTCACTTCCTTAGCAAATTTGTTGTGATCTTCCTTGATGGCATATTCATACATCATGATCATATTGCCCACCATCAGTTGCATGATAACATATACATATTGAGAATCCATTGCCATGTTCATGCTTTTGATGCACCATCCCATTATGGCATCATTTTGCACAATGGTCACATTCATCATATTCACAACACCTTTGTGCATGCCTCAAATGAATAAGCATCTTGAGCCTTGCCAGGCACTATCTTGCCGCACGAACTCATTCTTACATGATGGACACTTTGTGTGCGCTAACCATTGTATTTCCGAGTGTTGTTTGTGTTTGCTCCTTTTGCATGTATACCACTCCGCCGACACCTTGGACTACTTGGACTGCGCCGTGTCTTCAACTTCGTCCAACTACATGTCCGTCCATGACAACCGTTTCCATGGTGATGAGGATCACGATTCGAGGTCGGATCTTTCCCAAGGGGGGGGGGGGAGATGATGCGGAGCATCCCACCTTCATCCCCATGTACACTCCGACTACTCCCCAAGCCCCAAGGATACATAAGATGGGACCTCGACTATGCGCCATTGGACACAAGGTGAACCCATTCCTAAATGCTTCCCCTTTCCATTCGCATGAGACATGGTTGCTACTTCAAGTGCGGACCTTGTGCATACTCAGGTACACCTGAGGAAACCATGGAGAACCCAAGGAACAAGGCCAAGCGTGTGCGGAAGCATGGAAGAGGAGAAGGAAGAAGAGCCAGCTGCTACAGGCCCCGGACATCCGGCCCTCCTCGCCGGAAATCTGGCCCCTGGTATCCAGAGAGCAACCGCAGGGCACCCAAGCCAGCCCGGACATCTGGCCTCCCCGCCCGGACATCCGGCCCGTCGTGAAGCCCCGGACATCCGGCCCCCCAGCCCGGACATCCGGCGCCTATCTGCGCACAGAGAATGGGCCAAGGGCCCATGTATCCCCCTCTCACTTACCCCTTCGTGGGCTAGCACTATATATACTTCCCCACCTCCTCCTAGTTAGAGTTAGCATTGGTTTAGCTCATATTTTGTGTGAGAGCCTTGCTCATCCACTTGGTTACTTCTCCTCGAAGCTCACGACCTCTTAGGAGAAGATCCCCCAAGCGGATTCAAGACCCCTTCTAGGGAAGACCATCAAGACCTCCTCACAGAGAAGAACGGTTACTCGTGTATCTTACCTTTGTTGATTTTGAATCTTGTGCTACCTTATGTGTTCGGTGATCTAGCCCTTGTGTGATCGATTACTTGTCGGTTTAGTGATTCTCTTGTTTCTCCCTGTCTTTCCCCTTGTGTTTTCCGCGCGTTCTTCGTGTTCCCCCCCCGTAGGATCCACTCCAAGCGTGAAAGATCGGCCCCTAGGGTTCCGCCCTACATCATGCATCCTCTACTTCCACACATTCTACTGCACCGACACCTCCATCAGCTGTTACCTCCAGCCGTGATACAAGGAAGCAGGCACAACCACCATTATCTGCCAAGAGCACACCTATCGGGCCCGCACAGAGTTTGTCTTCTTCCATGGCATCAACAGGGCACACCAGTGATATTATTTGTCGTCATTGTAAGGGAAGAGGACATTTTGCGAGAGAATGCAAATCTCAGTGTGTGATGATTGCTACTGAGGATGGTGGGTATGAGTCCGCTAGTGACTGTGGTGAGGAGACTTTGGCTCTTATTACACGTGAAGAACACGGTGGAGACGATTCTGATCATGAGACGGAATACATGGCTCCTAAAGATGCTGACAGGTATGAATGTTTAGTTGCTCAACGTGTTTTGAGTGTGCAGGTTACACAAGCTGAGCAAAATCAGAGGCATAATTTGTTCCATACAAAGGGAGTTGTGAATGAACGTTCTGTTTGCGTGATCATAGATGGATGGAGTTGCAACAACTTGGCTAGCATGGAGATGGTGGAGAAGCTATCTCTCACCACAAGACCACATCCACATCCTTACTACATCCAATGGTTCAACAACATCAGCAAGGTTAAGGTAACACGTACTGTTCGTGTGCATTTTAGTATCTCCGCATATGCTGATTATGTTGATTGTGATGTGGTACCTATGCAAGCATGTTCCTTATTACTTGGTAGACCATGGAAATTTGATAAAAATTCTGTACACCATGGTAGAAACAATCAGTATACTCTTGTTCATAAGGATAAAAATATTACTTTGCTTCCTATGACTCCTGATTCCATTTTGAAAGATGATATTAATAGAGCTAATAAAGCAAAACAGGAGAAAAATAAGAGTGAAAATCAGATTGTGGCAAAAGAATTTGAGCAACAAATGAAGCCTAATAATAAACCATCTACTGTTGCTTCTGAAATTAAATTGAAAAGTGCATGTTTACTTGCCACCAAATCTGATATTGATGAGCTAGATTTTAGCAAATCTGTTTGCTAAAAGTGTGCAAAGAGGCATTATTTTCATTCGAGGATGTGCCTTCCTCTTTGCCCCCTGCTGTCACTAACATTTTGCAGGAGTTCGCTGACATCTTTCCACAAGACGTGCCACCGGGATTACCACCTATTCGAGGGATTGAGCATCAAATTGACTTAATTCCCGGTGCATCGCTACCCAACCGTGCACCATACCGTACCAAGCCAGAGGAGACGAAGGAGATTATGCGTCAAGTACAAGAGCTGCTTGACAAAGGTTATATACGCGAATCTCTTAGTCCTTGTGTTGTTCCTATTATACTAGTGCCAAAAATGATGGTACATCGCGTATGTGTGTTGATTGTAGAGGCATTAATAATATTACTATTCGTTATCGTCATCCTATTCCTAGGCTAGATGATATGCTTAATGAATTGAGTGGCTCTACAATATTCTCCATAGTTGATTTGCGTAGTGGATACCATCAAATTCGTATGAAATTGGGAGATGAATGGAAAATAGAATTTAAAACTAAGTTTGGTTTATATGAGTGGTTAGTCATGCCTTTTGGCTTAACTAATGCGCCTAGTACTTTCATGAGACTAATGAACGAAGTTTTACGTGCTTTCATTGGACGATTTGTGGTAGTCTATTTGGAACATTTATGTGATGTTTTTATTACTCTACGTGATGCACGTTTGATTGGTAACCTTGGGAAGTGCACCTTTTGCACCGACTGAGTTTCTTTTCTTGGCTATGTTGTTACTCCACAGGGAATTGAAGTTGATAAAGCCAAGATTGAAGCTATTGAGAGTTGGCCGCAGCCCAAAACGGTCACACAAGTGAGGAGTTTCCTTGGTCTAGATGGTTTCTATAGGCGTCTTGTGAGAGATTTCAGCACCATTACTGCACCTCTCAACGAGCTTACAAAGAAGGATGTGCCTTTTGTTTGGGGTACCGCACAGGAAGAAGCCTAGTCTAAATTATTCTACATATGAAAAGAATTATATGCTCTTGTTCGGACTTTAGAGACATGGCAACGTTATTTATGGCCCAAAGAATTTGTTATACATTCTGATCATGAATCTTTGAAACATATTAAAAGTCAAGCTAAACTGAATCGTAGACATGCTAAATGGGTGGAATTCATTGAGACTTTCCCTTATGTCATTAACACAAGAAGGGTAAAGAAAATGTTATTGCTGATGCTTTGTCTCGTCGCTATACTATGCTTTCACAACTTGACTTCAAAATATTTGGTTTGGAGACCATCAAAGATCAATATGTGCATGATGCTAATTTTAAAGACGTAATGCAGAATTGTAAAGAAGGAAGAACATGGAACAAGTTCGTTATTAATTATGGCTTTGTGTTCCGTGCTAACAAGTTATGCATTCCTGCTAGCTCTGTTCGTCTTTTGTTGTTGCAGGAGGCGCATGGAGGAGGATTAATGGGACACTTTGGCGTGAAGAAGACGGAGGATGTACTTGCTACACATTTCTTTTGGCCAAAGATGAGACGGGATGTTGAGCGTTTTGTTGCTCGCTGCACTACATGTCAAAAAGCTAAGTCACGACTCAATCCTCATGGTTTATATATGCCTTTGCTTGTACCCAGTGTTCCTTGGGAGGATATATCTATGGACTTTGTTTTAGGTTTACCTCAAACAAAGAAGGGGAGGGATAGCATATTTGTTGTCGTGGATAGATTTTCAAAAATTGCACACTTTATGCCATGTCATAAAAGCGATGATGCTGTTAATGTTGCTGATTTGTTCTTTTGGGAAATTATTTGCTTGCATGGTGTGCCAAATACTATTGTTTCAGATCGTGATACTAAATTCCTTAGCCACTTTTGGAGATGTTTATGGGCTAAGTTGGGGACTAAACTTCTTTTTAGTACTACTTGTCACCCCCAAACTGATGGACAAACTGAAGTAGTCAATAGAACATTGTCTACTATGCTTAGGGCTGTTTGGAAGAATAATAAGAAAATGTGGGAAGAATGCTTGCCTCATATTGAATTTGCTTATAATCGTTCATTGCATTCTACTACTAAGATGTGCCCTTTTGAAATTGTGTATGGTTTCCTACCTCGTGCGCCTATTGATTTGTTGCCTCTTCCATCTTTGGAGAAGGTTAATTTTGATGCTAAAGAACATGCTGAATTGATTTTAAAGATGCATGAGTTAACTAAGGAAAACATTGAGCGTATGAATGCTAAATATAAACTTGCTGGAGATAAGGGTAGAAAACATGTTGTGTTTGCACCTGGAGATCTTGTTTGGTTACATTTGCGTAAGGATAGATTTCCTAATTTGCGCAAATCATAGCTAATGCCACGTGCTGATGGTCCTTTTAAGGTGTTAGAGAAAATAAATGATAATGCATATAAACTTGAGCTACCTACAGATTTCGTGGTTAGTCCCAGTATTAACATTGCAGATTTGAAGCCTTATTTGGGTGAGGAAGATGAGCTTCCATCGAGGACGACTTCATTTCAAGAAGGGGAGGATGATGAGGACATCAATACCATTGTTACACCCACAGTCCCTACTGTTACATATTCTGGACCAATTACTAGAGCTCACGCACGCCAATTAAATTACCAGGTACTTTCGTTTCTTGGTAATGATTCTAATGTTCATGAGAATATGATGCTGTCTAAATTGGATACATTTGTTTTGATTACAAATGAAGGGCCTAGCTTGGAGAAGGATGAACATTGGAGCAAGAACACGCATGGAGTTGATGGCATGCGCAAGGGGATCAAGAACGGAGTTACGAGTGATGATTTCAGGACTTTGAAGCCACCATAAGGAGTGCATGAAGCCTTGGACGAAATATACAAAATGCCACTTCATAAATTTCGTCTAGAGGCTATTCTAGGTGCTGCGTCACCTTATTATTGGGCCAGGCCCATGTATTTTCGAAATACTTAAGTATAGGCTGTTTTTAGAGTCTGTATGTGTGGGGAAACAAGAGTTAGGGTTGGTTTCGGACCACTCCTCCAAGGGCCACGAAATTCCCCCCTCTTCCTCCATATATATAGCCCTTAGGGCGTCGTTTAGACTTTGGGTTTTGTTTAGATTAAAAGTTCGCCATAGCTGCAACTTCGCGTACTTCATTTGTGTTCAACGACCAGACAAAGGCGTCGCAGAACCCCACCTTGATCAATAAAGCTTTCATCTTATATTCGCAATATCCAGATTGCAATCTTAGTTTCTTGCTTGTTCTTCATTTACTCGCACCCTCATGGTCAGGTTGATCGTGCTTCGGCGTGGTCAATAACCTCTCGGAGTTGGTTTAGCGATTGCTAAGGCACGACGTCCTCGCACGTTCGTAGTCGGATCATCAAAGTCGACTTCCACCAAAGCGATATCCATCATCTCATCAAAAGACGGGACACCTTTGCCTCTATCACTAAGCCAAATTGGTGAGATCGATTTCCACAATTCGGTCGGTCCGAGATGAGTCCGGCGGAAACCTAACCCTAAATTTTCAAATCAAAACTAATCTAAAGGATGTTTTCTGTGGATAGATCGATCTCATACCTGGAAAGAAACATGACATTGCCTTTGTGCTTGGAATAAGAGTTAAAAGAATGCACAAAGTGTCGAACTTATACCCTAACTTGGCGATGAGCTCGCTACGAGGAAACGGAGGGAAAGATTTCTGTTGACGGCGGCGGGGACTAGCGGCGGGAGGTCCCTGGCGATGAGAGGACAATCCGGAGACCCGAGGCGGCAGAGCAGGACACGCGCGGGCAAAGAGACTTTGGAGGAATTTCCAAAATTTGTCCGTCGGTATACATATCCTGGCACTGTCGGTGTGACCGAGTGGAACAACTCGGTGGCACCGAGATGCAGAATCACAAGCAGTTGCTGCAACTCGGTGAGACCGAAGAGTTCTAATCGGTTGCACCGAGATTGAAAACTAGATCAACCCAGTGAACTCAGTGTGACTGAAATGGATGAATCAGTCAGACCAAATTGCACAAAGAGGTTTTGGAAGTTTAAGTCTATGACAAATCGGGACTCTGAGTGCTGCTCACCCAGAGGGTTCGAATTTGACTTATATCAAACTTTGTGATGTAGCATGAAAAGAGTTTGAGACGAGAAAATCATAGATATCTAGAGGAAGTTCTTAGGCATTCTTGTCCATCCATTTGGCAAAAGAAGAAGAGCCAAACAATCAAAGCAACAAATGGATGTCCTCGAATGAGAAAAGTATGCAACCAACATGCTCACACAATAAAATGACAAATGAAATATGTGGCAGAGCATGCACAAACACTAGCATCTATCAAACAATTGGCGATGACTAGGTCATCTATATATGAGTATATTGAATTAGGAGTCAAATGAGAACATTTGAGCATAGATCACACTCATCGTTTAAGCATAAGTGGGGTTACCACTTTTACATAAAGCATTGTTGTGTTCACACCATTAGAGTTGCTTTAGCTCAATTCTTAGAGTAAAGCTCCAATTAGATGTGATATCCCCCCTAAGAGGGATGAACTAACCTTGGGTTTTTTCAATGATGACTTCATGTAGATGTTTAAGATGTGGATGCTCATTGTTGATGTAGATCATTTGAAGCAATCCATTGGAGTGAGTTGCACATTCAATACCTACATGGGTTAGTCCCACAAGGAACAAACATGATATCCATAGACATAGAGTGAAGCACACGCATGATGATGTCCATGAAAGCATTAGGTTACCTTGTCCCTTGTCTTACCAACAAGAGGGTTTGTGACTCCTTGAACTAGTGCAAGATGTGGAAGTTGGTTGCACTTGTTCTTATCAAAATGAATATGAGTGAAGTATGTTGGCGGAGTGATGCGGAGCATCCTATAGACATCACCATGTCAAGAGGTCATTTGGCAAGTGACATGTGCCACATCTATTTCATGCATACAAAGGTGAATCACCTCCTTTACACGTGTTCACTTGTACCCTTCGAGGATGGTATACTACTTGACCCCTCTCTCGTGTGCATACTTAGGCGTGAGCGGAGCTACACATTCATCATGGAGGAGTCCAAGCGCAAGAGAATATCTACACCATCCAAGAGTGTCGGAGTATTGGGCCACGGGTAGGCTAACCCGAGTCCCAGGACCTTTCAAGACATCGGGGCAGGCCACGCCCCTCAAGCCGAGTCCCAGGAGCGACTCCAAGACAAGCCGAGTCCCAGACGGCGACTCCGAGATAAGCCGACTCCGAGCTGGCGACCTCCAGAGAGGCCGACTACGGAGAGTCGGCCCATGATTCCTCCCTCATCTCGAAGTACGATGCGGGGTATGGTCACGGCGTGGCCGTTTCCCCCTGCTTACGAAGGGCCGGCATGGCTACAGTGAGCCGTATCGCTGGAAGATCTCCGGCGAGGCGCGACACTGTTGCCATGCCTGCCCTGACCTCAGCCACAGTGCGCCACGCACTGTGCCCACGACGCCGCCCTGTACGGCCCGAGGACGGCGAGGCCGCCTGTCAGTGCGTGGGCCGAAGGCGGCCTGGGCGCCCCGAAGACGGACCTGTGGGAGTCGGCCTCCTTGGAGTCGGCCGACCCCTCCCCAGGGCCCCACGAGCCATTAGCCAGATAGGATGGGGAATGGCGACAGTGATCGCCCGATAGATGGCGGCACTGTTGTCACGACCCAATGACCGCGCCTGCGTCATCAGGAGTGCTGCTACAGTATCAAGCCTGTCTGCGGGACCTGCCAGTCGGCGGTCCCCAGAAGCCGGCAGGGAAAGCGGGGCCTGAGAGACAGGCGGCTGGGACCCGCGGCCAGCCGGATTACTATTGTATCCCCGGGGGGTAGGCCTATATAAACCCCCCGGGGCACCCATGCAAAGGGTTCGGACCTAGATAGAGATAGACCAGATAGCACAGGGAGGAGAGGGCTAGCCTTGCCCTCTCCTGCCTCCCGAAACAGCTCCAGGAGCACCATTGTAGTCACTTTGCCTTAGTGATCATGCGGAGACCCCGCAGAGCAGCAGTAGGGGTGTTATCTCCTAGGAGAGCTCTGAAGCTGGGTAAGTTCCGCCGGCGTGCATGTCTTCGCCTCATCCCGCTTCTAGGCACCAGCGACGTTCTACTCGCTCCCACCATGATAAGCCATCCTTTGGCATATGTCGTATCCAACCCCCGACATTTGGCGCCCAACGTGGGGCGAGGTGCACCATCGTCCGGAGATCTGCTCTGGACGGGAACCCTGTTCCTCCCCGGCGAGCACAGCTAGCCCGGCACGCCGGATGGCGTCTGTGCCGACGCGCTGCACGGCGCTGAGATCGCCTGTGCGGCCAGCTGCCTCGCCGATCTTATCGGCGAGGTTCGCCTCCCCGATGAGCCTGCGTCTGATGCAGGCACGAGTGTCCCCGAGAGCCTCCTCGTGGGCCTCCTCGACCAACTCGACGTTGCCGGCGAGCCCGCCACGGACCTGCAATCCATAGGATCCACCGACCCGATGCTGGTCGACTCCGACACCGCATCGCTCGACGCGTTCCCCACCAACGTGGTGGTCTATGACGAGCCGCTCTCTTACGCAGGGAGCGGCAGAAGCACCGTCACGGAGGTCCTCATCCTCGACCACGGCGAGCGCTCCGGCGAAGGAGCGCACGACCCGCTTGACGCGGCCCTGCGTGGCCTTGCAGCGCCGATTCCGGAAGACGCCGACGCCGAGACGCTGGAGGCGCTCCGCCTTCAGCTCGTCGAGGGCGGGAAGAAGCTGGCGAGCATGAGGCGCTTGTCAGAAGCTTACCAACGCGAGATGGATCATGCTATAGGCGGCTCGCTGGCTCCGACCGGGCCTAGCCGCCTAGGCGCGGTCCGACAGCGCGGCGCGGCAATCGCCAACCTCTTCAGGGCTGATCGCCCTGTGTATGCCAGGCCCGCAGAGAATATCCGTGCCGCCCAGGCGGCGGCAGACGAGCTCGACAACTTCGAAGGCGAAGAGCGCCGCATGATGACGGAGCGAGTTCAGCAGCTCCTCGATGCGGCTGCCGCGCAGAATGATGCCGGCTGCCGCACCGAGGCGCCACAGCGCCAAAACGACGACCCACCGCCTCGCCGAGACCAAGGTGCGACGTCTCGGACGCCGACTGGCGGGGCCCGTGGGAAGAAGGACAAGGAGCCGGCTGTCAGCCATAGTCGGACTCACATCACCATCGAGCGCGACCAAGACGGCCGCCCCAAAGCGGTGGAACGGCGAAACGACTACCGGCCTCCCCCTCCCCGCAGAGAAAGGCGAGTCTCCCCGCCGCCCGTGGAACATCCGACTCTCGGCGACCGCCTTGGCCGCCGAGAGGGAGTCGGAGAGAACGACCCCCGCCACCGGATCGACCGACTCCATCGATCCCTGGCGCTGGAAGAAGAAGACGAGTTGGGTCCCCCCTGCTTTGGACCCCGCATCCGAGATGAGCCCTTCCCCAAAGGGTTCACGCTCCCCCGAGACACGCCCAAATATACCGGCACCGTGAAGCCGGAAGATTGGCTGATCGACTACTCCACCGCCGTCAACATAGCGAACGGCAACAAGCGTGTTGCCGTAAGATACATCCCGCTCATGCTCCAGGGCTCGGCCCAGACGTGGTTGAATAGTCTGAAGCTTCGCAGCATCAACAGCTGGGTCGACTTCACCGAGGCCTTCATCCGCAACTTCACCAGCACGTACAAGCGACCTCCCAAGCCACGCAAACTCTCCTTGTGCGTGCAAGGACCTGACGAGTCTACTCGCGACTACCTCACGCCCTGGGGTGAACTCCGGAACTCCTGCGAGGGCGTGCACGAGGTGCAGGCCATCGAGTACTTTACCGCCGGGGGCAGAGAAGGCACCCTCCTCAAGCACAAGCTCCTCTGTGACGAGCCGGAGACCCTCTATGAGCTGCTGATCACAGCGGACAAGTACGCAACGGCCGACTCCTCCATGAAGGCGGAGATTCGGGTCAGCACAACTGGCAAAGTCGCCCCTAAGGCTCCAAGAACTCCGGCTGGAGATGCCAGTCGGCGGCAATAGCAGAATGATCAGAAGCGTAAAGCCCCGCAGCAGACTTCCCACAGTCGGCAAGTGGCAACAGCAGAAGACCAGCAGTTGGAGGGACCGCCTCCGGCGAAGCGACAGAAGGGCGGCAAGTCCAACTGGCTGCCGGCTTTCTCCTACGAGTAGACTCTAGACGGTCCCTGCAAGTTCCATAGCGGCGCGAAGCCGTCAAACCACACCACCAGGAAATGCCACTGGCTGACCAGAATCGCCAAGGGGGACGGCCTGCTCCCTCCCCCTCCTGCTGGGCCGCCTCCTCCACAGCCGCCCCAGCAGCCGGCCGACAGGCCAGTCGGCGCAATACAAGACGAGTTCCCGGATGAGCACGGAGCCTATGTGGTGTTCACCAGTGTGGCGGATGACCGACGCAGCAGGCACCAACAACAGCAAGAAGTGAACGCGGTTGCATCAAGTACTCCAGAGTTCATGCATTGGTCCGAAAAGCCTATCAGTTGGAGCAGAGCTGATCACCCAGAGGTGATGCCGAGTCCAGGCTCCTACGCCATGGTCTTAGGCGCCACACTCGCCAAAGATAGGCGGGCCGCTTGCTTCTCGCGAGTACTGATAGACGGAGGCAGCAGTATCAACATCCTGTACAAGGATACAATGGAGAAATTAGGAATCAAGCGAAAACAGCTTCAGAGCAGCCGGACTTTGTTCCATGGAATCGTCCCTGGCCTTTCCTGCTCACCAATCGGCAAGATCCTGATAGATGTCCTCTTCGGAGACAAGGATCATTTCCGCCGAGAGCCAATTTGGTTTCAGGTGGTGGACCTTGAAAGCCCGTATCACGCATTGCTTGGCCGACCCGCTTTGGCCAAGTTCATGGCGGTCCCCCACTACGCCTACCTCAAGATGAAGATGCCGAGTTCCAAGGGAATCCTAACCGTGTCCAGCGACTACAGGAAGTCGTCCGCTTGCGCGGCCGAAAGTGGTCGGCTAGCCGAGTCCTTGGTGATCACGGCTGAGAAACGGCTTCTTGATCGGGTCGTGGCGATGGCCGCCAAGCAGCCCGAGTTATCACCCGACCCCAAGGAGTCGGAAGCAGAAGGATCATTCAAGCCGGCCAAAGAAACAAAGAAGAGACCATTGGACCCGGAGCACCCGGTGTCATGGGCACAGGCCTTGACAGCAAATAGGAAGGCGAGCTCGTCGATTTCCTCCGTGAGAATCGCGACATCTTCGCGTGGTCCCCCAAGGACATGCCTGGTGTCCCGACGGAATTCGCCGAGCACAAATTACACGTCCGGTCTGATATGAAGCCCGTCAGGCAGCCCTTGCGCCGCCTGTCAGAAGAAAAAAGAAGAGTTGTTGGAGAAGAAATAGCCCAGCTCCTGGCAGCCGGCTTCATCATGGAAGTGTTTTTTCCAGAGTGGCTGGCAAACCCAGTACTGGTGCTGAAGAAGAACAAGCAGTGGCGGATGTACATTGATTACACGAGCCTCAACAAAGCTTGCCCCAAGGACCCATTTGCTCTGCCAAGAATCGATCAGGTGATAGATGCCACAGCCGGATGCGAGCTGTTGAGTTTCCTAGACGCATATTCAGGATATCACCAGATCAAGCTGAACCCGGCTGACAGACTGAAGACCGCCTTCATCACGCCGTTTGGAGCCTTCTGCTACCTGACCATGACGTTCGGCTTAAGAAACACCGGCGCTACCTTTCAGCATTGCATGCAGAAGTGCCTCCTGAAGCAACTCGGCAAAAATGCCCATGTCTATGTGGATGATGTAGTGGTGAAGACGGAGAAGCATGGAACCTTGCTGGAGGACCTCAAGGGAACATTTGAGAATCTGCACCGATTCCAGATCAAGCTCAACCCAGAGAAGTGCGTTTTCGGAGTACCAGCCGGCCAGCTCCTCGGTTTCCTGGTCTCCGAATGCGGCATAGAGTGCAATCCTGTGAAGATCAAGGCCATCGAGAGGATGGAAGCACCCAGACGACTGTTAGATGTGCAGAAGTTCACCGGCTATTTGGCATCCATCAGTCGATTCATCAGTCGGCTGGGCGAGAAGGCTCTCCGCTTGTATCAGCTCATGAAGAAGACGACCTGCTTTGAGTGGACTCCCAAGGCGGACGAGGCTTTTCTCCAACTAAAGAAGATGCTGACTACTCCCCCAGTGTTGGCGGCTCCGACTCCCAAAGAGCCCATGCTCCTATACATTGCCCCCACTAGCCGAGTAGTCAGCACAGTCATTGTAGTCGAGCGCAAGGAGGAAGGCAAGGCGCTACCTGTCCAGAGACCGGTATATTACTTGAGCGAGGTACAGTCGGCCTCCAAGCAGAACTACCCCCACTACCAAAAGATGTGCTACGGCGTGCATTTTGCCGCCAAGAAATTGAAGCCTTACTTCCAGGAGCATCCAATCACTATGGTCTGCACAGCTCCATTGGCCGAGATCATTGGAAGGCGAGATGCTTCTGGCCAAGTGGCCAAATGGGCCATCGACCTGGCCCCCTACACCATCTACTACGAGCCCCGCACCGCCATCAAGTCGCAAGCACTGGCCGACTTCCTCGTCGACTGGGCCGAGACCCAGTATCTGCCACCAGCGCTCGACTCCACCCATTGGCGGATGCACTTCGACGGCTCCAAGATGCACACCGGCTTGGGAGCCGGCGTCGTCCTCACTTCCCCAAGGGCGACAAGCTCAGATATGCGCTGCAGATCCACTTCGCCGCCTCCAACAACGTGGCCGAGTACGAGGCGCTCATCCACAGGCTCCGGCTTGCCAAAGAACTCGGCATTCCCGGATCCTGTGTTATGGCGACTCTGACTTGGTGGTCCAGCAATCATCTGGCGATTGGGATGCCAAGGACGCAAATATGGTGAGCTATCGTTTCCTCGTCCAGCAACTCAGCGGATACTTCGAGGGGTGCGAGTTCCTCCACATGCCAAGGAAGGACAACGACCAAGCAGACGCCTTGGCACGAATCGGCTCCACCCGCCAGGCAATACCATCCGGTGTCGCCCTCCGGCGCCTCCTCAAGCCTTCTATCAAGCCGTCACCAGAATCAGATTCAATCTTTGTGCCTGCTCTGCCTGAGGAAGACGGATCCGACTCCAGGAAACACACAGTCGAAGCCGGCCTAGGGACTTCAGAACCCGGCCCGGGGACTGCAGTGGCAAGATCAAAGACTCCAGAGCTCGGCCCGGGGACTGCTCCAGTCGAGCCCGGGACTTTGTCAAATCAGCAAGCGACTGCGGACTCCAACCCGCCGCCTCCCAGCCCGGCCGCCCTTGTCCAAGTCGCACTAGTGGCAGTTGAAGAAAGAGAAGCACCTTCATGGGCCCAGCCCATTCTCAGGTTCTTAGTAAACAGACAGCTACCAACCGATGAAATCTTGGCTCGACAAGTGCAACGCCGAGCAGCAGCCTACACCATAGTCAACAGAGAGCTGGTCAGGCACAACGTTACCGGTGTCTTCCAACACTGCGTCGAGGCAGAACAAGGCCAAGCAATCCTCAGAGACATCCATGAGGGCGAGTGCGGTCACCATGCGGCCTCTAGGGCACTCGTCGCCAAAGCCTTCCGGCACGGTTTCTTCTGGCCAACTACCCTGGAAGAGGCCAAAGAGTTAGTCCAAAAGTGCAAGGGGTGCCAGATTTTCCGTTCCAAGCCACTTCAGCCGGCTTCCGCACTCAAGACTATCCCCATCGCCTGGCCCTTTGCAGTCCGGGGCCTGGACATGGTGGGACCATTCAAGACGGCACGAGGTGGCTTGACTCACCTACTTGTCGCAGTGGACAAGTTCACCAAGTGGGTGGAGGTGAAACCCATCAAGAAGTTGAATGGTCCGACTGCAGTGACCTTCATCGCTGACATCACAACTTGGTACGGCATCCCACACAGCATCATCACCGACAATGGCATGAATTTCACCAAAGGCGCCTTGGCCCGTTTCTGAGGGATGCAGGGCATCCGACTGGACCTAGCGTCCGTTGCCCATCCGCAGTCAAACGGCCAGGTGGAGCGAGCAAACAGCCTCATCTTATCCGGCACCAAGCCTCGACTCGTCGTACCGCTGGAGCGATCTGCCAGCTGTTGGCTTGAGGAGCTGCCAGCCGTCCTCTGGAGTCTGCGCACGACTCCAAACAAGTCAACCGGCTTCAGACCCTTCTTCCTCGTCTATGGTGCCGAAGCCGTCATCCCAACGGACATAGAGTTCGACTCCCCGCGAGTCACCATGTACACCGAGGAAGAAGCAGAAGAAGCACGTCAAGACGGCGTCGATCTGCTGGAAGAGGGCCGGCTGTTGGCACTTAGCCGGTCCAGCATCTACCAGCAGAGTCTGCGTCGATACTACAACAGGAAGGTCAGGCCTAGATCTTTCCAAGAAGGCGACCTTGTGCTCTGGCTGATCCAGCGAATAGCCGGCCAGCACAAGCTGTCGGCACCTTGGGAAGGCCCCTTTATTATCAGCAAGGTGCTAGGGAACGACGCCTACTATCTGATCGACGCTCAGAAGCCCCGAGCGCGCAAGAGGGACGACTCCGGCAAAGAGACAGACCGCCCGTGGAATGCAAATCTTCTTCGAAGATTTTACAGTTGATGCAATATGTATCGCACTACCCTTTTGTATTAAAGTACTAAGACTTTGGCCCCCCCCGAGACGAGCTCGGGGACTGCCCTTTTTGTTATCTGTATGATAAGAATTATGCCTTCGAGTACATTACTTTCATTACAAGCCGCTTGGCACCGGGCCAGACTAGTCGGCCCGGGGACTCGCCGCCTTGCGCTATGAGGAGCTTCCCGCAGTCAGATAAGTAGTGCGCGGTGCCCAATCCGCCTCTTGGCAAAGCCGCAGCTCGCAGAGCGACTGTAAGGCAGGCAGGAGGGAGGAAGAATGGGCGCCCACACGAAAAATGGCTAAGGACCTAAATCATGAACATAGCGTAAGACGGCCTCCAGCATTTCTGAAGCAGAAAGCCGACTCATGAGTAGTCGGCTCGCCGTCTTTATTAACCTCTATCAAGGACGGACGACTCTTGGGTAGTCGGCCTGTCGCTTTCTATCCGACTTGCTAAAAGAAACTCTAAACGGCCAAGTACTTGCCTTCCCGAAGTAGCCAAGCACTTGACCCAGCGACAGTTCGCAGAGCGGCTATCCGACTGGCAAGGCAACGACTAAAGGAAGGCGACAAAGGGAAAAGCCTAAAGAGCAGTAAGCAAGGAAAGACGGAAATCGGATAAATATTTACATAGGCCCTTGGCCGAATCTTCGAATAGAAGTTCGAGATACACCCCGCGGGTGGAATTGTTCGAATCTAACAAAGTTTTCAAAAGATTACTAAGACAGACAAGCAGAGGCGAAAAAAGAAGCCTAGGAGGCGGCATCTAGGATCGGAGGATCAAAGGAGATAGCGGTGTCAGGCGCCGGGGCAGTCGGCTGGGCGGTCTCGGTTTGATCGCCTTCTCTCGACGCGGCTCGTTGCTGGAGGCGCGGTCGAGCTGAGGCTGGCCGCCTGCTCCGTCTTCTGGCACCTCCGCCTCGCCTTCGGCCTCCGCCTCGTCCTCCTCCTCGGTGCTGGAGTCGATCACCTCCGCCGAGTCCTCGCCATACTCCGGGTTCATCCCGAACCACTCTGGCGGCACTTCCTCGCCGCCTTCAGCCCGCTCGGGCACGAAGACACTGGTGTCCGTGTACTCGGCGATGGCCGCCGCACGCTCGATAAGGGCGTCCTCTAAGGCCTCCATCTCGGCCTGGGCTTCTGACCGGAACGCGGCCAGACGGTCCAGGTCCAGCCCTGGATAACACGCCTTGATGAACTCCAAGGCCCAGCGCGCTCCAGCCTGGGTCGAGGAGCCCTTCCAAGCTTCAAGACGGCCGGCGGCGACTTCCAGCCAGTCGGCGGTCCAACTGGCGGTGCGCAGAGCCGGCATGTCTGACCACAAAGCGGCAACCGCCTGGGCGCCGGCACGCTGAAGCCGGCGCATCTGCCGGTGGGCTGGACGAAGACGGGCTTCAATGCTCAGGAGCTGCTCATCGACGGTTCGGGGGGCATTAGCGGCAATCTCCTCACCGCTTGCCCTTCGCGCCTCACGAGCAGCCTCGATGGCCAGAGGGACTGCCTGCGAGTGACGAGGGAAGAAGTCTGCCAAGACAACAAAGAAGCAAGTCGAAAAATCAGAAGTCGGCCTGACACATAGTCGGAAGCCCGAAGAAACGAAAGAAACTTACCATCAACAATATCCTCGATCTCGTGGAAGCCGGAGGTCAGCATTGCCTCCCTGTCAGTCCAGGAGGAGCGCTCGCTCTCGAACTCGGCCAGGAGAGCGGCCTCCTTCTTCTCGGCCTCGTCCTGCGCCTTCTTGAGCAGCTCCTTCTACTCGGCCAGCTGCGCTGCCAGCAGGTCGCGCTCCGTGGCAAGCTTGCCACACTCCTCCTCCTTGGTACGCCGGGCGGTATTGGCCTCGCCCAGCTACTCCTGAAGAACGGCGTTGGCTCCTGAAGAACGAAAGAGGAGACAAATAAGTCGTCAGCAAAGAAGATCGCCGGGAAGATCCAGCCCGACTGCTCAGCAGTCGGCCCGAATCTCAGGGACTACAGCCCGCAGGTGCGCCAGCGCGCCCCCGCGAAGAAGAAGAACTTACTCCGGCTTTCCAACAAGTCGGCAGCCCGCTTGCTCAACTCCTCAACATTGCAGTTGAAGGCAGTGGCGCGGAGGTTGTGATACTCCTGCAATAAGTCATTGAAGACAAAGTTAGTATTTGGAGCTCGCCAGAGGGAGTTCCGAACCACCTGCTCAGCAGCCGGCCCGGAACTCAGGGACTACACCCAGTGGGTGCGCTGGCGCGCCCCCACACAGAAAAACAAGAATCAAAAAGAAGAAGGAAACGTACTCGGACGGCCGTCCACGCTGCCAGATGCGCCCTGGTGCAAGTTTGAAGGGCGTCGCCTTTAGCGTGCAGCTTCGCCTGAACGTCCAGAAGCGCTTGATTCAGCGGCCCGGTGCCGCCTCCGCGCATCCACCCGGTGGGCGCGGCGCTTGTGGCCTCGGCGTCTAAGGTTGCCGAGTTGGCGGCGCCGGTCTCTCGAGGTCGCGGCGCCGAGGTCGCCCTCTCAAGACGGCGGCGCACCGGTGAGGTGACTTGGAGAAGCAGCCGCGCCTCGGCCTCGTCCATGACCGGCGGCTCCGACGGACCCACCGGCTGTTTGTCGTGCGGCCTCCCAGACGGCGGTGGAGGCGGCGGTAGCGGCACGAGAGTGTCCGACATGGAAGCCTCGCCGCTCTCCTTCTCCACGACGGTGTTCTCGGTGCCGGCCTCTCCAGTCTGCCCCGTGAACTCCGGAGGCGGCGGTGCAGACGAGAGTGGGGGGACGAGCATCGCCGATCGGCGACGCGCGGCCTCCTCGGCACGCCGTCTCGCCGCGAGGGCGGCTTCGGCATCCTGCAGCTTCTTCTGGACGGAGGCGGCCGCCCTGTCGGCCTCCACCTTCTCCAGATGTTCGGCCTCCTCCTCGCGCTTCTCCCGCGCATTTCGCTCCATCGCCTCCCGCAGGTCGGCGGCGGGGTCGGCCCGCCGAGTATTGGCGGACGTCTCTGCCGACCCCATGACGGAGGGGACGGTGACTCTCTCAAGGGAAAGAGGGGCCCTGAAGAAGAATGGAGGGAGTATAAAACAAGACTCGGACAAGATCCAACGAAGGAAAATAAAAAAAAGCGTGAAGACTTACGCAGAGACTAGCGGCGGCCTTCTCACTTCCCTTCTGAAGCGGTTGGCCTTCGCGGCCGCCTCCTCCCGTTTGGTCGCGGCGGCTGCCCCTTGAACTTCTTCAATTTGCCGCCGGGCGCACTCGGCCCGGCGTGACGCCTATTCGCGCCGCCTTGGCCGGCCAGGCCGGCGGAGGAGCCGGCGCCCGACGAGCCGACCCTCGGCTGGTGGCGTGGAGTGACTTCCCCTTCGGCGTCGTTGTCAGGCCAGTCAGCGAAGGTGGCCGAGGGCCTGAAGTCGCCTTCTGCTCCTCCTCCCCCGCCTTCGGCGTCGGCTTCCATCGCCGCCGCCCCTAAGTCAGGGTCGTCGACGTCGCTGTCCGCACGATCGGGAACATACTCGCGGGGCTGTCTCCTGGCGCCGGCTGCAGGCTGCATAAGGGGATTCTAGCTCAGAAGAAACCGACAAGAGTCAGAAGCCGGAGTCGGCCGCAAAGAAGACAAAACAATAGAGGGACGCGACTTACCACTAGTGGGGGGTTGTCGCGCGAGTACGACTCCTTGCCGAACTGCCAGTCCTCCCCGAACTCGCAGTTCGCGATATAATTCACCATGTTTGCCACCTCCGCGCGGGGCATCTCCTTGGTGCACATCTGACTCGGGTCTCAGAGGCCGCTCATCTGTCAGATCAGGTGAGGCCGACCTTGAAGTGGGAGAACTCGGCGCGCCATGAAGGCAGCCAGCAAGTCGGCCCCGACGAGACCCTCCGACTGCGTCAAGACCCGGAGTCGCGCTACGGCGGCGGCTCCGGCGGGAGTCAGCGTCTTGACTCGGTGAGACCAGCTGGGGAGCCTCCCAGTTAGGGGGGCGGCGTTGTAAGGCGACAGGTTGACCCAGTCGCCGTCGGAGGCGAGGTTCTTCACGTAGAAATATGAGCGCTGCCACATCTTCACCGACTTGATCAGCGTGATGGGAGGAAAGGGGTTGTCGGCCGTCGAGTGCCGCATCGCGAAGGCGCCGCACTGAGCCGGCACGCCGGCGATGTGCGTGCCGAGCTTAGAAGAGAAGAATTCTCCCCACAGCTCGATGGTGGGGAGAACGCCGAGGAAACCTTCGCATAGAGTGGCGAAGGCGGAGAGCAACACCACCGTATTCGGAGTGAAGTGGTGCGGTTGAAGGCTGTGGAACTCCAAGAACGAGCGGAAGAAGCCGCTCGCCGGCAGCCCCAGGCCGCGCATGAGGTGCGAGCGGAAGATGACCCGCTCGCCCTTCTCCGGTGCCGGCCGGATCTCCCCCTCCGGCGCAGCGCGGGCGCGCACGAGGTCCGCGCTGGGGAGACGGCGTGTCCGGCGGAGGAACTCGATGTGTTCCTCTTCTACCTCCGAGCCGTCCCACACGCCGGAGCGCACGGCGGGGGCCACGGCGAAGGAAGAGCTCATCGTCGTGGTATGGAGTGCTCTTGCTCAAACAACGGAGGAAGGAGGGAGAGAAAGCAAGAAGAGGCGGGGGAGTGGGGAAGAAGGGCGCGCGTGCTGTGCCGCTTGGCTCCCCCCCCCCGCCTACTTATAGCCCTGTGGGCTGCGGAGCCGAGGGGGCGGATGTGGGATTCACTGCGCACGACACCCCATGCCGCCCCACGACTTACCCCACGAAGTTACTGCACGCAGTAACGATGTGGGAAAACCAACCGTCCACGGCCGCAACGGATCCGTTTGTATGCCGAGGCACGGTAGTGGCGGGCCCCACCTAATGGCCCGTCCCGTCACGCGCGTGGGCAGGCAGACTGCCCTCTCCACGTGGCGTCGCGCGGTAGGACCATCCTGATGGCTGCAGGGAAGCGTATAAGGCACGCCGCCTGGTTTCCCGCCGTGACTTTCGAGCTGAGGCTCTTCGCTAAAACATCCGACTCTCGACAGTCGGCCCAAGGGAAGACGGCAGCCGAGTTCCAGAGTCCGCTCCTGGAAGGTTGAAACTGTTAAAGCCCCACAATGCAACGCCCCCAGGGCTTCACCAGCTTCGGGGACTACTGTCGGAGTATTGGGCCACGGGTAGGATAACCTGAGTCCCAGGACCTTTCAAGACATCGGGGCAGGCCGTGCCCCTCAAGCCGAGTCCCAGGAGCGACTCCAAGTCAAGCCGAGTCCCAGACGGCGACTCCGAGATAACCCGACTCTCCAGAGAGGCCGACTATGGAGAGTCGGCCCATGATTCCTCCCTCATCTCGAAGTACGATGTGGGGTACGGTCACGGCGTGGCCGTTTCCCCCCTGCTTACGAAGGGCCGGCATGGCTACAGTGAGCCGTATCGCTGGAAGATCTCCGACGAGGCGCGACACTGTTGCCATGCCTGCCCTGACCTCTGCCACAGTGCGCCACGCACTATGCCCACGACGCCGCCCTGTACGGCCCGAAGACGGCGGGGCCGCCTGTTAGTGGGTGGGATGAAGGCGGCCTGGGCGCCCCGAAGACGGACCTGTGGGAGTCGGCCTCCTTGGAGTCGGCCGACCCCTCCCTAGGGCCCCACGAGCCATTAACCAGATAGGATGGGGAATGGCGATAGTGATCGCCCGATAGATGGCGGCACTGTTGTCACGACCCAATGACCGTGCCTGCGTCATCAGGAGTGCCACTACAGTATCAAGCCTATCCGCGGGACCCGCCAGTCGGCGGGCCCCAGAAGCCGGCAGGGAAAGCGGCGGCCTGAGAGACAGGCGGCTGGGACCCGCGCCCAGCCGAATTACTATTGTACCCCCAAGGGGGGTAGGCCTATATAAACCCCCCGGGGCACCCATGCAAAGGATTCGGACCTAGATAGAGATAGACCAGATAGCACAGGGAGGAGAGAGCTAGCCTTGCCCTCTCCTGCCTCCCGAAACAGCTCCAGGAGCACCATTGTAGTCACTTTGCCTTAGTGATCATGCGGAGACCCCGCAGAGCGGTAGTAGGGGTGTTATCTGCTAGGAGAGCCCTGAAGCTGGGTAAGTTCCGCCGGCGTGCATGTCTTCGCCTCATCCCGCTTCCAGGCACTGGCGACGTTCTACTCGCTCCCACCATGATAAGCCATCCTTTGGCATATGTCGTATCCAACCCCCGACAAAGAGGGAAGCCTGGAAGCGGAGAAGGAAGCGCCAAGAAGAAGGCAACAGCTCCTAGGAGACCCCGTGTGCACGAGCCCCTCTGACCCCGTGCCCACGGGCCTCCCAAGCTGGCCGTCCTGAAGACCCCGTGCGCACAGGCGCATACCGTGCCCATGGGACCCCCGTGTCCACGGGCCTCATGGACCCCGTGCGCACGGGCTCATGTGTCAAGTCTCTGGATACCCCGTGCGCACGGGCTCCACTTACCTCGTGCACACGAGGCCTCCTGCGTGTGGCTGTTGGGCTTTGCCCTGTATTCCCATTTCGCCCCTTCTTACCCCTTCATCCCTTGGACCTATATATACTCCTCTTCCTCCTCCATTTAGACTTAGCTAAGAATAGATCTAAACACTAGAGCTTAGCTCATGTACGTCCCCTTGTGGGATTCCTCTTGAGAGAGAGAGACACTCCATTGGAGTTCAAGGCCTCCATTGGAGAAGACCCCTAGTGGATAAAGCCCCCCTTGAGGGAAGGATCTATCTAGATCATCAAGCCCTCATCTCCTTCATAGGATTTGGGATGAACTCTACCATGTATCTTATTTCCCTTTGATTGTTCATGTACCTTGTGGATCTTGTGTATTTGATTGTCTAGTGGATGTGTGATTGGACTTCGTTTGTGTTCAACGATCAGACAAAGGCGTCACAGAACCCCACCTTGATCAATAAAGCTTACATCTTATATTCGCAATATCGAGATTGCAATCTCAGTTTCTTGCTTGTTCTTCATTTGCTCGTAGGAATTAGACCCTCATGGTCAGGTTGATCGTGCTTCGGCGTGGTCAATAACCTCTCGGAGTTGGTTTAGCGATTGCTAAGGCGCAACGTCCTCGCACGTTCGTAGTCGGATCGTCAAAGTCGAGTTCCACCAAAGTGATATCCATCATCTCACCGAAAGACGGGACACCCATCGCCTCTATCAAGTGGTATCAGATTTCCAGGTTGCTCGGTGAGATTTTACAGTTTTTCGTAGTTTAGATCGAGTCGGGTCTTCGTACCTATAGTCCACGAAAAAGCCACAAAAAAATTAGGGTTAGTTCATCATATCCAAACCAATCTGAGCCTTTGCAAACGCGCGGAAGAACACGAAGGAAATCACGGGGGAAAACGAGAGAAACACTCAACCAACACGAATATGATCACACATGTGCTAGATCCAAGGAACACAAAGAGATTCACGGTCCAAATCCAACAAAGGATGATACAAGTGGCGGTAGCTCATCTCCAAGAGGAGGTCTTGAATCCACGAGGGATCTTCCCATAAAGGGGTCTTGAATCCATGGTGGATCTTCTCCGAAGAGGCCGCGGTCTCTCACGAGGAGGAGATCCGTATGGATGAGCAAAGCTCTATCTCAAATGAGCTAATCCTTTGCTAACCCTAACTAGGAGGAGGTGGGGAAGTATATATAGTCTAAGGGACAAAGGGGTACATGGGACTCGGCCCGAATGAGCTGCACGCAGGCAGGGGGGCCGGATGTCTGGGCGTCGGGCCGGATGTCCGGGCCTTCATGAGACACCGGATGTCCGGGCGCTAGGGCTGGATGTCCAGGCTGGCAGGGTCCAGCTTCTGTGATGGGGCGCCGAATTTCCGGGCACTAGGCCAGATGTCCGGCGGCTCGCGACGGGCCGGATGTCCGGGCTGACTTGGCCAACTCTGGTGGTCTTTGGATAGAAGGGAGCCGGATTTCCGGGTGTTGGGCCGGATGTCCGGGCCTGGCCGGATGTCCGGGACATGGTCGGAAGTTCGCTGCTGTAGTAGCAGACTCTTCTTCCTTCTCCTTCCTTCGCTCCCGCGCACACTTGGCCTTGGTCCTTGGGCTCTCGATGGTCTCCTTGGGTGTACCTGAGTATGCACAAGGTCCGCGCTTGAAGTAACCACCATATCTCACATGAATGGAAAGGGGAAGAATTTAGGAACGGGTTCACCTTGTGTCCAATGGCGCATAGTTGAGGTCTCATCTTATGTATCCTTGGTGCTTGGAGAGTAGTCGGAGTGTACATGGGGATGAACGTGGGATGCTCCGCATCAGCTCCTGAGGGGAGGAGAGTTCTATGCAGCTACCTCACGAGGCTTAGCTGACGTGAGCCATGACGACCAAGGCCAGGCGGGCACTAGGCGGGCGCCAGGCGGGCGCAGAGCACAGGTTTCCTCTTTGGTGCAAGGGAGGCAAGCCATAGGCGCAGGGTCCCGAGGAATCAGCCAAAGGTTTCCATTCTAGTGCAACAAGATGAAGACCGCCAGGACGGCAGGACCGAGGTCATCACCGAGCCCACCGCAGCGTCACGGCCAGAGGCTTTTCGCAGGCGAAGACTACTTTTGTCAGGATAGAATGTACTACTTGTCCCCTTTCAAATCCCGCCGTTGTGGAATCCCTTCTCGCTCATATTTGGGAAGAGGACCAGTGCCTATATATATAGGACTTAGCCACCACCATAGAAGGGGACGAGAGGACCGAAATCAGAACAATTAGAACACCACACTAGCTCAAGAACACCTCACCTCCTGAGGCTTGTTCATCCACTGTACTAGTTCATCCATAGCCCCTCGAGGCAATCCACCACACCACACTGGATTAGGGTATTACACCACAACGGTGGCCTGAACCAGTATAAATCTATGTGTCTTTTTGTCTCTCGAGCTCGACGCACTAGGCTAGGGAGGATCGCGAGTAGGCAGGCTGGGCAGGTTGAGATCTCCGCACGCACCCCAGAGTTCTAACCTCTCAAAGGTTACCGGATCCCAAAGTCCGACAGTGGGCGTGAGCGTGTCATGCAAGGATGGTGGGGTGATCCCGGTTACCGGGTTCCCACGTGTCGATGGTAGCAGGGGAGGCGCGCGGACGATGGCTGGCTGCGGCCGACGGTGACACATCGAGCGGGCACGACGATGAAGCTATGGGCCAGCACGATGTCCATAATGGTTGGCGACCGTGCGGGTTGAGCGAGAAGAAAGGGCGTTGCGGGATGGAGCCTGCATAGATAAGAAGGAGCAAGGGCTTGGCGGCGGTGGCACGGTAGGATGATGGTCGCCTTCGAGCTGCTGCGGCAGGGGGTCAAAGGTTGGGAAAAGCATAGGGCGGCTGAGTGTGCGAGGTAGGGCACTGGGAGATGCGGTTCCTGTGGGTGGCAGCGCGAGGGAGATGTGGATCAAGGAGAGGGAGGCAGAAGCCTCGCTAGGTTTTAGAGAGAGGGCAGCCGAGCCTTGGTGGGCTAAGAAGAACAGGTAGAACACCACACTAGCTCAATAACACCTCACCTCCTGAGGCTTGTTCATCCACTGTACTCGTTCATCCATAGCCCCTCAAGGCAATCCACCACACCACACTGGATTAGGGTATTACACCACAACGGTGGCCCAAACAAGTATAAATCTATGTGTTTTTGTGTCTCTCGAGCTCGACGCACTAGGCTAGGGAGGATCGCGAGTAGGCAGGCTGGACAGGTTGAGATCTCCGCATGCACCCCAGAGTTCCAACCTCTCAAGGGTTGCCGGATCCCAAAATCCGACAGTGGGCGTGAGCGTGTCATGCAAGGATGGTGGGTGATCCCAGTTACCAGGGTCCCATGTGTCGATGGCAGGAAGGAAGGCGCGCGGACGACGGCTAGCTGCGACCGACGGCGATGCATCGAGCGGGCGCAGCGACGAAGCTGCGCACTAGCACGATGGCCACAATGGTTGGCAACCGTGCGGGTTGAGCGAGAAGAAAGGGTGTTGCGGGATGGAGCCTGCGTAGAGAAGAAGGAGCAAGGGCTTCGCGGCGGTGGCGTGGTAGGATGATGGTCGCCTTCGAGCAGCTCCGGCAGCGGGTCAAAGGTCGGGAAAAGCATAGGGCGGCTAAGTGTGTGAGGTAGGGCGCTGGGAGATGCGGTTCCTATGGGTGGCAGCGCGAGGGAGATGTGGATCGAGGAGAGGGAGGCAGAAGCCTCGCTAGGTTTTAGAGAGTGGGCAGCCGGGCCTTGGTGGGCTGAGAAGAACAGGTAGAACACCACACTGGCTCAATAACACCTCACCTCCTGAGGCTTGTTCATCCACTGTACTAGTTCATCCATAGCCCCTCGAGGCAATCCACCACACCACACTGGATTAGGGTATTACACCACAACGGTGGCCTGAACAAGTATAAATCTATGTGTCTTTGTGTCTCTCGAGATCGACGCACTAGGCCAGGGAGGATCACGAGTAGGCAGGCTGGACAGGTTGAGATCTCCGCACGCACCCCAGAGTTCCAACCTCTCAAGGGTTTCTGGATCCTGAAATCCGACAGTGGGCGTGAGCGTGTCATGCAAGGATGGTGGGGTGATCCCGATTACCGGGTTCCCACATGTCGATGGCAGCAGGGGAGGCGCGTGGATGACAGCTAGCTACGGCCGACAGCGATGCATCGAGCGGGCGCAGCGACGAAGCTGTGGGCTAGCACGATGGCTACAATGGTTGGCAACCGTGCGGGTTGAGCGAGAAGAAAGGGTGCTGCGGGATGGAGCCTGCGTAGAGAAGAAGGAGCAAGGGCTTCGCGGCGGTGGAGCGGTAGGATGATGGTCGCCTTCGAGCGGCTACGGCAGCGGGTCAAAGGTCGTGAAAAGCATAGGGCGGCTGAGTGTGCGAGGTAGGGCGCTGGGAGATGCGGTTCCTATGGGTGGCAGCGCGAGGGAGATGTGGATCGAGGAGAGGGAGGAAGAAGCCTCGCTAGGTTTTAGAGAGTGGGCAGCCGGGCCTTGGTGGGCTGAGAAGAACAGGTAGAACACCACACTGGCTCAATAACACCTCACCTCCTGAGGCTTGTTCATCCACTGTACTAGTTCATCCATAGCCCCTCAAGGCAATCCACCACACCACACTAGATTAGGGTATTACACCACAACAGTGGCCCGAACCAGTATAAATCTATGTGTCTTTGTGTCTCTCGAGCTCGACGCACTAGGCTAGGGAGGATCGCGAGTAGGCAGGCTGGACAGGTTGAGATCTCCGCACACACCCCAGAGTTCCAACCTCTCAAGGATTGCCGGATCCCGAAATCCGATAGTGGGCGTGAGCGTGTCATGCAAGGATGGTGGGGTGATCCCGGTTACTGGGTTCCCACGTGTGGATGGCAGCAGGGGAGGCGCGGCGATGAAGCTGCGGGCTAGCACGATGGCCACAATGGTTGGCGACCGTGCGGGTTGAGCGAGAAGAAAGGGCGCTGCGGGATGGAGCCTGCATAGAGAAGAAGGAGCAAGGGCTTCACGGCGTTGTCGCGGTAGGATGATGGTCGCCTTCGAGCGGCTCCAGCAGCGGGTCAAAGGTCGGGAAAAGCATAGGGCGGCTGAGTGTGCAAGGTAGGGCGTTGGGAGATGCGGTTCCTGTGGGTGTCAGCGCGAGGGAGATGTGAATCGAGGAGAGGGAGGCAGAAGCCTCGCTAGGTTTTAGAGAGAGGACAGCCGGGCCTTGGTGGGCTGAGAAGAACAGGCCGTCTGCGCTGGGCTGCTCCACTACTTCTCTCTCCCTCTCTCTCTCTCTCTCCGAGTTTCTCTTTCCAAAAAATAGAGAGAGGCCAAATAAAATTAAGAGAAGAGGCCATGGACAAGAATAAAATGATGGGACGTTTTTGTAAGGCTTTATGGAATAATTCCACGCCAACAAAAGTGGTTCCAACAAATTAGGAGAAGTTACTTCCAAACATATTGACTTGAGCCAAGAAGTTCGAATGGAGGCTAGGCTTTAGGAGAGTCCAAAGATGTTGAGAATTATCTTGGAGCTTGGGAGTAGAATAAGAGAATTAAGGGCAAGGTTTGGGAATGAAGTTGAAATAGAATATGCATGGAATTTAAATTTGCAAGTGTGTTTTATGGCACATTCCAAATCAATAGAATATTTATAGTAGCTCCCTAAATATTGGGAGGATATGTTGTAAAGAGAAGTCACCATGTGCCCTTCCCTTGATTTAAATGGATCGAAGATCCATACAATTTATTTAATTGAGTTACAAAATTAATGATATGATGGCATGATGACATGATGCAATGCAAGAGATGACATGATGAATGCAACAAAGCAATTGAAACACACGGCGAAACTCAGAATACATGGAAGGCATCTGGAGCGTCGGTCTAGGGGCGCCACAACAGCCAGCGCTGGCGCACTTCCCATGCTCTGCATCCCCACTATCTGCAACGTAGCGGTTACCAGGACCCTCATCGATGGCAGCGCCGGCCTCAACGTCCTCTCCGTGGAGGCATTCTGCCTGTTTCACGTGCCTCAGGACCGGCTCCTCCCCACCAAGCCTTTTTCCGAAGTGGTCGGTGGCTCCACCTGTCCCTTGGGGCAGATTCGCCTCTCCGTCACCTTCGGAACACACGACAACTACTGCATTGAGCTCATTGACTTCGACGTCACGCGCATCAGGCACACAATGCCATCCTCGGGTACCCGGCCCTCGCCAAGTTCATGGCGGCGACTCATCCCGGCTACAACATCATTAAGATGCCAGGAAGCAACAGTGTCCTCACCATGGTGGGAGACACTAGGATGCGTTGATGGCCCTCAGTCTCACCTTTAAGGTTGCGACGGCCGCATTGCCAAATGTGGGGAGTGCCCCGAAGGGCCCGGGGGCTGGCCCGGCGAAGAAGAAGTTGTTGTTCTCTCAAGATCGGGCCGAGATGAAGCAAGTGCCGGTCGACGAGGATGGGGAGTCGGGGCCTACCTTCACCATAGGTGCCGGCCTTCCCCGAGATTAGGAGGAGGCACTGGTCAGCTTCCTCCACGCGAATAAGAATGTATTTGCATGGCAAGCAACGCACCTGGTGGGCGTCCCGTGGGGGGTGATCGAGCACCACCTCATGGTGTGCCCCAACGCGCACCCTGTGAAGCAAAAGGTGCGACGACAAGCCTCGAAGAAGTAGTTGTTCATTGTTCGGGAGACCCACGAGCTGCAGGAGGCCGATGTTATCCGAGAGGTGCGGCACCCGGAGTGGTTGGCAAACCAAGTCATCGTCCCCAAGAAGTGAGGGAAGGAGCGCATGTGCGTTGACTTCACGAGCCTGAAGAAAGCTTGCCCTCAGGACCCATTCCCTCTTCCACGCATCGACCAGATCATTGACTCCACCGCCGAGTGTGATCTACTATGCTTCCTAGATGCCTTCTCAGGCTATCATCAAATCAAGATGGCAGTGGAAGACGTGGAGAAGATTTCCTTCTTGACCCCGTGCGGGGTTTACTGCTACACCTGCATG
Organism: Triticum dicoccoides; assembly: GCF_002162155.2. Taxonomy (NCBI): domain Eukaryota; kingdom Viridiplantae; phylum Streptophyta; class Magnoliopsida; order Poales; family Poaceae; genus Triticum; species Triticum dicoccoides. Next base: position 356,946,811 of record NC_041383.1, read on the forward strand.
CCATTTGGGTTGCGCAATGCCGGAGCAACCTTCCAACGGTTGATGCACATCGCCTTGGGCATGCAGCTCGGGAGGAATGTAGAGGCTTACATCAATGATATAGTGGTCAAGTCCTGGCAAGAACCCTTGTTGGAGATCTGGAGGAGACGTTTAGCAACCTGCGCAAGGTGAAGTTGCGGTTCAACCCGAAGAAGTGCATATTCGGTGTCCCTTCCGGCAAACTGTTGGGGTTCCTCGTGTCGCAGAGAGGAATTGAGGCCAACCCAGAAAAGGTTAAGGTGATAGAAAGGATGAGCCCGCCTCAAACTCTCAAGGAATTGCAGAAGCTGGCGGGCTGTGTGACCTCACTTGGGCGTTTCATCTCCAAGCTAGGCGAGCGCGCCCTCCCGTTCTTCAAGCTGATGAAGAGGAAGGCCCGTTCGCATGGACTCCATAGGATGATGCGGCTTTCCAAGACCTCAAGAAGTACCTTACCAGCCCACCGGTGATGGTAGCACCATGCCATCTTGAGCCCCTGGTGCTTTACCCGGCCGCCATGCCTCACTCAGCCAGTGCGGCGGTGGGGGCGGTCTTATAGAGGCACAGGTGTCCCGATGTTTCGATGAGATGGTGGCTATCAGATATGGAGCATCCCTCGACTACCCGCACCGACGCTCCATCAACATTGCAAGTACCAAGTGGACCAATGACAAGAGCACGTGCACGCGCCATCGAGAATGAGGTTGACTCTATCCTCTTCGAGCTTCGTTTGGATTTGCATGAGAATTGGGTTCTACCTCATAAAGATATGTTATGCATTCTAGGGTACCAAGAAGATGATCGTGAGAAGGAGAAGGTGAAGCTGCGAGCATCTATGGAGCAAGAGAATGAAGGAGAGGCCAAGGAGAAGGAAAGGAAGAAGCTCCTGGACACCCCGGGTGCCCGGACGGAAGGACCCCGGGTGCCCGGACTCAAAGACAACAAGAGGGCCGAACCCCCCTGGACATCCCGGGTGCCCGGCCATCTCAACCCCGGGTACCCGGCCTCTGCCTGGGCAGCGCCCTAGCCGGCCCCGGGTGCCCGCCCCCAAAGCCCCGGGTGCCCGGCCCAACGCGCCCAGCCGGCCCCGGGTGCCCGGCCAACCAGCCCCGGGTGCCCAGCCCTCCACTTGGCCGCGCCCAGCCGGCCCCGGGTGCCCGACCAACCAGCCCCGGGTGCCCGGCCCTCCACTTGGCCCGCGCCCAGCCGGCCCCGGGTGCCCGGCCAACCAGCGCCGGGTGGCCGGGCCACACCACCCCGACCGCCCTTTGCCACCCCGGGTGCCCGGGCCTTGGACCCCGGGTGCCCGGTCCTCCATCCTCCGGTGCCCCTAGCCGGTCCGGGTGCCCGGACCCTTCCACCGTGGCTACGCATTTTAGGGAAATTTTAGTCCTTTGTAACCCCCTTTCCCTAAGTTTCATCCCTAGCCTTTATATACTCATATCCTAGACCATTTGGAGGGTTAGCAAAGTATTAGATTAAACATTGTGAGCTTTGCTCCTTGTATCCCGTCCTCTTTGGAGATGAAGCCCCCACCTAGGGAAGAATCCTTTGGATTGTCAAGGCCTCCTCTTGGAGAAGATCATCATCGAGAGCTCACCTAATGGGAAGAACTTACCTAGTGCTATTCTCCTTGAATTGTCCATGTAATCTTGTGGATCTCATGTATGCTACTCTAGTGGATGTGATATTTGGGTTTGTTTGAGAGTTTTGTTCATTGTGTTCTTGAGTGTTTTCCTCCTTTCACCCTCCAAGTGTGAAAAGACCCCCTCTAGGGTTTGACCCTACAACATCTTAGTATCATGAGCAAGGTTTATTCACATCTTGGACTCCCATCCCCCCATTTGCTAGCTTGATTTTGTTGTTTTTCGTCCAAATTCGAAAATCCCCACAAAAATAGCCCCAAAATTTTTTCTTGCAATTTGTTGGATCTTGTGAGATTTGGTTGTTTTGGTCCTTGGATTTGATGTTTGGCAAGTGGATCTAGCCCCTCCCTACCAATCCCCACCCTTCCCACCACGAAATTCACGGAATTTTGCATTTCCCCCCAAATTTCCGCCCATCCCGAAGACCACCAGGTGTCGTGGTTCTAAGTCTGACAGTAGTGTAGGTGGTACTAATGGAGAGGCAAGATCCTAGCTATGGAGTAGTTGTTCACGCAAGTGTTCTACGAGTTTAGGCCCTTCTCGGAGGAAGTAACAGCCCTACGTCTCGGTGCCCGGAGGCGGTCGACTGGATTATATGCGTGAGAGTTACAGGGGTGCGAACCCTTCTTCCAGTGGAGGGGGTGGCTTATATAGAGGATGCCAAGACCCCAGCCAGCCCACGTAGCGGAGGGTTTAAAGTACATTAAGGCCTGGCGTTACTGGTACGCCTTACATAAAGTGTCATCATGACCATAAAGACTACTTAATTACAGACCGTTTGGATACAGAGTAGATCTTGAACTCCTGGTGGTCGAGTGAGTCTTCATGGTCGAGTGTCTTCAAGTTCGTCGAGTGTCTTCTAGTCCGTCGAGTGGAGTCCCTCTAGGTCGACTGGAAGACGGCTTCTTCTAAAGATGTCCTCGGGGAGGGTACCTTGGACTGGTCCATGACCCTACCCCAGGTACATGACTGCATCATTAGCCCCCGAATGGATCGAGGTTTGAGTGAGGAAGGAGTTGATAATCTTTCCGACCTGTTTTCTGGTGCTGTAAATGTGTCTTAATCTGGATCAATGACTTTTAAGTGAGGGTGTCAACTTTTCTTTCAGTCACCTTGATCCATTCTTTATATCTGTCGAGTGAACTTTATGAACTTGGAGATTTCCGAGCGACAGATCGCAGGAGATCTTCCGTCTGACAAGTTGCCCTGCGGTTAGCGGATTTAGTGGGATCCGAATTTCGGGAAGCGCGCGAAGTGGAGAAGGCCGCGATACTCGGATGGGATAAGGCAGAGACGCCTCGATTCCCGCACCACCCTTTTCACCACGTATCGCTCGTGCGACTGTTTCGGGATTTGACAGGATTACCCAGGCCTACCAGTCATCCACTCGGAGGCGACTCCATATAAGGAACCGGGCGGAGGTTTTTGAACAGTGCTCCCTCATTTTCCCCTCCTCCGTCTTCAGATTCATCCGCTGCGCTTGCCATCCGTTCAGCGCCGCTGCTCTGTACCAGCCTCGTCAGCGACAATGGTGAAGGAGAAGACGACGGCTTTTGAGCGGGCGACGAAGGCGACGACGAAGGCGAAGGGGAGAGCGACCAGTCAGGGTGGATCCTCGTCGCGGTCCCGCCTGCCACAAGGTTGGTTCTACGGGGGATTTGATCCGCTCGACCATCATCTAGAAGGATCTCGACGACCTGGCCAACGAAGGGCTGGTCGAGCACGGGGCAGCTAGGCTTCCGGGGACGGAGTGGCAGCCGCAGCCTCAGGAGGGTGAGTGTGTCCTCTTAGCGACCCATGTCGATCGTGGGTATTCTCTGCCGCCACATCTTTTCTTTCGGGGGTTTCTGAACTTCTTCGGGGCACAGCTCCATCACTTCACACCCAATTCCATTGCCTATCTCGCCGCTTTCGTGTCTTTGTGCGAAAACTTCTTGGGTTGTCGGCCGCACTGGGGCCTTTTCAAACACATATTCACTTGTCGGTCTCAGACGGTGAAAAAGGCTAATACGAATGACGAGAGAGCCCAAGTAATCCAGATGTGTGGGGGTCTTGGGGTCCAGATGAGGAGTAAGAGTGCTTTTTCCAACTATGACCCTTCCCGAGTCAGTTAGAGGGTGGCAGTCGACCTGGTTCTATTGCCAAGACCAGTCGACTGGGCTCCCTCCCTTCTCCATGAGTCGAGTGAACAAGCCGTCTTCTCTAAAAGTGCTTCCGGAGGAGAGGGCTCAGGCTAAAATGTTGATGGAGCATGTAGTCCAACTCATTCGCGACGGTGTGACTGGCATGGACCTTTTGGAGGTTTTCCTTCGACGGCGCATCCAGCCACTCCAGTACCGGGGCCACCCGATGTGGTTGTACTCTGGTACTGAAGACACCACTCAGGTCCACCCAGAGAAGGTCGACGACGTCACACTGGAGAGGTGGATGACTGCCATCACAGGGAACAAGGACAACCCTCATGGGGCCAGGAGGATCCCGCCACTCGACCAGTCTTATGAACCAGACAAGGTATGACCACTTATCTCCGACTGTAATCATGTTTCGTCCATTCTGCTTTGCTGCGGATCAGTCGATCGACTTTTGTCTTGTTTGTTGTCTTTTAGGCTACCACTGAGTTGTATTCGATGCCCAATGGGGCGCAAGCACAGACCGAGGAGGAGGAAGGAAGTGGAGGTGAAAGTCAAGAGGAGTGGGAATCGGATGGCGATGAGGGTGATGAAGATGCTGGCTCCGATGAGGAGGAGGAGGAGGAAGTTGCGCCTTCCCGTTCTGAAAGAAGGTCCAAGCTTGCCCATGACCCTGTAGTCGAGCGCGGCAAGGGGGCCACCCCTGTTGTGCAGTCGACCAAGCGTCCTCGGACGACCTCTCCGGCGCCGACTGAGAAAGTGCGGAAGCAATCTCGAGTGGTGCCGTCAAAGCCGACGAAGGCCTTGCCGAAGATGAAGATGGTGATTCCCACTATTTCTGGGTAATGACATAACTTGTGTCCTCTTGTTTCTCATGGATTTATTCTTGGTCGATTCGTTAGCTGACCGACTGATTTCTGAAACAGCAGTGCTGCTACTTCTGATACCTCGGCCAGACCTGAAGATCAAGAAATGGAGGACGCCATCACTTCCAACCCTGGTACGACCTTTGAGGTTTCGTTTTCAGTCGGTGGGATCTTCGTTTTTAACTTTGACTCTTTTCTGCAGCTCCATCTAATATCATCATTGATCTTCCTGACGATGATGAAGACAAGGAATCACTGAGGCAGAGGAGGAATAGGAGAGCGTCTGCTGGCATGACAGCTCAGGTCGGGGACAACGTCACTCGGCCTACCGTATCCTTTGCGGTGCCGCTGACGAGTGCTCGTCCTTCGTTGTCGAGTGCTGGTCAGCCTTCACTTTTCTCTACCCACCACGTCCCCAAAGACCAAGCAAGCGCTGCTAAAGAAGCCATACGCCAGGCGGGGTCATGATGGAGCAAGTGAAGGCGATCCGAGACGCCATTCAAGCGGCTTATGACGCCAGTTCAGCCCTTCGGAGTAATGTCCAGGTTGGTCGGTCACTGCCTGTTCTGTTAGGATATGGTACCTGAAAACTTTTCTTTCTGAAAATCTTAGTATCTGTCGTACGCCCACTGGGTGTGTCGATTGAGATTCTGGATTGGTGGGGGCACGCTGAGTGCACCCACTGGGTGTAGTCCCCAAGGCTATGGTCGACTGCTGGCAGTTGACCATAGTCTTTATGTCTTGAGCTTTTTTCTCATTACTGTCTTCACTTGATCTGGTCGAATGGAATCATAAACCGGTGGGGGCATGCTGAGTGCACCCAATAGGTGTAGTCCCCGAGACTGTGGTCGACTGCTGGCAGTCGACTACGGTCTGAATAACACCCTCTCTTTTTGGGGGGGGCGACTGACCGACTCTAGCTGATAGAACTGGTGGGGGAACGCTGAGTGCACCCACTGGGTGTAGTCCCCGAGACTACAGTTGAATGTTTAGATTCGGCTGTAGTCTTAGAAATACTATGATTTTTCTCTTAATCACTCGGAAGTGACCTCTCTTTGACGTCTGTCGATTCGTTCTTCGCAGAAATCTTGTGAGCTTACAGCTCGTTATACTGAATTGGAGAACAAGCATATCCGGCTCGAACTTGATCTGAAGCTTGTCCAGGAGAACTTCACGAAGGCGAAGGAGGAGGCAAAAGGTATGTTTGGTGAGAATCTGGACGACTGCCTTTACTTCTTGTCCATCCTCGAGTCTGATCTTACTGTGATTTTACAGATAAACTAAGGGATTCTCTGAAGAAGAAGGATCTTGACCTCGCTGAGGCGCAGAAAGCAGCTTCCGAGAAGACCAGGCTCGCAGAAGAAAAGTTGGCTTCAATCAGCAAACTTGAAGAGGAAAATACTAATCTAAAAGCTGCTCTCGACGTGGCCAACCAGGAGGTCACTCGACTGAAGAATGACAAGATGGTCCTGAGTGACAAAGCTAGCGAACTGGTGGGAAAGAAGAATGATCTGGAGGCTTATCTGGGAGGACTTGCCAAGAAGCTATTCCTCATGCTTGAAGGTAACCCTTTGTATCTGACAGGCTTTTTAATTTTGGCCTCACCACCAAACTGCTGCCTTAACTTTGGGGTTGTGTCTACAGAGTTCTGCCAGAACTTTGAGGAGGAGACTGGTCGACTGGAGACAAGCCTAGATCCCATCAATTCTCTTGTGAAGGATGAAACTGCCATGAACGTGCTCCGACTCGAGTCTCGCGTTGCTTCCGTTGTCGACTATCTTGCAAGGCTGAAGGTTGCGACGTCACGCATCGACACGGCGCTCTGGCCAGGAGAAGCACTTCAGAATGACCTTGAGTCTCTGATGACTCGACTGAACGAAGTTCCAAGTCGAGTGCAAGAATGGAAGAAGTCTTCTGCCAGGTGCGGTGCCGACGTTGCTCTATCTCTGGTCCGTGTTCACTACAAGGATGCGCGAGAGGACAAGCTGGCAGCTCTCAAGGTGGCCAATACCAAGAAGCATGACTTCCGATCCTTCATGGAGACCTTCAAAGCCGCTGCCACTCGGATCGCAGATGTAATCGACCTGGATGAGTTCGTTGCGCCTTCCAGCCCTCCATAGGAGGGGTAAAAAACTTCTATGCTTGATGCTTTAAATTTGCCTCGGAATGCCGAGTAGTTTTTGTAACCGATAAACTTTAACAGTTTTGGTGCCTGAGCACTTCTGGATCCGTAAGACGTTATCTGAACTTAGGTTTGCCGTTGAATATGTTTGCTTCTGCCTTCGAACGATCATCATCCTTTGCTTGGAATATATACTAGTGTTTGTGATGCTCTTTTGCAGGTAGGGACGAAGCACAAATTGCAATCGACTTGTACTCGTCATGCTTAGGCGAGCGCTGGGCTGTAGCTAAGCCCCCGAGTGGGAGGTTTGCTCTCCACTCGATAGGATTTTCAAAAACTTAGGCGAGCACTGGGCTGTAGCTAAGCCCCCGAGTGGGAGGTTTGCTCTCCACTCGATAGGATTTTCAAAAACTTAGGCGAGCACTGGGCTGCAGCTAAGCCCCCGAGTGGGAGGTTTTCTCACCACTCGTTAGGATTTTAAAAACTTAGGCGAGCACTGGGCTGCAGCTAAGCCCCCGAGTGGGAGGTTTGCTCTCCACTCGGTAGGATTTCAGAAACTTAGGCGAGCACTGGGCTGCAGCTAAGCCCCCGAGTGGGAGGTTTGCTCACCACTCGGTAGGATTTTAAAAACATAGGCGAGCACTAGGCTGCAGGTAAGCCCCCGAGTGGGAGGTTTGCTCGCCACTCGGTAGGATTTTCATGGTGTACCTCCGAAGGAGAAGATAGCAGTCGACCTGCGCTTCGTCTGGAGTAGCTTGGAAGGAGAAGGCAGGAGTCGACCTGCGCCTCGTCCTCCTTGTGGAGCGCACGTTGTATTTGTGGCGTAGCTCGGAAGGAGAAGGCAGGAGTCGACCTGCGCCTCGTCCTCCTTGCGGAGCGCACGTTGTATTTGTGGCGTAGCTCGGAAGGAGAAGGCAGGAGTCGACCTGCGCCTCGTCCTCCTTGCAGAGCGCATGTTGTAGTTGTGGCATAGCTCGGAAGGAGAAGGTAGCAGTCGACCTGCGCTTCGTCCTCCTCGCGTAGCGCACATTGTATTTTATACTTAGGCGAACACTAGGTTGCAGCTAAGCCCCCGAGTGGGAGGCTGGCTCACCACTCGGCAGGATTTTGTTTAAACTTAGGCGAGTACTTGGACTGCAGCTAAGCCTCCGAGTGGAAGGCTGGCTTACCACTCGGTAGGATTTTGTTTTAAACTTAGGCGAAACGGATTCACGGCTAAGCCTCCGAGTGGAAGGCTGGCTTACCACTCGGTAGGATTTTGTTTAAACTTAGGCGAAACAGATTCGCAACTAAGCCTCCGAGTGGGAGGCTGGCTCTCCACTCGGTAAGGATTTTCTTTTACAAACTTAGGCAAAACGGATTCGCAGCTAAGCCACCCACTGGGGGACTAATTTGTGTGAACAAAAGTAACAACAATCACTGGGAAAATTATAAAACTCTTGTCTTTGATAAATAAACTACAAAAGTACTTTTATTACAACTCATCCGAGTGAATACTTAAGTATAAAAGGGGCGGAGCAGATCCGCATTCCAAGCTCGTGGCTCGTCAATCTAGCGATCGACGTTGTTAAGACGGTATGCTCCGTTGTGGAGAACTTTGGTAACAATGAAGGGGCCTTCCCAGGTAGGGGCGAGTTTGTGCGGCTTCTGTTGGTCCACTCGGAGGACCAAGTCTCCTTCCTGGAAGGCTCGACTCTTCACATTTCTGGCGTAGAATCGGCGCAAATCTTGCTGATAGATGGTTGACCTGATCATGACCATCTCTCTTTCTTCTTCCAGAAGGTCGACTGTGTCCTGTCGGGCTTGTTCTGCTTCAACTTCAGAGTAGAGCTCGACTTGTGGTGCATTGTGAAGCAGGTCACTTGGCAGGACCGCTTCAGCTCCATAGACCAGAAAGAACGGAGTTCTCCCAGCCGACCGATTTGGAGTAGTCCTCAATCCCCAAAGAACTGATGGAAGTTCGTCGACCCACGCGCCTGCTGCGTGCTTGAGGTCACGCATCAACTGGGGTTTCAGTCCTTTGAGAATTAGGCCGTTTGCTCTTTCTGCTTGTCCATTCGACTGGGGGTGGGCGACTGAAGCATAGTCGACTCGAGTGCCTTGAGAAGTGCAGAAGGCTTTGAACCAATCGGAATCAAAGTTCGACCCATTATCAGTGATGATGCTGTGCGAAACTCCATATCTGAATATCAATTCTCTAATGAAGCTGATGGCAGTGCCAGCATCAAGATTTTTAATGGGCTTGGCTTCGATCCACTTGGTGAACTTGTCGACTGCCACCAGTACATGAGTGAAGCCGCTCCTGCCAGTTCTTAGTGGTCCAACCATATCTAACCCCCAAACAGCGAAAGGCCAGACGATTGGAATGGTCTTCAAGGCTGAGGCGGGCTTGTGTGACATATTAGAGTAGAACTGACATCCTTCACATTTGTTGACTATCTCTTTCGCCATTTCATTTGCTCTGGGCCAGTAAAACCCTGCTCGGTATGCTTTAGCCACGATGGTCCGGGAGGACGTATGATGGCCATAGGTCCCCGAGTGGATATCGTTGAGAATCATTCGACCCTCTTCCGGTGTTATGCATTTCTGGCTGACTGCAGTCGCGCTTTCTCTATACAACTGTCCCCTCATGACAGTAAAGGCCTTGGATCGACGGACTATCTGCCGAGCCTCTTCTTCATTCTCTGGGAGCTCTTTCCTTAGGATATACGTGATGTAAGGCACTGTCCAGTCGGGAGTGATAACCAGAACTTCCATGACTAAGTCAACCACGGCTGGGACCTCAACTTCAGTCGGATCCGTGGCACTTTTTGGCTGCGGAGCTTCTTCGGTGAAAGGATCTTCTTGAACCGACGGCGTGTGAACATGCTCCAAAAATACACCACTCGGGATGGCTTCTCTATTGGAACTTATCTTCACCAAGTCATCAGCTGCTTGGTTTTTCAATCGGGGAACATGATGGAGCTCTAATCCCTCGAATTTCTTCTCCAGCTTTCTGACTGCATTGCAGTAACCAGTCATAGCTGGGCTTCTGATGTCCCACTCCTTCATCAATTGTTAACCACCAAATCCGAGTCACCGTAAACCATGAGGCGGCGGACGCCGAGTGAAATGGCCATACGCAACCCATACAAAAGTGCTTCATATTCTGCTTCGTTGTTGGAGGAGTCAAAGTGAATCTGGAGTACGTATCTGAGCTTATCTCCTCGGGGAGAAACCAACACTACCCCGGCACCGGAACCATTCAGCATTTTAGAACCATCAAAGAACATAGTCCAGTGATCCGAGTGAACTTGAGTTGGTAACTGCTGTTCATTCCACTCGGCGAGGAAATCTACTATTGCTTGGGACTTGATAGCTTTCTTTGCCTCAAATTTGATATCAAGGGGGAGGAGTTCAATCGCCCATTTTGCCACTCGACCAGTTGCATCTCTGTTGTGCAGAATCTCTGATAAGGGGGCGTCGCTGATGACTGTGATGGTATGGTCAGAGAAGTAGTGGGCAACTTTCTTCGTGGTCATATAAATCCCATATACAAGCTTCTGATAATGAGGGTATCGTTGCTTTGATGGGGTCAGGACTTCAGAAATATAGTATACTGGGCGCTGAACTTTGAAGGTTTTCCCTTCTTCTTCCCGCTCGATCGTAAGTACTGTACTGACGACTTGTCCTATGGCTGCAATGTAAAGCAGCAAAGGCTCTTTGCTGATCGGGGCAGCAAGCACCGACTGGGTGGAAAGCAGGGTTTTTAACTCTGCAAACGCTGCGTCAGCTTCAGGAGTCCACTCGAACTTGTCTGACTTCTTCATCAGTCGGTAATGAGGCAATGCCTTCTCACCGAGACGAGAGATGAATCGACTTAAAGCGGCCAAGCAACCAGTAAGCTTCTGAACATCGTGCACACGCACAGGTCGTTTCATTCGGAGTATAGTGCCCACTTTCTCTGGGTTTGCATCGATTCCTCATTCAGAAACGAGAAAACCGAGTAACTTTCCGCCAGGAACTCCGAATGTGCACTTGGATGGATTAAGCTTGATATCATACCTCCTGAGGTTGGCAAATGTTTCAGTGAGGTCAGTCAGCAGGTCAGAACCTTTCTGTGACTTGACCATAGTGTCATCCATGTATGCTTCCACATTCTGACTGATTTGAGTGAGCAAACACTTCTGAATCATCCTCATGAACATGGCTCCGGCATTCCTGAGGCCGAATGGCATGGTGACATAACAGAAGCACCCAAATGGGGTGATGAAAGCTGTCTTGATCTCATCGGGTCCATACAGACGGATCTGATGGTATCCGGAATAGGCGTCTAAGAAAGACAGTCGCTCACATCCCGCAGTCGAGTCGACTATTTGATTGATGCGGGGAAGAGGAAAATGATCTTTCGGGCAGGCCGGATTGATATGTTTAAAGTCAATGCACATGCGAAGTGAGTTGTCCTTTTTGGGGACCATGACAACATTGGCGAGCCACTCGGAGTGGTAAATCTCTCGGATAAACTCTGCTGCTAAGAGCCGAGCCACCTCTTCGCCAATAGCCTTCCTTTTCTGGACGGCGGACCGTCGCAGATGTTCCTTGACAGGTTTTGCCTTTGAATCGACTCACAGACGATGCTCAGCCAGCCCCCAGGGTACACCTGGCATGTCAGAAGGTTTCCATGCAAAGATGTCCCAATTCTCACGGAGGAACTGGATGAGCGCTTCTTCCTATTTGGGGTCGAGTGTTGTGGATATGTGAGTCGGAGCAGTGTTGGGGTCGGTCGGGTGGATGTGAACTGGTTTTGTCTCACCGGACGACTGAAATGCTGATTCCATAGCGGGCTTCTTGGCTCGCAACAAATCACTCAGATCCGCATTCTTCTGGTGTTCATGCCACTCTTCTGCCACCATCTGAGCATCAGCGATCTTTGAGCCTTTCAGGAAGCACTCTTCTGCCTTCTTGCGATTTCCAGTAACAGTGATGACGCCCTTAGGGCCAGGCATCTTCAATTTGAGGTACATGTAACATGGTCGAGCCATAAAACGTGCATAAGCTGGCCTGCCCAAAATAGCGTGGTAGGCACTCTGGAAGTCTACAACCTCAAATGTCAGCTTTTCTTTGCGGAAGTTCTTGGAATCACCAAAAACCACATCGAGAGCAATCTGGCCGAGTGATGCGGCATTCTTGCCAGGAATGACTCCATAGAAACTCATGTTGCTTGTGTCGAGTCTGGACATCGGAATACCCATCCCTTTCAGCGTCTCAGTGTATAGTATATTCACACTACTGCCACCATCCATCAACACTTTACTCAGTCGAGTGCCCTCAACAACTGGGTCGACCACCAGAGCTTGCCTCCCAGGGGTGGCTATGTGCATCGGGTGATCAGACTGGTCGAATGTGATGGCTGTCTGAGACCACTTCAGATAATTGGGTGTTGCTGGAGCAACCATATTCACCTCTCGGTTTATAACTTTCAATCGACTTTTGCTCTCAACGTCAGCAAAAATCACCAGAGTAGAATTGACCTGAGGGTATTCCTCGTCACTATCTCCCTTGTCCTCAGCTTTGTCTGACTCCTTTTCCTTATCCTTGGGCTATTTCCCCTGGAACTGTTGTATCAGAAGTCGACACTGTCGAGTGGTATGCTTCGAGTAAATGAAATTACCCTCTTCATCTTTCTTCGTGTGGATGTGACACGGCAAATCCATCACGTCATTTCCCTCTTTATCCTTCACTTTCTTGGGGTTCCAAGGTCCTTTGGGCTTTCCTTTGAACTTTTATTGAGTCACGGCCAAGGTTTCTCCAGGAGCAGCTGGCTCGGCTTTCTGCTTTTGCTTCCGACTGGAGTTCCCTCCTCTGGTTTCCTGGGCGACTGACTTGTGCTTGCCGCTCCGGAGCCGATCCTCTTCCTCACCATTGGCATATTTGGTGGCTATCTCCATCATTCGACTCAGAGACATGTCTCCGGTTCGACCAAATTTCAGGCTTAGCTCTCTGTACTTTACGCCTTCCTTGAAGGTGCAGACTGCCTGGTGATCAGATACATTCTCCACTGTGTGATGCAACGTGATCCATCTCTGGATGTAATCTCTCAGAGTCTTATTCGACTCTGCACACAAGATTGCAACTCTGTCAGTCCTGCTGGTCGCTTGCACGTTCCTTCGAATGTTTTGACAAACACTCGGGAGAGGTCCTCCCATGTGTAAATGCTACTGGGTGTCAACTGATTCAGCCATGCTCTGGCTGACCCTTCCAACATAAGAGGCAGATGTTTCATGGCCACCTCGTCATTTCCGCCGACGATCTGGACAGCCACTCGGTAGTCTTCAAGCCAAGTATCGGGCTTAGACTCACCATTGAACTTGCTGACTCCAGTCGCCAACCTGAAGTTGGGAGGAATCACTGCGGCTCGGATGGCTCTGCTGAAACACTCTGGTCCAGAGACATGCACTCGGCTGCTGGTGGGCACATCTCTATCGTTTCCCTCTCTGTGAGCTCTGTTCCGGTCGACCAGACCTTGAACGATGATGGATCTCGCATCAAAGCCTGGTTCCCTGGGGTCGACTGGGATTCTTCGTCCGCCACTGTGCTGGCGCCTATCATCCTGATGTCGAGGCACATAGGATCCACCCCTTGGAGGAGGAGTGGGCGCTCGACATCGATCATTGCGATCTAATCGGTGATCATACTGCTCATGGTGCCTGTACTGATCATGCCGGTCACCACGCCCTTCACGCCTCGGGGGGCGATCTAGGGCTATGAGCCGACTGGACCGTATTTGCTGCCACGGATCTGCTGTGAATCCTGTTCCGCAATTGCGATACAGCTGAATTCTGATCTCCTGCTGCCCGGAGCAAATCTCTGATCTGCCTCAAGTCTCTGCCAGCCTCCGACTGGGAAGGCTGAATTGACTCTGCTATATGGGCTGCAGCTGCTAAATTCTGAATTGGAGTTCGGTATACCTGAGTCGGAGGTGGGAAGAGCTGACGTCGACTGGAGTCAGGGACTCGTTATCGCGCACGCTCGTTAAGTGCTCGTTGAAGGTTCTCCAGTCGAGTGCGCTCAGCCAGGTTGGCCAAGCGCGCGTCCTCCAAGGCGCGAGCCTCAGGGGTTTCTCCAATGATAGGAGTATGAAAGGCATCCATGTTCCGGCGGCGAAGTTCTTCCCTCTGCAGCGAATTGAGGGGCCCGGGAAGGTATTCCTCATGGGGATGCGACGGATCGCCTCCGCCATTACATCCCTCAGCGCCAGAAAAGCCGGGGGGACCATGTGGCCCATTAACCATCAGGACCTCCACCGCTAGATTACTGCTGTCGCACTCGGATGCAGTCTCTGCGGAGCCAGTCGACAGGTCGAACAGGCCGTAGAGAGATTTGTCGGGCTCGATTGCCGCGACTTCGGCGGTGGTCGACTGGCGAGCCACCGTGTGCCTCACCCACCGCTGAAGCCTCGACCGACCAGAGCGCTTTCGTCGGCGGGAAGCTGGGAGGGTGGATGACACAAAAACTGGTCGATACTGGGTCGATGGTTGCCGCAGGAGGACACCACGGACGCACGCGCGAAAGTGCATCGCTCCGCAGACTGGGAGTGCGTCGACGTCGAGCGGAGCCTCCTGAAGCCAGGCAGAGTCGTCAGCAATGAACGTGAGCGCGCCGAGAGGGATCTCACGGCCCTCAACCAAAACTCCGCCTGAAACCATGACGAAGGAGATCGGAAAAATTGCAACTTCTCCAATAAATCGCTAAGACACCTGCCCCATGGTGGGCGCCAACTGTCGTGGTTCTAAGTCTGACAGTAGTGTAGGGGGTACTAAAGGAGAGGCAAGATCCTATCTATGGAGTAGTTGTTCATGCAAGTGTTTTACGAGTTCAGGCCCTTCTCGGAGGAAGTAACAGCCCTACGTCTCGGTGCTCGGAGGCGGTCGACTAGATTATATGCGTGAGAGTTACAGGGGTGCGAACCCTTCTACCAGTGTAGGAGGGTGGCTTACATAGAGGATGCCAAGACCCCAGCCAGCCCACGTAGCGGAGGGCTTAAAGTACATTAAGGCCTGGCGTTACTGGTAACGCCTTACATAAAGTGTCATCATGACCATAAAGACTACTTAATTACAGACTGTTTGGATACAGAGTAGATCTTGAACTCCTGGTGGTCGAGTGAGTCTTCATGGTCGAGTGTCTTCAAGTTCGTCGAGTGTCTTCCAGTCCGTCGAGTGGAGTCCCTCTAGGTCGACTGGAAGACGGCTTCTTCTAAAGATGTCCTCGGGGAGGGTACCTTGGACAGGTCCATGACCCTACCCTAGGTACATGACTTCATCACCGGGTGCCCGCACCTCGAAACCCCGGGCACCCGCACCCCCGGGCCATTTTGCCCAGCCACCCCCGGGAACCCACACCTCACACCCCCCGGTGCCCGCACCCCCCCAAATCAGCCCACTACCAACACCGTTTTGGCCATAATTTCCACCTCCCAAGTCCGTTTTTCATGGTCTTTAGCTCGTTTGGAAGCTCTTGACATCCCCCATCCACTCATCCCACTACCACCACCAATAGCCCCCATCCAAAAAATAATCACAAAAACACCCACCTTCCGCATTTGACCGATTTTGTGTTGCCATTTCCGTTTCCTAAGGTGTTTCGGCTACTTAGGAGCGTGTGACATCGTCATCACCATCATCGACGCGGAGCCATCTTCACCGCTAACCGTGAGAAAGGACGGTAACCTCGACGACAATTACTTCTTACCTTGCCCTTTTGCATTGATAGCCCAAGCCACTTTGCGTGGTTTACCCATTGAGACTAGCAAGTTGAGAATTGCCGGGCCACGCTATTGTGGACCGTAGTAATCGTGTTATCATCCTTGTGCCATAAGTCTCTCCCGTGCATATCATATATACTTGTCTCATATCATACTCGGCTCGAGCATCAAGCATAGAGAAAAAAAAGCTTTTAAGCAAAAGAGGAGCAACAAAGAGCTTGTAAGAAATAGAGTTGAGCCATTTACATAGTTATATCATCTTGGTCATCGCATATATACCATAGTTGGGATTGAAGACGGAACGGTTCTCTCATAGGTAGGTGCACAAGCGTATCTTGCCCATTTGAGCAATCGAGCTAGTGTCTCTCGAGCATTTTCCGTGGTCGCACATTTTTGAGCTCACTCCTTGGTTGTGTGGATCACATCTATCTTCCATGCGTGTGTACCTAGTGATACCTTGGGGTTTGATCTATTTGCTTTACTTGCATTTCGTGAACCTTCTCAACCTTATCGATATCTTGACTAACATTTGTTTGAAATTTTTGCCACCATCCTAACCGAGCTACTCCATAAGCCTCTTATTTGTAGGAGTGAGAAACAAACCCGGTTCCAATTCTCCTATTGTGGCATTACATTGAGTGACACTTGTTACATCCTCAATCCTCAGAGAAGGTAACTTTGGTATTGTTCTCTCATTTTCCTACTCACCACACTTGGTTATGATGGATAGGCCAAACTTGTCGTCGAACCCACTTTTCGGGGAGCAAGGTGATGATTCTGGCTTCGTTTCCAAGAACCATTTCTTCATCGCGCAACGAGCGCTTCATCAAGAAAACGTAGCATTGGGTGAACGCTTGGAGCAACTCGCCCCCGACCTTCATCAAAACATCGACGACAAATTCAACACACTAATGGAAGAGCTCCGCAACATGATCGTGCGACGTCCGTCTTCCTCATCCGCTTCTTCAAGACGACGCCACTCAAGTCACCGTACAAGTCGGCAATCTTCGGACTACTCCTCTTATGATGCAAGTCCGCCACGAGCTCGCCTTCCTTGACGTGATCCTCCTCAAGATCACTGTTGTAGGGTGGAACCCTATGGGGAGATCTTTCACGAATTGGAGGGGAATCCCCAAGAACGAGATGATCAAAAGAGGGAAAACAAGAGGAACACTCAAGAACAAGTCAAATC
This sequence comes from Triticum dicoccoides, assembly GCF_002162155.2. Lineage (NCBI taxonomy): Eukaryota > Viridiplantae > Streptophyta > Magnoliopsida > Poales > Poaceae > Triticum > Triticum dicoccoides. Next base: position 356,963,527 of record NC_041383.1, read on the forward strand.
ACACATCCACTAGACAATCAAACACACAAGATCCACAAGGTACATGAACAACAAAGGGAAATAAGATACATGGTAGAGTTCATCCCAAATCCTATGAAGGAGATGAGGGCTTGATGATCCTATGATTGGGATCCTTCCCCAATGAGGAGGTCTTGATGTTTGGTCACTCCAAGAGGAGGTCTTGATCTCCTAGTGGAGAGGATCTATGGAGCAAAGCTCACAAATGTCTATCAACTACTTTGCTTACCCTAACATATGGTCTAGGTCTGGAATATATAGGCATGGGGACGAAGTGGATGAAGAGGAGGCCCAAACAGCAATCACAGCCGTCCATCCTGTAGGGCCCGTGCGCACGGGGTAAGTTGGGCCCGTGCGCACGGGGTGCTCCAGCGCCAACTTCCTGAGTAGTCCGTGTGCACGGGGTCTTCGAGGCCCGTGGGCACGGGGTCGCCTGGGAGGTGCAGTGTTGATCCTGTTGCACTCCTTCTTCCTCCTTGTGGCCTTGTGGTCCTTCTCCAACTCCTTTGAGGTGTCCCTCACCAGCTTTTGGTCGTCGGTCTTCGTACCTAAGGACACATAGAGCACTTTGGTGAGGTAGCAAGCAAGTTCAATGGATATTCATGATGTTCTCGAAGAAGAGCGGGTTCACCTTAATTCCAATGGCGTATGTTTGAGGTCTCGTCATATGTCCTCTTGGGGTATGGAGAGTAGTCGGAGTGTACATGGGGATGACCGTGGGATGCTCCGCATCAATCACCAAGCTCAAGAAAATCCATTCCATGGCAATGGCTTACAAGACCGAGTTCGAGCACATGAATGGATGCGACACCAAGTCCCTCAAGGAGCAATGGAGCAAGAGCAAATACCTCCACAAGTACCACGTCAAGTCCCTCAAGACGGTGATGCACTTCGACAAGTACAAGAGCGCCGTGAAGCACAAGCCCTCGAACGTGAAGCTCAAGCACTTGAAGCACAACAAGCTCTACGTGAGGCCACTAGAGCCGTTGAAGACCGCAACCGCGAAGTGCAAGAACAAGAGGAATCTCTTCGCCGCGAGATTCAAGAAGAAGCAGCCCGACGCGAAGAGCAACAAGAAAGGCGCAATCAAGCGCACATTCCTCGCCCTCCTCCAAGATAAGAGAGACACCAAGTGGAACAAGTTCTTCAAGACCCTCCTCCATGCCAAGAGCGACATCACGAGGAACGAGCATTTGAGGACTTTCCAAGGCAAGAGCGATATCAAAACCGCTATCAAGATGAAGAACTCCACTACAGCAAGCTCAAGTTCACCATGCCAAAGTTCTCCGGAAGCAATGATCCCGAAGAATACCTCTCTTGGGCATTGAAGGTGGACAAGATTTTTCGCCTCCACAACTACGATGAAGAAAAGAAGATCACCTTGGCCTCCCTCAAGTTCCAAGACTATGTCCTCAATTGGTGGCAACAAGTGATCGAGCGATGACATACAAGAGGCAAACCACCAATCACAACTTGGGAAGCAATGAAGGAAGTAATGAGAGCCCGCTTTGTGCCTACTCACTACACTCGAGATATTTTCAAGAAGTTGCAACTCCTCAAGCAAGGCACAAAGACGGTGGAAGAATACTACCAAGAAATGGAGATTGCCATGATACGAGCCACTGTCAAGGAAGATGATGAGCAAACAATGGCACACTTCCTGAACGGCCTCAACCACCCAATCAAGAGGATCACCGACTTCCAACCATACTCCAAACTTCTTGAGCTAGTTCATCAAGCGACCAAGCCTGAGCGACAAGTGCAAGATGACTTCAAATACGCCAAGTACTCGTCCAAGACCTACGGCTCCTACTCTCAAGCTCCCGCGATTTCGGCACCTCCTACATCAACTCGAGCATCACCAAGTACCGGCGACAAGTCAAGTTCCAAGCAAGTGGCACCTTCCTTGACTCGTCCTCCGGAAAGCACCTACAAATCCAAGACTCCTTCATCTTCGACGCCTCCCGATGATCCCATCAAGACAAGTTCATTCAAGTGCTTCACATGTGGTGGCCAAGGACACAAGTCCTTCCAATGCACCAACAAGCGAACAATGATCTTCAACGATGACGGAACATACGACTCGATGAGTGAAGAAGAAATGGAAGCCATTGAGCACGTGGCCATGCACCGGCGCGTGAACGAAGATGAAGATGATCAAGTCTTTTGTGACAATGATTCAAGTCCCTCTCTCGTGGTCTCCAAGGTCTTGACGTTCCGTGTGTTGATCAGGAAGAACATCAAGGAGTGGGAGGAGTGCCTACCCATCACCGAGTACGCCTACAATCGTGTAAGGCACTCTACCACCGGCAAGTCCGCCTTCGGTCGTCTACGGTTTCAACCCTTTGTCACCATTGGACATCCTTCCTCTCCCGCTTCAAGAACGAGCAAACATGGATGCAAGTGCAAGAGCCGCCTACCTCAAGAAGATGCATGAAGAAACATGTTCCATGATCGAGCACCAAGTACAATGACTCGCTTCCAAGCTCAACCTCAACAAGTCCCCTATGGTGTTCCAACCGGGTGATCAAGTATGGATATATCTCCGCAAAGACCGCTTCCCCAAGGAACAAAAATCCAAGCTACTCCCGAGAGCCGACGGACCATTCAAGGTGCTTGCACGCTACAACGACAACGCCTACAAGGTCGACATCCCACGCGACAAGTACAACGTTAGCGACATCTTCAACTTCAAAGACTTGGCCAAGTACCATGGTGATGAAGAGCACGATCCGTGGACGGATCTCTCCCAAGGGAGGGGGGAGATGATACGGAGCATCCCATGACTACCCGCACCGACACTCCATCACCATTGCAAGTACCAAGTGGACAAATGACAAGAGCATGTGCACGCGCCATCGAGAACGAGGTTGACTCTCTCCTCTTTGAGTTTCGTTCGGATTCGCCTGAGAATTGGGTTCTACCTCATAAACATATGTTATGCATTCTAGGGTACCAAGAAGATGATCGTGAGAAGGAGAAGGTCAAGCTGCGAGCATCCATGGAGCAAGAGAATGAAGGAGAGGCCAAGGAGAAGCAAGGGAAGAAGCTCCTGGACACTCCGGGTGCCCGAACGGAAGGACCCCGGGTGCCCGGACTCGAAGACAAGGGGAGGGCCGAACCCCCCTGGACACCCCGGGTGCCCGGCCATCTCAGCCCCGGGTGCCCGGCCTCTGCCCGGGCAGCGCCCCAGCCGGCCCCGGGTGCCCGGCCCCAACGCCTCGGGTGCCCAGCCCAACGCGCCCAGCTGGCCCCGGGTGCCCGGCCAACCAGCCCCGGGTGCCCGGCCCTCCACTTGGCCCGAACCCAGCCGGCCCCGGGGCCACGGCCAACCAGCCCCGGGTGCCCGGGCCACACCGCCTCGGCCGCCCTCTGCCATCCCGGGTGCTGTATATAAGGAGGAAGATGGGGGAATTTTGTGGCCCTTAGTGGAGGGGTCCGAAACTAACCCTATCTCTTGTTTCCCCGCACATACGGACTCTAAAAATAGCCTATACTTATGTATTTCGAAATTACATGGGCTTGGATCAATAATAATGTGACGCAGCACCTAGAATAGCCTCTAGACGAAATTTATGAAGTGGCATCTTGTATATTTCGTCCAAGGCTTCATGCACTCATTATGGTGGCTTCAAAGTCCGGAAATCATCACTTGTAACTCCGTTCTTGTTTCCCTTGTGCATGCCATTATCTCCATGCTTGTTCTTGCTCCAATGTTCATCCTTCTCCAAGCTAGGCCCTTCATTTGTAAGCAAAACAAATGTATCCAATTTAGGCAGCATCATATTCTCATGAACATTAGAATCATTACCAAGAAACAAAAGTACCTGATAATTTAATTGGCGTGTGCGAGCTCTAGTAATTGGTCCAATATATGTAGCAATAGGGGCTGTGGGTGTAACAATGGTATTGTTGTCCTCGTCATCCTCCCCTTCTTGAAATGAAGTCGTCCTCGACGGAAGCTCATCTTCCTCACCCAAATAAGGCTTCAAATCTGCAATGCTAAAAGTGGGACTAACTCCAAAAATCTGCAGGCAGCTCAAGTTTATATGCATTATCATTTATTTTCTGTGATGCCCGGATAATTAAGCTACAGTAACCCTTCGCTAATGATGCCATGTCACCTCGATTATTGTGACTAATATCGCGTTAGTTCGAAACCTATTCGAATTCAAATTCAAAATCAAGCAAACAATAAAATATTTTCAAATATTAAAACTAAAATGTTGGGGTGTTGCCAAATAATGCATAGGTAATTATTGTGGAGAAACCACAATTTTATAAAAGGTTTAAGGCACTATAATATTTAAAACAGCAGCAAAACATTTAACTAACTACCCTTTTCAATTTGATAAAATATTAAACTATTTCTTTTATTGCCAAAAACTTATGGGGCAGTGGCATACTTATTAAACTAAATTAGGAACCAGTGGTGTAGTTTATAAAACCAAATTCAAAAGGAAACTAAAATAAAAACATTAAAACAGAAATATAAAATAAAACAAAAATAAGTAAAAGAGAAAGCACTCAGCCCCCGGGGCTCCGACCCAGCAGGCCACCGGCCCAACTGGGTCACGACCCACCAGGCCGGCCCAACCGGCCACCCCTCACTCCCCATATCCTCCACTCACGAAACCCTAGCCCCACCGACACCCATTCGCCCCCCCACTCCCCCTCGTCGTTCTGGATCTGAATCGGGATCCCGATCACCTCGCCCCCACCGCTCGTCGCCGCCGAACGCCGGCGCCCCCGCGCCACCATGCTACCCCGCCGGAGTGCCTCCTCCACCTCAACGGCATGCTTCCTCTCCGTCACGCCGTCTCCAACCTCTTCCCCGAACACCGCTGCCCGAACCCCTATCGTCCCCGTGAGCACGCGCCAATCCTCCTCTCTTCCTCCCCCACGCACGCGCTCGAACCAGTGTCGCGCCTCGCGCCCCCCTGCTGTCGTCCTACCGTGCGCCCGCCCATGCGGGGCCGCGCCTGCTGCCGCACGCGGCTTCGGCCGGCCCGTGCTGGCCTCACGCCGCCTCTTCTGCGAGCGCGCCCACTGTGGCCGCAACCGGCCGTCGTAGACCCCGCGCTGCACCGCCATGGCCTCGTGCGCCTCGACCTTCCTCCCTCGTCACGACGCCTTGCCCGCGCGGTCCCGCTCCGCCCTGCCGTCCGCTCGCGGTGGCCTCGTGCCCTACTTGCCCGTGCTGCCGCGCTGGGGCTGCGCCTTCTGCCGACCCCTACAGCCTGTAGCTACCGGCGCCTACCACGCTCCCCCGCGCCTGCCGAAGGCCGCCATGGCTCGTCTCGCCGGCGCGCGTGCCCTGCAACCCCCCGCGCACGGTGCTGCTCCCGTCGTCGCCGGCCACCGAGGCCCCAGGCGCACTCGCCCTCGCCTCTCATGGCGTCGGGTGCGAGCACCCGCACCAGTACGCCCGTCGCCCGCTTTCCCCTCGCCCGTTCGGGCGGTGCCTGTTGGCCCGACCCATTATGGCCTCTGTGCCACTGACCAGGGGGGCCCAGCCCACAGAACGTTTTAACATAGAATTACAAAAATATAAATAAATAAATCAGTAATAATTAAATTAATTAATTAATCATGTTTAATTAATCTAATTAACTAGTTAGTTTAATTAAACAGTAATTAGATTAGTTAAACCCTAATTGGACTAAACAGTCAATGACGAACGGGACCCACACGTCAGTTTGACCCAGTCAACACCCTTGTTGACTGCTGACGTTATGCTGACATCATGCTGACGTCAGCATGCACTATTTTGGATAATGTTAGAATTAAATAATTAAATAAATTCTAAAAACGATTTAAAACTTTAAAAATTAATATAAAATAAATTGTAGCTTGGATGAAAAAACTTTGTACATGAAAGTTGCTCAGAACGACGAGACGAATCCGGATACGCTGACCGTTCGTCTGCCGTGCATCCCTAGCATAGCAAACACGCAACTTTCTCCCTCTGGTTCATCTGTCCGAAAACGCGAAACACCGGGAATACTTTCCCGGATGTTTCCCCCTTTCGCTGGTATGACCTTCTACCACGTTAGGGCACACCAAACACCGCGTATTGCCTGGTTACGCTTTGTGATGCTTTGTTTGCTCTGTTATTTACTATGTTCCCTCTCCGTTACATCTTTCCGGTAGACCCCGAGACTGCAGGCGACCCCCAGTTCGACTATGGAGCTGATGACCCCTCCTTCTTGCCAGAGCAACCAGGCAAGCCCCCCCTTGATCACTAGATATCGCCTATTCTTCTCTATACTGCTTGCATTAGAGTAATGTAGCATGTCACTGTTCGGTTACTCCTATTCTGTTGCATAGCCTGTCATTGTTGCTACAGTCATTGATACCTTACCCGCAATCCTAAATGCTTAGTATAGGATGCTAGTTTATCATCATTGGCCCTACATTCTTGTCAGTCTGCCTTGCTATACTATTGGGTCGTGATCACTCGGGAGGAGATCACGGGTATATACTATACATATATACATACTACAGATGGTGACTAAAGTCGGGTCAGCTTGTTGAGTACCCGCAAGTCATTCCGATGTGGGGGCTGGAAGGACAGGTGGCTCCATCCCGGTAGAGGTGGGCCTGGGTTCCTGACGGCCCCTGACTGTTACTATGTGGCGGAGCGATAGGGCAGGTTGAGACCACCTAGGCGAGAGGTGGGCCTGGCCCTGGTCGACGTTCGCGGTTACTTCATAATAACACGCTTCACAAGATCTTGGTATTTGATCTAAGTCTGGCACTGGCCTATACGCACTAACCAACTACGCGGGAAAGATATGGGCACTCGACATCGTGGTATCAGCCGAAGCCTTCTTGACGTCAGCGACGGAGCGGCGTGCGCCGGATTGGACTGCGTTAACGCAACTTCCTTTGTAATGGCGGATGCTAGGTCTGCTTCCTGCCGCCCTCGCAACGTGCAGGTGTGCAATGGGCGATGGGCCTAGACCCCTGCGCGCATAGGATTTAGACCGGCATGCTGACCTCTTTGTTGTGCCTAGGTGGGGCTGCGACGTGTTGATCTTCTTAGGCCGGGTATGACCCAAGAAATTGTGTCCGGCCAAATGGGATCGAGCGTGTTGGGTTATGTGGTGCACCCCTGCAGGGAAGTTTATCTATTCGAATAGCTGTGTCCCTCGGTAAAAGGACGACCTGGAGTTGTACCTTGACCTTATGACAACTAGAACCAGATACTTAATAAAACACACCCAGACAAGTTCCACAGAAAACCCGGTGATCGCTTTTCCACAGGGTGACGAGGGGAGGATCACCGAGTAGGATTATGCTATGCGATGCTACTTGGAGGACTTCAATCTACTCTCTTCTACATGCTGCAAGACGGAGGCTGCCAGAAGCGTAGTCTTCGATAGGACTAGCTATCCCCCTCTTATTCTGGCGTTCTGCAGTTCAGTCCACTGATATTGCCTTTTACACATATACCCATGCATATGTAGTGTAGCTCCTTGCTTGCGAGTACTTTGGATGAGTACTCACGGTTGCTTTCTCCCTCTTTTCCCCCTTTCCCTTCTACCTGGTTGTCGCAACCAGATGTCGGAGCCCAGGAGCCAGACGCCATCGTCAACGACGACTCCTACTACACTGGAGGTGCCTAATACTACGTGCAGGCCGCTGGCGATGACCAAGAGTAGTTTAGGAGGATCCCAGGCAGGAGGCATGCACCTCTTTCGATCTGTATCCCAGTTTCTGCTAGCCATCTTATGGCAACTTGTTTAACTTATGTCTGTACTCAGATATTGTTGCTTCCGCTGACTCGTTTATGTACGAGCACTTGTATTCGAGCCCTCGAGGCCCCTGGCTTGTAATATGATGCTTGTATGACTTATTTTACTTTGAGAGTTGTGTTGTGATATCTTCTCGTGAGTCCCTGATCTCGATCGTACATATTTGGGTGCATGATTAGTGTACGATTGAATCGAGGGTGTCACAAGTTGGTATCAGAGCCGACTGCCTGTAGGAATCCCCCTTCCACACTCCTTGGCCGAAGTTGAGTCTAGTCGATGAAAACTGTTTTACTAACATGGCTGTGTGGCCCATGGGCCCACGTCGCCATTGGGTGGTATTAGGATCTTTTACTCCTCGATCTTTACTCTGGGACTCTGAGCTCTCTTCTATTCGGGTTAAATGATTTTCTAAAAATCTAACTTTAGGTTCTCGAAAACATTTTCTCTCGGAGAGCCCCTTACAATCCAGATGATCGCTTGCTTTATCAGAAGACTCCGAAGATACTCTCCGATGTTCTACCGAGAACTTATGCTCATCGCTTTTGCAATCCCCCTTCCACCGTCAACCCTTATGGATAACTACATGCACTTGCCATTCTTACATTCATCCCCAGTTGGTATCGTTATTACAAGATACCCTATAATACTCGTCGTTGTTCCAAGAATCCCTTGTGCCACTGCCTTGCGGTTCCTTGCCGCAAAAATATCCCTATGATTTTTTTCCACACTTATTGATGAACCGTCCATTACTAGTTGTTCATAGGATCCACTAGATGCATTGAAATACTACCCGATCTTCTGGTACTCCTTTGCCAACTATTGCTCTGCAAATACTTGTCTTCTTGCAGTCTGGACAATTCCATTTGTCTAGCAATAACCATTAAAATCCTTGCGATTGACATTCTGATCCTGATGATTCAACATGTGTGTGAATGCACACAATCATCAGTTATTCCCTGGAAATTTTCTTCCGGCTCGGACATCATTTTAAACGTGAGTTGGTTCTCAAGCAATCCAATTGCTGTCGATGGTACCCTAAGCCTACTCAACTTATCCATCCTTAATCAGAGTTTTTGCCTCTGAGCCCTTGATTTGGAAATTATGATTCTTTGCCTTTGAGCTTTGAGTTAGTCAGTTGTTTCTATAATCTAAGGCCCTTGCCTTGATTCTTCCTTTGATTGTGTGTTGATGCTCACATCAGCTCCGTTGTGGACCGTCAGATCCTTTGTTGAATTATCAATCCGACAGTGTCCTTTGTATACAAAAACCTCGAGAAGTTCTTTCCCTGATAACTAATGCCATCGGTAAATTCTATTCACTGATATGGCCAACGACGCTCTACTTTCGAGCTTGAGTTATTTATTTCTGAACTTTGTAGTATATGTTCCTAACATACCCGATGGGTTGGACCAATGCCTTCCCTACTCTGTGCAAACCCGAGAGTTTTCACGAGTCATATTCTCCTGGTGATTTACCAGATAAAATTTCAATACTACAACTCCATCGAAAATGAGAAGTGAATGATAGGTTATGCATTGGAGAAGTGGGACTCGACCTTGAACTTTGTGTTCATGCCCATGGAAACGATGTAGATCGTATCATTAAAGCTTCTCTTCAGATAAATATTTCCTTGGTATAAGTTTATCTTATATCTGGGATCTGGTATTTTGCAATCGTTGTTCTGGCCATGTTCTCCTTTTAAATACCATTTCTCGGACAAGTTGAAGTACTTGTCTTCTGCAGATCATTGCACCTGTCCAACCTTTACTTTGATCTACCATCGAGTATTACACTCCGGTATCTCAAGAATACCCCAGAACTACTTAACTTCTTATGAGTTCTTCATCAACTATTATTCTCGCCGATTCCATTTTTCCAACAGGTTCTGAGTTGTTAGAACCCCTCAAGGACACCGACAATTGAATCGAGTCCGCAGTGCGATTCAACGACTCTTAGTAATCTTCATTGCTTACGAGCTTGTACTTGATCGTGTCATTCCCAGCTGATTGACTACATCATCATTGTCAGGCTGACTGCTTGACCATTCTACCTATGTCCTTCATCCTCGGGACACAATCCCGATAGTGCTCTAAGCTTACATCGAACTTTGACCATCATATTGTTTGTCTTGAGAGACAACTCTAAATTCTGAGACGACATCTTATCTATAGTTATAATAGCCTTTTTCTTCACCATTCCCTTGGCTTGATGTCGTCGCCGAGCGATTGCATCTTCATGGAGACTCTCGACAAAATTTGTTGTGATCATCATCAACATTTTAACTCCTTCCAGGATACCAATCGAATTCATATTGAGAAATACCATCCTTGCCCTCGATGAATTGTCTTGTCATCGACCGCTTTATTGCCTTCCCTCAAACACAAACTTGTTCGTGTTCTGTGTTATACCTTGAGATTCTTGCTATCCAGTATTTGTTCTCCTTTACCTTGGAGTATTACCATCTTTTATGTTAAGAATGTCGTGAGAATTTCACCACCTCTTAAGAATTCTTGGTATAGTAATACTTCTTGCCATCTCCGCTCATTCCTGGGTCCCCGTGTTGATTTTAACCGAGATACCAACACGTGAACCGTGCTGCTTGGATTTTGTACTTCTAGCAACCTTATTGCTTTGAAGTTAATGGTCGATAGTTTCACTTTAAGTCTATTGCTTATTGAATCATCATTCAAACATTGATCGTGCTTCTAGATTTCCGGGTGCCCCCTTCTATCATTGTTAAATTGTGTATGTTTTCCTCGAGCATACATCATTATATCATTTGATCTGACAAATGTTATCTCCTTGTTCACATAAGTGTGGAAATCCATCCGTTTGGAATTCTCAATGAATTGTCGCTGAGCCCATCAGCCACCTCCCCATCCTCTCCTTGGTTTAATGATGAACTCTTGTTTCGGAACTCGCTTCCATAGTTCATTACCCGAGAATCTTATAATGTCATCTCGTCAATTTGTGTCGCACCTTTTCTTCTCGGGCATCCTAGTCTGAGGTATCCTAACACCGATCAGATCTGAATCTTGGTCAGATATGATGGTTGGAACATTTTTCCAAGAGTTATAGCACTGGTATTTTATGACCCGGTAAGGTGATGTCATGCCCAGCACACCTGGCCGAAGGACCTACTGTTATAGTTTCCTTTTTAGCAAGGTTATCTATTCTTCCATGATGAAATTGTAAAACTTATTCTATAAGTTGTTCTTGATGGATCCTTTGTGTATCCAAAATCCGCCCCTTACACGATGACCATGTCAATGCTATCTCGAAGCATGTGTGTGGTACTCCGATCTTCAATAAGAACATTTGAAGCACCATGCTAAATTTTCATTATCAATTATCCAAACACCGTTGTATGACTATTATCATGAGATTCCCCCCTTACCTAATTGGTTTTCTACTTTGTATCCTGTCATGGATATCATGTTTGTTTGTCCTTGGAAAGGATATACCCCTGAAATATGTGTTTAAACACATTTTCTTTCCATTGTTCTGTTTAGTCTGATAATCATATTTTCCTTTCCATTGTTTGGTTTAACCTTTCTTGTGATCTATATGATATAAGCAGTAATAATTCCCTGCTTATGTAAGCACCTTGGAGTGCCACCTTGTCAGTAAGACCGTGTTTCTATTGTTGATGACATTTCGGTAACCACCGATGGACGAGAACTTTGCCTAATGGTCCGCCTCATTTCAAACGAGCAGGAAAATGGTTCTCTTCGTCCCTCGCCCTTGGTATCGATGTTGTTGCCGACATAACTGACAGGCTACCCTCAGAAATGCCTTGCTTACATGATTGTGCAAGATGTAATCGCCTTCCTACTTTTAACCCACATGGTGGGCCCATAACCCACAGTTCCACAGGATCGGAACCTGACTCTCTTGCACTCCTTGTTCCCAGGATTGTTCCTCGCGTGTGGCCTCGTATGTAATTCACGAGCTACCTTCCGAGAGATCATCAATTCTGATATGAAACACAATACTTATTCCCGTTGCTCTAAACCCCTTTCACACTCTGTTTCCGACAACGAACGATTGTCTATCCACTTGAAACTTCTTATGGTACCTTCGAACTTTAATCTCGATGTGTTTTAATTGTTCAACTCGAGAGGTACTCATATGCTCATTCATGGGTTAATCCCAGATTATTACCCTTATAGCATTTTTTTCATTGCTGATCTGCCCCGTTGCCTATTCGTAAGTACGAAGGGACCCCCGAAGAAAGGATGCTGACTTCATCTTAATAACCTGAAGCAGAAAAATGAAGACATCAATGTAATGGATCGACCACTTCGAGAAGAGCAACCAAGACTGAGAAGATTCGTCAGAATTTCGTAACCAGACCTTACCCCCTAGTTCCGCTCTTAAATCTCAGGACGAGATTTCCTGTAGTGGAGGAGAATTGTGACGCCTGGATAATTAAGCTACAGTAACCCTTCGCTAATGATGCCACGTCACCTCGATTATTGTGACTAATATCGCGTTAGTTCGAAACCTATTCGAATTCAAATTCAAAATCAAGCAAACAATAAAATATTTTCAAATATTAAAACTAAAATGTTGGGGTGTTGCCAAATAATGCATAGGTAATTATTGTGGAGAAACCACAATTTTATAAAAGGTTTAAGTGCACTATAATATTTAAAACAACAGCAAAACATTTAACTAACTACCCTTTTCAATTTGATAAAATATTAAACTATTTCTTTTATTGCCAAAAACTTATGGGGCAGTGGCATACTTATTAAACTAAATTAGGAACCAGTGGTGTAGTTTATAAAACCAAATTCAAAAGGAAACTAAAATAAAAACATTAAAACAGAAATATAAAATAAAACAAAAAAAAGTAAAAGAGAAAGCACTCAGCCCCCGGGGCTCCGGCTCAGCAGGCCACCGGCCCAACTAGGTCACGACCCACCAGGCCGGCCCAACCGGCCACCCCTCACTCCCCATATCCTCCACTCACGAAACCCTAGCCCCACCGACACCCATTCGCCCCTCCCCCACTCTCCCTCGTCGTTCTGGATCTGAATCGGGATCCCGATCTCCTCGCCCCCACCGCTCGTCGCCGCCGAACGCCGGCGCCCCCGCGCCACCACGCTACCCCGCCGGAGTGCCTCCTCCACCTCAACGGCCTGCTTCCTCTCCGTCACGCCGTCTCCAACCTCTTCCCCGAACACCGCTGCCCGAACCCCTACCGACCCCGTGAGCACGCGCCGATCCTCCTCTCTTCCTCCCCCACGCACGCGCTTGAACCCGTGTCGCGCCTC
>NC_041383.1:356977050-357002337 GCF_002162155.2 Triticum dicoccoides
CCTCATCACGACGCCTTGCCCATGCGGTCCCGCTCCGCCCTGCCGCCCGCTCGCGGTGGCCTCATGCCCTGCTTGCCCGTGCTGCCGCGCCGGGGCTGCGCCTTCCGCCGGCCCCTGCAGCCTGTAGCTGCCGGCGCTTACCGCGCTCCCCCGCGCTTGCCGAAGGCCGCCATGGCTCGTCTCGCTGGCGCGCGTGCCCTGCAACCCCCCGCGCACGATGCTGCTCCTGTCATCGCCGGCCACCGAGGCCCCAGGCACACTCGCCCTTGCCTCTCATGGCGTCGGGTGCGAGCACCCGCACCAGTACGCCCATCGCCCGCTTTCCCCTCGCCGTTCGGGCGGTGCCCGTTGGCCCGACCCGCTATGGCCTCTGTGCCACTGACCAGGGGGGCCCAGGCCACAGAACGTTTTAACAGAGAATTATAAAAATATAAATAAATAAATCAGTAATAATTAAATTAATTAATTAATTAATCTAACTAACTAGTTAGTTTAATTAAACAGTAATTAGATTAGTTAAACCCTAATTAGACTAAACAGTCAATGACGAACGGGACCCACACGTCAGTTTGACCCAGTCAACACCCCTGTTGACTGCTGACGTTATGCTGACATCGTGCTGACGTCAGCATGCACTATTTTGGATAATGTTAGAATTAAATAATTAAATAAATTCTAAAAATGATTTAAAACTTTAAAAATTAATATAAAATAAACCATAGCTTGGATGAAAAAACTTTGTACATGAAAGTTGCTCAGAACGACGAGACGAATCCGGATACGCAGCCCGTTCGTTTGCCACGCATCCCTAGCATAGCAAACACGCAACTTTCTCCCTCTGGTTCATCTGTTCGAAAACACGAAACACCGGGAATACTTTCCCGGATGTTTCCCCCTTTCGTCGGTATGACCTTCTACCATGTTAGGGCACACCGAACACCGTGTATTGCCTTGTTACGCTTTGTGATGCTTTGTTTGCTCTGTTATTTACTATGTTCCCTCTCCGTTACATCTTTCCGGTAGACCCCGAGACTGCAGGCGACCCCCAGTTCGACTATGGAGCTGATGACCCCTCCTTCTTGCCAGAGCAACCAGGCAAGCCCCCCCCCTTGATCACTAGATATCGCCTATTCTTCTCTATACTGCTTGCATTAGAGTAATATAGCATGTCACTGTTCGGTTACTCCTATTCTGTTGCATAGCCTGTCATTGTTGCTACAGTCATTGATACCTTACCCGCAATCCTAAATGCTTAGTATAGGATGCTAGTTTATCATCATTGGCCCTACATTCTTGTCAGTCTGCCTTGCTATACTATTGGGCCATGATCACTCGGGAGGAGATCACGGGTATATACTATACATATATACATACTACAGATGGTGACTAAAGTCGGGTCAGCTTGTTGAGTACCCGCAAGTCATTCCGATGTGGGGGCTGGAAGGACAGGTGGCTCCATCCCGGTAGAGGTGGGCCTGGGTTCCTGACGGCCCCTGACTGTTACTATGTGGCAGAGCGATAGGGCAGGTTGAGACCACCTAGGCGAGAGGTGGGCCTGGCCCTGGTCGACGTTCGCGGTTACTTCATAATAACACGCTTCACAAGATCTTGGTATTTGATCTAAGTCTGGCACTGGCCTATACGCACTAACCAACTACGCGGGAAAGATATGGGCACTCGACATCGTGGTATCAGCCGAAGCCTTCTTGACGTCAGTGACGGAGCGGCGTGCGCCGGATTGGACTGCGTTAACGCAACTTCCTTTGTAATGGCGGATGCTAGGTCTGCTTCCTGCCGCCCTCGCAACGTGCAGGTGTGCAATGGGCGATGGGCCTAGACCCCTGCGCGCATAGGATTTAGACCGACGTGCTGACCTCTCTGTTGTGCCTAGGTGGGGCTGCGACATGTTGATCTTCTGAGGCTGGGCATGACCTAGGAAAGTGTGTCCGACCAAATGGGATCGAGCGTGTTGGGTTATGTGGTGCACCCCTGCAGGGAAGTTTATCTATTCGAATAGCCGTGTCCCTCGGTAAAAGGATGACCCGGAGTTGTACCTTGACCTTATGACAACTAGAACCGGATACTTAATAAAACACACCCAGACAAGTTCCACAGACAACCCGGTGATCGCTTTTCCACAGGGCGACGAGGGGAGGATCACCGGGTAGGATTATGCTATGCGATGCTACTTGGAGGACTTCAATCTACTCTCTTCTACAAGCTGCAAGACGGAGGCTGCCAGAAGCGTAGTCTTCGATAGGACTAGCTATCCCCCTCTTATTCTGGCGTTCTGCAGTTCAGTCCACCGATATTGCCTTTTTACACATATACCCATGCATATGTAGTGTAGCTCCTTACTTGCGAGTACTTTGGATGAGTACTCACGGTTGCTTTCTCCCTCTTTTCCTCCTTTCCCTTCTACCTGGTTGTCGCAACCAGATGCCGGAGCCCAGGAGCCAGACGCCATCGTCGACGACGACTCCTACTACACTGGAGGTGCCTACTACTACGTGCAGGCCGCTGGCGACGACCAGGAGTAGTTTAGGAGGATCCCAGGCAGGAGGCATGCGCCTCTTTCGACCTGTATCCCAGTTTGTGCTAGCCATCTTATGGCAACTTGTTTAACTTATGTCTGTACTTAGATATTGTTGCTTCCGCTGACTCATTTATGTACGAGCACTTGTATTCGAGCCCTCGAGGCCCCTGGCTTGTAATATGATGCTTGTATGACTTATTTTACTTTTAGAGTTGTGTTGTGATATCTTCCCGTGAGTCCCTGATCTCGACCGTACACATTTGCGTGCATGATTAGTGTACGATTGAATCGGGGCGTCACATTTTCTCTAACACCTTAAAAGGACCATCAGCACGTGGCATTAGCTTTGATTTGCGCAAATTAGGAAACCTATCCTTATGCAAATGTAACCTAACAAGATCTCCAGGTGCAAAGACAACGTGTTTTCTACCCTTATCTGTGAGGACATGGCTACCGCAGTTACACCCATATCCCCTTCTGTTTCTCTTGGAACAATTGCTAGAGATCGCATACGCCAATTAAATTATCAGGTACTTTCGTTTCTTGATAATGTTTCTAGTGTTCATGAGAATATGATGTTGCCTAACTTAGATACATTCGTGTTACATGCAATTGAAGGGCCTAGCACGGTCAAGAAGGATGAACATTGGAGCATCGTCAAGCACGTAAATGAAGGTGCGTGCCAAGAGAACAAGAACAGAGGTTCAAGTGGAGATTTCCGAACTTTGAAGCCACCATGATGACATACAAGAAGATGGACGAAATATACAAGATGGCCTTTCATAAATTTCATCCATAGCTTATTATTGGTGTTGCACCACCTTATTTTGGGCCAGGCCCATGTAACCTATTTTTAGAGTCCATATTGTAGGGGAAATGACTTAGGAGGTGTTTTAGTCCCACCTTGCCTAGGGTGGACGAAATCCCCTCTCTTTTCTCTATAAATATAGCCCTTAAGGCATCGTTTAGACTTGGGCTTTATTTAGTCAAAAGTTAGCCATCACTGCAACTTCGTGTACTTTGTTTGTGTCCAACGACCAGACTAAGACCGCTTATGAAACCCCACTTTTATCAACACTTCATCCATATTCGCAATATTCAGATTGCTTGATCATATTCTTGCTTGTTCTTCGATTGCTTGCAGGAATAGACCTTTGTGGTCAGGTTGATCATGCTCCGGCATGGTCAATAACCTCTCGGAGTTGGTTTAGCGATTGCTAAGGCGTAACGTCATTGCACATTTGTAGTCAGATCGTCAAAGTCGTCTCCACCAAATTGATAGTTATCATCTCATCGAAAGATCGGGACACCTCCGCCTCTATCAAGTGGTATCAGTTTTCAGATTGCTTGGTGAGATTTTCCAGTTTTTCAGTCTTAGATCGCATTTGTCTTCATACCTAGTGTCCAAGAAAAAGCCACACACAAAAAAAGTTAGATTAGTTCATCATATCCCAGACAGTCTAAGCCTTTTCGCCATTACCACTAAGTTTTTGTTTTGTTGAATTGTTGTTACATCGTGTGTTGTGTCGCTGGTTGTAGTGTTAGTCTTTTAGAGTTTCGAGTTCTAGTCACGCTTTGTTCACGTCGCGTCCGCTCACACCATCATCCACTTCATTGTGATTTTTCTTTGCCACTAATTTTCTTCGCCACCGTTGTCGTTATCACCACCATTCATCCGCTGCTCGCGTTCATTGCCTTCTTGGAGCATCATTCATCTCGTGGAGAGAAAAACTTGAGAAAAGTTGCAAGAAAAAGGAGATCTTTTGAGCCAGGTACCGAACCCGTAGGTGCTTTTGGAGAGACAGACCAAGAGATAAAGGCAGTCTAGATTTGTTTGATTCACAAGTAAAAAAACAAAACAGACCAGCCAAAAATAAAAGAGAGATAAGGGTTGATCAGCTTGAGTTTACAAGGAAAGAGCAATCACGTTTGCTTGGTAATACTTGGAAAGCACTCTGTGCGGTAAGTCCCTGTTTTTGCGGAGATAAGGAAGAGTTTCCAAGTTCCACGGCTCAAAGGAAGTATGGCCGCACCATTAAGATTTTGTTGCCAAGTTTTGTTTGCAGAAAAAAAAGGAGCAGCCAAACTAGATCCTCACATTTTTAGGAGATAAAAAGGAAAGAAAAATATTCGGTCAAGGCTGGGCGTTATTTTTTTCCTAAAAAAAGAGTAAGAAAAGTTGTGTTCGGATCTATTTCCGTTTGGACTTGTAGTTTGTTTGGAAAGAGAGAAAAAAGAGGAGAAGATAAAGGATTTCGCTCTACCTTTGGAAAGTGACCAGCACAAAAAAAAAACGGTGGCCTTTTGGAAAGTTAGATTCGGCAAGAGTTTTTGCTTCAGACCAGTTTCCGTAGGAAGGCATCAAGTAAATTCGGAAAGAGATCTGCTGGAAATCACGTTCTGGAAGTGTTCTAGTGAGAGAATAAGAAAAGCCAATCACGAAATAGGAAAGATTTGCTGTTTGTTTGGAAAGAAGTAAAAAAATCAAAGAAGGCAAGTGCTGATAGTTTCTATTGGTAGTAAATTTCGTTGAGCAGTTTTCTTTAGAAAAAAAAAGAGAGAGCAGATTCCTTACGGGAGAAGTGGAAAATCACAGCAAAGAAGAAAAAAGAAGGTGCCCATCGGTTGCCTTGTTTGGAGAGGCAGATCTAAATTTTTATGGTTGGTTCGCTGCCTGTTTTTGGTGTGCACGTGGATAGTTTCAAAGAAAAGGAAAAAGAACACTGTTCGGACTTCATTGACGTGTTGATGTTGTGTCCTGGTTTGGCACGATTGTCGTTGCCAAAAAAAAGTGGCCACATCAATTCTTTACGTGAGAGCATCTGAGAATCTGTTTCCTTGGAGTATACATTGCAGTTTGGTGACTTGCAATTTCCGAGACATATACATTTTTGTCGTGAGCCCTTCATCTATTATTTGCACGTACAAGTGTGCTCTCCACAGAGATCAGGCGGTTGTCCATCTTCACACCACCATTCCGTCGCTCATTGCAGTTGTTTTTCGTGAACTTGTCTGTGTCTTAGGCTCGTGTCTCTGGCACAGTCTAGCCTAAAACCAGCACTCGACCACTTTGAACGAATTTTCATCTTGCATTAATTAACGTGGTTGTAGCATTTTTTCCACATATATAAAAGCCAACCCTGCTCCACATATTTCTACATCGTGTATTCATACGTTCACTTGGCAATCGCTTTATCAAATTTTTGGAGTTACTTGACACCGCTGGTTGCCGATCACCGCCTGATGCATTGATGAGGACATCAATAACATTGTTACACCCATAGCCCCTGCTGCTATACATACTGGACGAATTACTAGAGCTTGCGCACGCCAACTAAATTACCAGGTACTTTTGTTTCTTGGTAATGATTCTAATGTTCATGAGAATATGATGCTGTCTAAATTGGATACATTTGTTTTGCTTACAAATGAAGGGCCTAGCTTGGAGAAGGATGAACATTGGAGCAAGAATAAGCATGAAGATGATGGCATGCGCAAGGGGAACAAGAACGGAGTTACAAGTGATGATTTCAGGACTTTGAAGCCACCATAATGGGTGCATGAAGCCTTGGATGAAATATACAAGATGCCACTTCATAAATTTCATCCCGAGGCTATTCTAGGTGCTGTGTCACCTTATTATTGGGCCAGGCCGATGTAATTTCGAAATACATAAGTATAGGCTCTTTTTAGAGTCCGTATGTGTGGGGAAACAAGAGATAGGGTTGATTTCGGACCCCTCCACCAAGGGCCACGAAATCCCCCCCCCTTCCTCCATATATACAACCCTTAGGGCATCGTTCAGACTTTGGGGTTTTGTTTAGATTAAAGTTCACCATAGCTGCAACTTCGCGTACTTTGTTTGTGTTCAACGACCAGACAAAGGCGTCACAGAACCCCACCTTGATCAACAAAGCTTTCCTCTTATATTCGCAATATCCAGATTGCAATCTTAGTTTCTTGCTTGTTCTTCGTTTGCCTGCAGGAAACAGACCTTCGTGGTCAGGTTGATCGTGCTGTGGCGTGGTCAATAACCTCTCGGAGTTGGTTTAGCGATTGCTAAGGCGCAACGTCCTCGCATGTTCGTAGTCAGATCGCCAAAGTCGACTTCCTCCAAAACAATAGCCACCATCTCATAGATAGACGGGACACCTCTGCCTCTATCATGCATGGTAAGAAATTGTAAGACATTGATATTTACTTTACTGTGAGCGTTTTACCACCCCATCCTCGTAGTTATAGGAACATTATTTTTGGATTTTGTTTCTTGTTTCTACTAATCATGACAAGATCTAGAGCCCATGCATGGGCTTTGTCGATCGCGGGAGACGTGCCACCTATGCAAATTCCACAACAATCACAAGAGGTGCATAAACATCCAAATGCACATGATCAGGTTAATGTTCCTATACCATCATTTAATGGTCGTTTTAGACCTGCTTTATATATTGAATGGGAGTTCGACATAAATAATATATTTGCTTCCCATAATTTTGATGAATGTAAAAAAGTTAAGGTTGCGGTCGGTTCTTTCACTGGTTATGCTTTAGTTTGGTGGAGTGAATATTGTTGGTTACACCCTGATTATATACCTATTACTTGGGATGATTTGAAGCTTGCCATGCGACATACATTCGTCCCCGCTTATTATACTCGTGACATGATTAAAAAGTTGCAACATTTAAAACAAGGTAGTGACACTGTAACGAAATATTATGATGATTTACAAACTACCTTGTTGCATTCCTCTTTAGAAGAAACTAAAGATGATTTTATGGATAGATTTTGGGGAGGATTAAACCGTGACATTCAGGAGATACTAATTCATGAACAGTGTTATCCTATGGACCATTTGTTTCGTCTTGCTTGCAAAGCTGAACAGGAGATAACAAGACGTTTTGCCCAGAAGACAAACAAGCAGAAGGTGCAAATCCCAAAAGTTGCGACGACTGTTCCTTCCACCACTGCGCCTACTATGACAACAACATCCATTGTTGTGAGCACTGAATCACCTCCACCACGTGAACTGTCGCCACCTAGAGTGCCTACATCATCTGAGTTAACCATAATAGGTAGTGACAAAGGTATTAATCTTCCACCTCCACATGAGTATGATGAATGTCTTGTTAATTTAAATGCACCATGCGATGAGCTACCTACTACTTTCATCACACCAGCTATTTTAGCGGACTCAGTTGATGATTTGACTTTGCCATGTGATCAAACAATTTTGAGTGAACCCATTGAATTAACTATTGATGCGAAAGAACCATGTGAATTAGGGAATAACTCAAATTTGGATCAAATACGTTTGAAAATAACTGTGGCAATGTTTAATCATTTTGATAGGACCTCTAATCTTGGTCATGGTTCATCAATGTTGGGATGGTTTAATGATAAGCATTGTCAATCTTATGATATGAATAAGAGCTTCACTTATATGTGCAAACTGAGTTGCAATATTTTCATGCCTTTGACTTCTTGTGATAATGTATTGGCTTCATATTTCACGACTTTTGAAGGTTGCTCTTGTATAACCATGTCACATGTGCCCCAACTGAGATCAGTAAAAATGGATGACATATACATACACAACGTGTACACCTTGTCTCTTTTGTTAGCCACATTTCAGACTAAGCAATGCCGAGGACAGCTTTGTTTTCAAGAAGGGGAGGATGATGAGGACATGGCTATAGTAGTTACACCCATATCCCCTTCTGTTTCTCTTGGAACAATTGCTAGAGCTCGCATACGCCAATTAAATTATCAGGTACTTCCGTTTCTTGGTAATGTTTCTAGTGTTCATGAGAATATGATGCTGCCTAACTTAGATACATTCGTGTTACTTGCAATTGAAGGACCTAGCACGGACAAGAAGGATGAACATTGGAGCATCGTCAAGCACAGAAATGAAGGTGCGTGCCAAGAGAACAAGAACAGAGGTTCAAGTGGAGATTTCTGGACTTTGAAGCCATCATGATGACATACAAGAAGATGGACGAAATATACAAGATGGCCTTTCATAAATTTTGTCCATAGCTTATTATTGGTGTTGCACCACCTTATTTTGGGCCAGGCCCATGTAATCTATTTTTAGAGTCCATATTGTAGGGGAAATGACTTAGGAGGTGTTTTAGTCCCACCTTGCCTAGGGTGGACGAAATCCCCTCTCTTTTCCCTATAAATATAGCCCTTAAGGCATCGTTCAGACTTGGGTTTTATTTAGTCAAAAGTTAGCCATCGCTGCAACTTCATGTACTTCGTTTGTGTCCAACGACCAGACTAAGACTGCTTATGAAACCCCACTTTTATCAATACTTCATCCATATTCGCAATATTCAGATTGCTTGATCATATTCTTGCTTGTTCTTCGATTGCTTGCAAGAATAGACCGTTGTGGTCAGGTTGATCATGCTCCGGCGTGGTTAATAACCTCTCGGAGTTGGTTTAGCGATTGCTAAGGCGCAACATAATTGCACGTTTGTAATCGGATCGTCAAAGTCGTCTCCACCAAATTGATAGTTATCATCTCATCAAAAGATCGGGACACCTCCGCCTCTATCATTATCTCCAGCAAGTTTATATTTAGCATTCATACACAATTCAGCACGTTGTTTAGCATCAAAATTAGCCTTCTCCAAAGATGGAAGAGGCAACAAATCAATAGGTGCACGCTGTAGAAAACCATACACAATTTCAAAAGGGCACATCTTAGTAGTAGAATGCAATGAACGATTATAAGCAAATACAATATGAGGCAAGCATTCTTCCCACATTTTCTTATTATTCTTCAAAACAGCCCTAAGCATAGTAGACAATGTTCTATTGACTACTTCAGTTTGTCCATCAGTTTGGGGGTGACAAGTAGTACTAAAAGCAATTTAGTCCCCAACTTAGCCCATAAACATCTCGAAAAGTGGCTAAGAAATTTAGTTTCACGGTCTGAAACAATAGTATTTGGCACACCATGCAAGTGAATAATTTCACGAAAGAATAAATCAGCAACATTAACAGCATCATCGCTTTTATGACATGGTATAAAGTGTGCCATTTTCGAGAATCTATCCACGACAACAAATATGCTATCCCTCCCCTTCTTTGTTCGATGTAAACCTAAAACAAAATCCATAGATATATCCTCCCAAGGAACACTAGGTACAGGCAAAGGCATATATAATCCATGAGGATTGAGTCGTGACTTAGCTTTTGACATGTAGTGCAGCGAGCAACAAAACGCTCAACATCCCGTCTCGTCTTTGGCCAAAAGAAATGTGTGGCAAGTATATCCTCCGTCTTCTTCATGCTAAAGTGTCCCATTAATCCTCCTCCATGCGCCTCCTGCAGCAACAAAAGACGAACGAAGCTAGCTGGAATGCATAGCTTGTTAGCACAAAAGACAAATCCATTGTTAACGACGAACTTGTTCCATGTTCTCCCTTCTTTAAAATTCTGCAATACATCTTTAAATTCAGCATCATGCACATATTGATCTTTGATGGTCTCCAAACCAAATATTTTAAAGTCAAGTTGTGAAAGCATAGTATAACGACGAGACAATGCATCAGCAATAACATTTTCTTTACCCTTCTTGTGTTTAATGACGTATGGAAAAGTCTCAATGAATTCAACCCATTTAGCATGTCTACGGTTCAGTTTTGTTTGAATTTTAATGTGCTTCAAAGATTCATGATCAGAATGTATAACAAATTCTTTGGGCCATAAATAAGGTTACCATGGTTCTAAAGTCCGTACAAGAGCATATAATTCTTTATCATAAGTAGAATAGTTCAGACTAGGCCCGCTCAATTTTTCGGAAAAGTATGCAACAGGTTTGCCATCTTGTAATGACACACCTCCTAATCCAATTCCACTAGCATCACATTAAAGCTCAAAAGTCTTATTAAAATCAGGAAGTTGGAGTAAAGGAGCATGTGTCAACTTATCTTTCAATACCGTGAAGGCTTCTTCCTGTGCGGTACCCCAAACAAAAGGCACATCTTTCTTTGTAAGCTCATTGAGAGGTGCAGCAATGGTGCTGAAATCTCTCACAAAACACCTATAAAATCCAGCGAGGCCAAGAAAACTCCTCAGTTGTGTGACTGTTTTGGGCTGCGGCCAACTCTCAATAGCTTCAATCTTGACTTTATCAACTTCAATTCCCTATGGAGTAACAACATAGCCAAGAGAAGATACTCGGTCGGTGCAAAATGTGCACTTCCCAAGGTTACCAAACAAACATGCATCACGTAGAGCAATGAAAACAGCAGGTAAATGTTCCAAATGTTCCTCCAAAGATCTGCTATAAATTAGTATGTCATCAAAATAGACTACCACAAATCATCCAATGAAAGCACGTAAAACTTCGTTCATTAATCTCATGAAAGTACTAGGTGCATTAGGTAGCCCAAAAGGCATGACTAACCACTCATATAATCCAAACTTTGTTTTAAATATTTTTTTCCATTCATCCCCCAATTTCATATGAATTTGATGGTATCCACTACGCAAATCAACTTTGGAGAATATTGTAGAGTCACTCAATTCATCAAGTATATCATCTAGCCTAGGAACAGGATGACGATAATGAATAGTAATATTATTAATGCCTCTAGAATCAACACACATACGCGATGTACCATCCTTTTTCGGCACTAGAATAATAGGAACAGCACAAGGACCAAGGGATTCACGTATATAACCTTTGTCGAGAAGCTCCTGTACTTGACGCATAATTTCCTTCGTCTCCTCTGGATTGGTATGGTATGGCGCACGGTTTGGCAGTGAAGCACCGGGAATTAAGTCAATCTGATGCCCAATCCCTCGAATAAGCGGTAATCCCGGTGGCACGTCTTGTGGAAAGACGTCAGCGAACTCCTGCAAAATGTTAGTGACAGCAGGAGGCAAAGAGGAAGGCACGTCCTCGAATGAAAATAATGCATCTTTGCACACAAAAGCATAGCAAACAGATTTGCTGAAATCTAGCTCATCAATATCAGATTTGGTGGCAAATAAACATGCACTTTTCAATTTAATTTCAGAAGCAACACTAGATGGTTTATTATTAGGATTCATTTGTTGCTCAAATTCTTTTGCCACAATCTGATTTTCACTTTTATTCTTCTCTTGTTTTGTTAGCTATATTAATATCATCTTTCAAAATGGAATCAGGAGTCATAGGAAGCAAAGTAATATTTTTATCCTTATGAACAAGAGTATACTGATTGTTTGTACCATGGTGTACATAATTTTTATCAAATTGCCATAGTCGACCAAGTAATAAGGAACATGCTTGCATAGGTACCACATCACAATCAACATAATCAGCACATGTAGAGATACTAAAATGCACACGAACAGTACGTGTTACCTTAACCTTGCCGCTGTTGTTGAGCCATTGGATGTAGTATGTGGTCTTGTGGTGAGAGATAGCTTCTTCACCATCTCCATGCTAGCCAAGTTGTTGCAGCTCCCTCCATCTATGATGACGCGCACAGAACGTTCCTTCACAATTCCCTTCGTATGGAACAAATTATGCCTCTGATTTTTCTCAGCTTGTGTGACCTGCACACTCAAAACACGTTGAGCAACTAAACATTCATACCTGTCAGCGTCTTCAGGAGCCATGTATTGTGTCTCATGATCAGAATCATCTCCACCGTGTTCTTCACATGTAATAAGAGCCAAAGTCTCCTCATCATAATCACTAGCGGACTCATACCCACCATCCTCAGTAGAAATCATCACACGCTGAGATTTGCATTCTCTCGCATAATGACCTCTTCCCATACAACGACGACAAATAATATCACTTGTGTGCCCAGTTGATGCCATGGAAGAAGAAGAGCTTTGTGCAGGCCCGGCAGGTGCACTCTTGGCAGATAGTGGTGGTTGTGCCTGCTTTCTTGTATCACGACTGGAGGTGGCACCTGATGGAGGTGCTGGTGCAGTGGAAGTAGAAGATGCACGCGGTGTCCATGATGAAGGTCGACCTGTAGAAAAGTTAGTTCGCGCCAATGCTTGTCAATCCTGCACTTCACTTTCAGCTTTACAAGCAAGATGGAATAAACGAGTGATATTAGTATACTCCTTATACTCTAGAATGGTCTGAATCTCTCTATTTAATCCACCCATAAAACGTGCAAGCATAGCTTCATTCTCCTCAACAATACCACATCTAATCATGCCAGTTGTAATTCCTGATAATATTCTTCTACAGAATTTTTTCTTTGTCTTAAACGCTGCAATTTTTGAAGCAATTCACGTTGATAATATGGTGGAACCCAACGAGTACGCATAGTAGCTTTCAAAGCAGCCCAAGTAGCTGAAATAGGATATAATCTACAATGTTCAGACCACCATACACATGCAAAACTAGTGAAAGCACAAACAACAGCAGCAACCCGTCTCTCCTCGGGATACTGTAAACATGTTAAACATTGTTCAGTTTCTAACTCCCAAGTAAGATATATATCAGGAACATATCTAGCCTCAAATGGTGGAATATTCAATTTCAGTTTAGGAACATGGTCATGATCTCGTACCTGTGCAGGCCTACCATTGCGATTATATACCTGAGGTCGACCTGCTGGTGGTGGTGCTGGTGGCTGCACGTAGTTCTGATTTTGATCAAACTCATCCTCATAATCGCCCACATAATCATCCTCCTCCTGGGTACCAGCAGCAGCAGTAGCAAGAGCCAAAGAAGCATCAACAATAGGTACAACAGCACCAAAATTTTGACCAAGCTCAATTGGAGCACGTTGTGATCGTCCCACATGATTTGGACGCCGTTGTAGTTGTTGTAGAGGTGCGACAGGTGCAGCTGGCGGTGGTTGTGGAAGACGCCCGAGCAATTCATTAAACTTGTTATCGAGCTTTGTTTCGAACGTCTT
Source organism: Triticum dicoccoides (assembly GCF_002162155.2). Classification (NCBI taxonomy): domain Eukaryota; kingdom Viridiplantae; phylum Streptophyta; class Magnoliopsida; order Poales; family Poaceae; genus Triticum; species Triticum dicoccoides. Next base: position 356,990,479 of record NC_041383.1, read on the forward strand.
CTCAATGCCATCTATCTTCTCCATGGCCTCTTGAAATCTGTTTAGCACATCTTGCACCTGTCCACTCATCATTTGCTGAAATTTATCATGTAGCTTTTGTTCGTCATGTTCTCCCAATCAGTCTCATCGGCTTGTGATCCTGCCATGGCCAGCAGCAATAGAAACACAAAAGAATATGATCCTACAAACTACTAGGAAGTGGTGGTGATGGTGGTGTGTCACAAATCCTTCAAGCGTATCTCAAATTTTTACCAGTTCTTACCCAGCAGCAGGTGGTGATTGGCAACCGTTGTAGTCAAAACTTTCAAAGCTTGGATAGTGCGATTACCAGGGAGAGTCAAACGCACGACGTAGAAGAATGTGGAGTTGGGAAGGCTTATAATATGGTAGCAGAAAGGGTCAGCAATAATCAATTCAGAGATGCAAAGTTGAATAAACGCTCACCGACGGTACTTTGCTGTTCCTAGGCTAGACCGTGCTAGAGACGCGAGCCTAGAACACTAACAAAATCACGACGCTGCATGGAAACAAGGGAAGAGCATACTCTGAATTTTTTCTTTGTTTTTTTGCGCTCTTTTTTTTGCCTCCTCTTCTTTTTGCCGAAAAATCACTATAATGGCGAGTATCTCAAAACTCTTCCCAAGTCAAGATAACAGGATAGACACGAAATTTTTGCGACTAATTTTTTTTCGACTGCTGGACCCAAAAACTGGAAACGGCTCAGAAAAACTTTCTATAATGGGGACTATCTCAATACACTTGGAAACACCTAAAAATAGGATAGCTAGTAATTTTTTTGTCAAGTGCGTTTTTGGAAAATTTTGGGCCTAAACGAAGGGTGGTTTCCAGACTCTTTTTTTCGAAACCTACTCCGGCGAGGAAACACGAATCAGAAAATAGATGGATCTCGAAAACAAACCTAATATGAAAAGAACTCGGATTGGTGGTGGATATATGGTGGTATATGGTAGCGGTGGTGGTATATGGTAGCGGTGATGGTATATGGTAGCGGTGGTGGTATATGGCAGCAGTGGTAGGATATGGTAGCGGTGATGGTATATGGTAGCGGTGGTAGGGTGGTGCAGTTGCGGCGTGACAAACTGTGACAGAACTCGAAACTCTTAAGAACTAGATGCTAAGACCAGCAACTTGACACGATGATGCAACCGCAAATTCAACAAAGAAAAATACTGAAAAGACTATGCAAAGGCTCAGACTGGTTCGGATATGATGAACTAATCCTAAATTTTTTTGTGGCTTTTTCATGGACTGTAGGTATGAAGAACAGACTCGATCTAAACTACGAAAAAATGTAAAATCTCACTGAGCAACCTGGAAATCTGATACCACTTGATAGAGGCAAAGGTGTCCCGATGTTTCGATGAGATGGTGGCTATCGTTTTCTGGGGGAGTCGACCTTGACGATCCGACTACGAACGTGCGAGACGTCGCGCCTTAGCAATTGCTAAACCAACTTTTGAGGGGTTATTGACCATGCCGGAGCACGATCAACCTGACCACGAGGGTTTGTTTCCTACGAGCAAACGAAGAACAAGCAAGAAACTGAGATTGCAATCTGGATATTGCGAATATAACATGAAAAGCTTTATTGATGAAGGTGGGGTTCTGTGACGTCTTTGTCTGGTCGTTGAACACAAATGAAGTATGCGAAGTTGCACCTATGGCGAGCTTTAATCTAAACAAAACCCAAAGTCCAAATGGTGCCCTAAGGATTGTATATATGGAGGAAGAGGGGGAATTTCGTGGCCCTTAGTGGAGGGGTCCGAAACTAACCCTATCTCTTGTTTCCCCACACATACGGACTCTAAAAATAGCATATACTTATGTATTTCGAAATTACATGGGCCTGGCCCAATAATAAGGTGACGCAGCACCTAGAATAGCCTCTAGATGAAATTTATGAAGTGGCATCTTGTATATTTCGTCCAAGGCTTCATCCACTCATTATGGTGGCTTCAAAGTCTTGAAATCATCACTTGTAACTCCGTTCTTCTTCCCCTTGCCCATGGCATCATCTCCATGCTTGTTCTTGCTCCAATGTTCATCCTTCTCCAAGCTAGTCCCTTCATTTGTAAGCAAAACAAATGTATCCAATTTAGGCAGCATCATATTCTCATGAACATTAGAATCATTACCAAGAAATGAAAGTACCTGATAATTTAATTGACGTGCGCGAGCTCTAGTAATTGGTCCAGTATATGTAGCAATAGGGGCTATGGGTGTAACAATGGTATTGTTGTCCTCATCACAGTCCATGTAGAGCATGCAGCCAAGGGTGTGCGACGCAGGGCCACACACCCGTCCAAGGCGCCGCGACCTCAGGACGGCGCGCCTGAGGCCTCAGCTGTACCGTCAGGAGATGGGGCTCCTAAAGTCGGGGCCCCTTAGGCAACAGTGGCCCTCCCAGAGGACAAGGCTCCTAAGGCTCCACCACCTCAGGAGGATCAAGGCTCCGCGGACACTTCCTCCCTCGTCGAGCATCCCATTTACTTCATCAGCACCGCTCCGCGTGGTGCGAGGGCATGTTACCCCATGCTGCAGAAGCTCCTCCTTGCACTCCTCCTCACTTCTAGGAAGCTGCGTCATTATTTCCAAGGCCACCCTATCAAGGTCATCTCAGCCTATCCCCTGGAGTGGATGCTCCGGAGCCCCAACGCCGCAGGAAGGGTTGCCGAATGGAATATTAAGTTGCAGGCGTTCCAACTGGAATTCAGCACCACCCGAGTCATCAAGGGCACGGCCCTCGCTGACTTTATGGCTGAATAGACTGACGCACCAAGCCAAGAAGTAGGTGAGGACTGCTCTCTCTCACCAAGAGATGAAGCACCTAATAGCTGGGTCATGTACTTTGATGGTGCATCCGCACGCCAGGGCACGAGGGCTGGAGCCGTGCTCATCTCGCCCACCCAAGACAAGCTCTACTATGCAGTGTAGCTCTGCTTCCAGCACGGTGAGAAGGTCTCCAACAATATCGCCGAGTTGGATGGCCTGATCACCAGGCTCAAGGCTGCGGTTGCTCTGGGGGTCAGGCGCCTTACCATCAGGGGAGACTCCCAGCTCCTCGTCAACTTCTCCAACAAGGAGTACACGCCAAAGGACGAGCACATGGAGGCATACCTCGAGGAGGTACACAAAATTGAGAAGTAATTCTTAGGTTTGGAGTTGCAGCACGTACCGCACAACACGAATAAGGAGGCAAACGACATCGCCAAGAGGGCATCCCGACGCCTCCCCCAGGAGCTTGGTGTCTTTGAGGAGCGACTCTTCAAGCCATCGGCAGCTCCCCCCGTTGCCAAGCCGATGTTGCCTCGGGAGGAGCTGCCCGCGGCACCCACCACGGGCGCCCCAGCCTGCGGCCCGCCCTCAGGCGCCCGTCTGCTCCTTGCGCTCGAGCCTCAGGATGGGTGCTGGACCGAGGAATTCAAGGCGTACCTGCTTCAGGGCACCGTACCAAAGAAGGAAGAAGACGCAGAGCGGGTGGCCCGCCATGCTACCACATACTGCATCCAGGACGGGGAGCTCTACCGAAGGCACCCGAACGACGTCTCCCTACGATGCATCTCCAAGGAGCAGAGGTGCAAGCTGCTGGCCGACATACACGGTGGGGAATGCGGGCATCACTCCTCATCACGCACCCTTGTGGGCAAGGTGTTCCGCAGTGGATTATACTAGCCCACAGTGCTCAACGACACTGCTAAATTGGTAAGATCTTGTGAAGCATGTCAATTCCATGCTAAGTAGATCCACCAGCCCGCTGAGGGCCTCCAGACCATCCCGCTCTCGTGGCCATTTGCGGTCTGGGGGTTGGACATCTTGGGCCCGTTTCCTCGAGCGCCCGGGGGCTACCGCTACCTCTATGTCGCCATCGACAAGTTCACCAAGTGGATGGAGGTGGAAGCTATCCGCACCATCCCGACTGGCTCTGCGGTCAAATTCATCAAGGGCCTCGTGAGCCACTTCGGGGTGCCCAACCGCGTCATCACGGACAATGGCTCCCAATTCACGAGCAACCTCTTTAAAACATATTGTGCTAACCTTGGGAAGAAAATATGCTATGCTTCAGTGGCGCACCCGCGGAGCAATGGCCAGGCTGAGAACGCCAACGCGGAGGTCTTGACGGGGCCTCAAGGCAAGGAGGTTCAACAAAAAGCTCGAGGCCTGCAGAGGGGCTGGCTCGACAAACCCCCATCCGTGTTGTGGTCCATCGGCACCATCGCGACCAAGCCCACAGGCGAGACCCCGTTCTTCCTCGTCTACGGAGCCGAGGTGGTCCTCCCTCACGAGGTCAGGCATCGCTCCCCGCGGGTCCTAGCATCCGACGAGGCGCATAAGGACGCCTCGCGGGGGATGGACCTCATATTGGGGGAGGAACGCCACCACCAAGCCTCGTACCGAGCTGCGAGGTACCAGCAGGCGCTGTAGTGGTACCACTGCTGCATCATCCGTTCCAGGACCCTCGAGGTGGGTGACCTCGTCCTAAGGCGAGTGCTCTCCAGGGAAGGGCTTCACAAGCTCTCCCCACTGTGGGAGGGCCCATTCAGGATCGCCCGTGTCTCCAGGCCTAGCTTCGCGCACCTGGAGACGCAGGACGGGGTCCCCATCCAGAACTCCTGGAACATCCAGCACCTCCGGAAGTTCTACCCGTAAAGAGCGCTCCTAATAGAGGCAAAGGTGTCCCGTCTTTCGATGAGATGATGGATATCGCTTTGGTGGAAGTCGACTTTGACGATCCGACTACGAACGTGCGAGGACGTCGCGCCTTAGCAATCGCTAAACCAACTCCGAGAGGTTATTGACCGCACCGGAGCACAATCAACCTGACCACGAAGGACTGTTTCCTGCAGGCAAACAAAGAACAAGCAAGAAACTAAGATTGCAATCTGGATATTGCGAATATAAGAGGAAAGCTTTATTGATCAAGGTGGGGTTCTGTGACGCCTTTGTCTGGTCGTTGAACACAAACGAAGTACGCGAAGTTGCAGCTATGGCGAACTTTTAATCTAAACAAAACCCAAAGTCTAAACGGTGCCCTAAGGGCTGTATATATGGAGGAAGAGGGGGGAATTTCGTGGCCTTTGGTGGAGGGGTCCGAAATGAACCCTATCTCTTGTTTCCCCACACATACGGACTCTAAAAATAGCCTATACTTATGTATTTAGAAATTACATGGGCCTGGCCCAATAATAAGGTGACACAACACCTAGAATAGACTCGGGACGAAATTTATGAAGTGGCATCTTGTATATTTCGTCCAAGGCTTCATGCACCCATTATGGTGGCTTCAAAGTCCTGAAATCATCACTTGTAACTCCGTTCTTGTTCCCCTTGCGCATGCCATCATCTCCATGCTTGTTCTTGCTCCAATGTTCATCCTTCTCCAAGCTAGGCCCTTCATTTGTAAGGAAAACAAATGTATCCAATTTAGGCAGCATCATATTCTCATGAACATTAGAATCATTACCAAGAAACGGAAGTACCTGGTAATTTAGTTGGCGTGCGCGAGCTCTAGTAATTGGTCCAGTATGTATAGAAGCAGGGGATGTGGGTGTAACAATGGTATTGATGTCCTCATCATCCTCCCCTTCTTGAAATGAAGTCGTCCTCGACGGAAGTTCATCTTCCTCACCCAAATAAGGCTTCAAATCTGCAATGTTAAAAGTGGGACTAACCCCAAAATCTGCAGGCAGCTCAAGTTTATATGCATTATCATTTATTTTCTCCAACACCTTAAAGGGACCATCAGCACGTGGCATTAGCTTTGATTTGCGCAAATCAGGAAATCTATCCTTACACAAATGTAACCAAACAAGATCTCCTGGTGCAAACACAACATGTTTTCTACCCTTATCTCCAGCAAGTTTATATTTAGCATTCATACGCTCAATGTTTTCCTTAGTTAACTCATGCATTTTTAAAATCAATTCAGCACGTTGTTTAGCATCAAAATTAACCTTCTCCGAAGATGGAAGAGGCAACAAATCAATAGGTGCACGAGGTAGGAACCCATACACAATTTCAAAAGGGCACATCTTAGTAGTAGAATGCAATGAACGATTATAAGCAAATTCAATATGAGGCAAGCATTCTTCCCACATTTTCTTATTATTCTTCAAAACAGCCCTAAGCATAGTAGATAATGTTCTATTGACTACTTCAGTTTGTCCATCAGTTTGGGGGTGACAAGTAGTACTAAAAAGCAGTTTAGTCCCCAACTTAGCCCATAAACATCTCCAAAAGTGGCTAAGAAATTTAGTATCACGATCTGAAACAATGGTATTTGGCACACCATGCAAGCGAATAATTTCACGAAAGAACAAATCAGCAACATTAACAGCATCATCGCTTTTATGACATGGTATAAAGTGTGCCATTTCGAGAATCTATCCACGACAAAAAATATGCTATCCCTCCCCTTCTTTGTTCTAGGTAAACCTAAAACAAAGTCCATAGATATATCCTCCCAAGGAACACTAGGTACAGGAAAAGGCATATATAAACCATGAGGATTGAGTCGTGACTTAGCTTTTTGACATGTAGTGCAGCGAGCAATAAAACGCTCAACATCCCGCCTAATCTTTGGCCAAAAGAAATGTGTAGCAAGTCCGTTCTCCGTCTTCTTCATGCCAAAGTGTCCCATTAGTCCTCCTCCATGCGCCTCCTGCAACAACAAAAGACGAATGGAGCTAGCTAGAATGCATAGCTTGTTAGCACGGAACACAAATCCATCATTAACGACGAACTTGTTCCATGTTCTTCCTTCCTTACAATTCTGCAATACATCTTTAAAATCAACATCATGCAAATATTGATCTTTGATGGTCTACAAACCAAATATTTTGAAGTCAAGTTGTGAAAGCATAGTATAGCGACGAGACAATGCATCAGCAATAACATTTTCTTTACCCTTCTTGTGTTTAATGACATAAGGGAAAGTCTCAATGAATTCAACCCATTTAGCATGTCTACGATTCAGTTTAGCTTGACTTTTAATATGTTTGAAAGATTCATGATCAGAATGTATAACAAATTCTTTGGGCCATAAATAATGTTGCCATGTTTTTAAAGTCCGAACAAGAGCATATAATTCTTTATCATAAGTAGAATAATTCAGACTAGGCCCACTCAATTTTTCAGAAAAGTATGCAACAAGTTTGCCATCTTGTAATAACACACCTCCTAATCCAATTCCACTAGCATCACATTCAAGCTCAAAAGTCTTATTAAAATCAGGAAGTTGGAGTAAAGGAGAATGTGTCAACTTATGTTTCAATACCGTGAAGGCTTCTTCCTGTGCGGTACCCCAAACAAAAGGCACATCCTTCTTTGTAAGCTCATTGAGAGGTGCAGCAATGGTGCTGAAATCTCTCACAAGACGCCTATAGAATCCAGCGAGGCCAAGAAAACTCCTCACTTGTGTGACCGTTTTGGGCTACGGCCAACTCTCAATAGCTTCAATCTTGGCTTTGTCAACTTCAATTCCGTGTGGAGTAACGACATAGCCAAGAAAATATACTCGGTCGGTGCAAAAGGTGCACTTCCCAAGGTTACCAAACAAACGTGCATCACGTAGAGCAATAAAAACAGCACGCAAAGGTTTCAAATGTTCTTCCAAAGATCTGCTATAAATCAATATGTCATCAAAGTAAACTACCAGAAATCGTCCAATGAAAGCACTTAAAACTTCGTTCATTAATCTCATGAAAGTACTAGGGGCATTAGTTAACCCAAAATGCATGACTAACCACTCATATAATCCAAACTTAGTTTTAAATGTTGTTTTCCATTCATCTCCCAATTTCATATTTGATGGTATCCACTACGCAAATCAACTTTGGAGAATATTGTAGAGCCACTCAATTCATCAAGCATATCATCTAGCCTAGGAATAGGATGACGATAACGAATAGTAATATTATTAATGCCTCTACAATCAACACACATACGTGATGTACCATCCTTTTTCGACACTAGAATAATAGGAACAACACAAGGACTAAGGGATTCGCGTATATAACCTTTGTCGAGAAGATCTTGTACTTGACGCATAATCTCCTTCGTCTCCTCTGGATTGGTACGGTATGGCGCACGGTTTGGCAGTGAAGCACCGGGAATTAAGTCAATCTGATGCTCAATCCCTCAAATAGGCGGTAATCCCGGTGGCACGTCTTGAGGAAAGACGTCAGCGAACTCCTGCAAAATGTTAGTGACAGCATGAGGCAAAGAGGAAGGCACGTCCTCGAATGAAAATAATGCCTCTTTGCACACAAAAGCATAGCAAACAGATTTGCTAAAATCTAGCTCATCAATATCAGATTTGGTGGCAAATAAACATGCACTTTTCAATTCAATTTCAGAAGAAACACTAGATGGTTTATTATTAGGCTTCATTTGTTGCTGAAATTATTTTGCCACAATCTGATTTTCACTCTTATTCTTCTCCTGTTTTGCTTTATTAGCTCTATTAATATCATCTTTCAAAATAGAATCAGGAGTCATAGGAGCAAAGTAATATTTTTATCCTTGTGAACAAGAGTATACTGATTGTTTCTACCATGGTGTACAGAATTTTTATCAAATTGCCATGGTCTACCAAGTAATAAGGAACATGCTTGCATAGGTACCACATCACAATCAACATAATCAGCATATGTAGAGATACTAAAATGCACACGAACAGTACGTGTTACCTTAACCTTGTCGCTGTTGTTGAACCATTGGATGTAGTAAGGATGAGGATGTGGTCTTGTGGTGAGAGAAAGCTTCTCCACCATCTCCATGCTAGCCAAGTTGTTGCAACTCCCTCCGTCTATGATGACGCGCACAGAACGTTCCTTCACAACTCCCTTGGTATGGAACAAATTGTGCCTCTGATTTTGCTCAGCTTGTGTGACCTGCACACTCAAAACACGTTGAGAAACTAAACATTCATACCTGTCAGCATCTTCAGGAGCCATGTATTGCGTCTCATGATCAGAATCATCTCCACCATGTTCTTCACGTGTAATAAGAGCCAAAGTCTCCTCATCATAGTCACTAGCGGACTCATACCCACCATCCTCGGTAGCAATCATCACACGCTGAGATTTGAATTCTCTCGCATAATGACCTCTTCCCTTACAACAACGACAAATAATATCACTTGTCTGCCCTGTTGATGCCATGGAAGAAGAAGAACTCTGTGTAGGCCCGGCAGGTGCGCTCTTGGCAGATAATGGTGGTTGTGCCTGTTTTCTTGTATCACGGCTGGAGGTGGCACCTGATGGAGGTGCTGGTGCAGTTGAAGTAGAAGATGCACGCGGTGTCCATGATGAAGGTCAGCCTGTAGAAAAGTTAGTTCGCGCCAATGCTTGTCGATCCTGCACTTCACGTTCAGCTTTACAAGCAAGATGGAATAAACGAGTGATATTAGTATAGTCCTTATAGTCTAGAATGGTCTGAATCTCTCTATTTAATTCACCCAGAAAACGTGCAAGCATAGCTTCATCCTCCTCAACAATACCACATCTAATCATGTCAGTTTGTAATTCCTGATAATATTGTTCCACAGAATTATTCCCTTGTCTTAAGCGCTGCAATTTTTGAAGCAATTCACGTTGATAATATGGTGGAACCCAACGAGTACGCATAGCAGTTTTCAAAGCAGCCCAAGTAGTTGGAATAGGATATAATCTACAATGTTCAGACCACCATACACATGCAAAACTAGTGAAAGCACAAACAGCAGCAGCAACCCGTCTCTCCTCGGGATATTGTAAACATGTAAATCGTTCTTCAGTTTCTAACTCCCAAGTAAGATATATATCAGGAACAGATCAACCCTCAAATGGTGGAATATTCAATTTCAGTTTAGGAAGATGGTCATGATCTCGTACCTGAGGGAGAGCCCTACCATTGTGATTACTTGCATGTGGACGACCTGGTGGTTGTGGTGCAGGTGGTTGCACATAGTTCTGATTTTGATCAACCTCATCCTCGTAATCTCCCACATAATCATCCTCCTCCGCATCAGCAGCAGGAGCCACAGAAGTATCAACAGCAGCACCAACAGTTTGGCCAAATGCAAGAGGGACACGGCTCGCTCGGCGGAGGGCTGTTTTGCGATGTGGAGGTAGTCGTTGTTGTTATTGTTGGAGAGGTGCGTTAGGTGCAGCGAGTGGTGGTGGTGGAAGATGCGTGAGCAATTCATTAAACTTGTTATCGAGCTTTGTTTCGAACGCCTTCTCCATCCCATCTATCTTCTCCATGGCCTCGTCAAATCTGTTTAGCACATCTTGCACCTGTCCACTCATCATTCGCTGAAATTTATCATGTAGCTGTTTGTTCGTCAGGTTCTCCCAGTCAGTCTCATCGGCTTGTGATCCTACCGTGGTTAGCAGCAAATAGGAACACACAAGAATATGATCCTACAGACTACTAAGAAGTGGTGGTGGTGTATCACAAACCCGTCAAGCAAATCTCAAATTCTTACCAGTTCTTACCCAGCAGCAGGTGGTGATCAGCAACCGTTGTAGTCAAAACTCCCAAATCTTGGATAGAGCGATTACCAGGGAGAGTCAAACGCACGACGTAGATGTATGTGGAGCTAGGACGGCTTATAATATGGTAGCAAAAAGGGTCAGCAATAATCAATTCAGAGATGCAAAGTTGAATAAACGCTCAACGACGGTACTGTGCTGGTCCTAGGCTAGACTGTGCTAGAGACGCGAGCCTAGAACACTAACAAAATCACGATGCTGCACGGAAACAAGGGAGAAGCACACTCTAAATTTTTTTCACTCTTTTTTTTGCGCTCTTTTTTTTGCGCTCCTTTTTTTGCGCTCTTTTTTTGCGCTCCTTTTTTCGAAAATCACTATAATGGCGAGTGTCTCAGAAGTCTTCCCAAGTCAAGATAACAGGATAGGCACGAAATTTTTTCGAACAATTTTTTTTCTACTGCCCGGACCCAAAAACTGGAAACGGGTCAAAAAACAACTTTCTATAACGGCGACTGTCTCAATAGGCTTAGAAACACCTAAAAATAGGATAGCCAGATTTTTTTGGCAAGTGCGTTTTTGGAAAATTTTGGGCCTAAACGGAGGGTGGTTTCCGGACTCTTTTTTTTCGAAACCTACTCAGGCAAGGAAACACGAAACGGAAATTAGATGGATCCCGAAAACAAACCTAATATGCAAGGAACTCGGATTGGTGGTGGATATATGGTGGTGGTATATGGCAGCGGTGGTGGTAGCGGTGGTAGTATATGAATATGGATCGGTGGTGGTATATGGATACGGATTCGGAGCGGTGGTAGTAGATGGCAGGGGCGATGATGATGGTGCAGTGGTGGCGTGACAACTTATGACCAGAACTCGAAACTCTAAAAGACTAGACGCTAAGACCAGCAACGAGACACGACGATGCAACCGCAAATTCAACAAAGCAAAACCCTAAAAGATTATGCAAAGGCTCAGATTGGTTCGGATATGATGAACTAACCCTAATTTTTTTTGTGGATTTTTCGTGGACTGTAGGTATGAAGAACAGACTCGATCTAAACTACGAAAAACTGTAAAATCTCACCGAGCAACCTGGAAATCTGATACCACTTGATAGAGGCAAAGGTGTCCCGACTTTCGATGAGATGATGGATATCGCTTTGGTGGAAGTCTACTTTGACGATCCGACTATGAACGTGCGAGGATGTCGCGCCTTAGCAATCGCTAAACCAACTCCGAGAGGTTATTGACCACGCCGGAGCATATTCAACCTGACCACGAAGGTCTGTTTCCTGCAGGCAAATGAAGAACAAGCAAGAAACTAAGATTGCAATCTGGATATTGCGAATATAAGGGGAAAGCT